>NC_053041.3:522318287-522621318 GCF_002575655.3 Aegilops tauschii subsp. strangulata
GCAAAACTTAAGGGAGATCATGGATGCCTTCCTCTCTTAGTTTTTAGTCGTGAATGCCTCTCTCTGTAATGAAACTTGCGCTAATTTTTGTGCTCGAAAGTTCTACGTGTAACGATATGGAAAGGAAGGACTAGTAATCTAACATTGTTTAAAACCAGCAACCGAATCAACAAAATAATCGTAGTACTCCTAAATGCTTGATCAAATACGAAGTAGGCAGAATACAAAGTATTTTTGTACGTAAGTTGTTTTCTCTTTTTGTTGATTGGCCTGTTTTACACTAAACATCTAGAAATTCAAGACTAGTGTATGTAGTTAATTTGTTCACTGTGAATCTGTGGTAACTGGTCCAACTTGTCAGTTCTGCGTGTTTCAACGGTCACAATGTACATGATTTAGTAAAAACATGCAGAAATATGAGACGCCTCACTTATTTGGCATTGAGAACATCAAATGTATGCACTATATTAAATTTTAGGTTGACGAGAAAGAAAGGAGAAAACTAAAGAGAAAGATGGAAAGTAGGCTCACATGTTTCGGTCCTTGTCAACATTTTTAGGCTACTTGATGATGCCTAGTTGTGTTTTTGGTTGCTCGAGTCACTACTATGCTCATGTTTACTAGACATAAGGTTATCATCTCTGTTTATATGCCTTAAAATTTGGAAATTGCTAATTTTTTGGCATAGGCTTTCTAAATGAGTTCTTAGTCTCTAGTCATTGAAACTGTTGGTGATTGCCCTTAATTTTGCATGGTCTTTACTAATTGATCTTTATGAATCTGATGGGAACTAAGGAGTATGTGCTCTTGAATGCTTGCAATGGAACTGCTACATTCCATTTTTGAGATTATCTATAAAATATTGATCTTCTGATTTTTCGTAAGCGTGACGCGTGGAACTTTAGTAGTGTACATAGACCAAAGTCTGCTCTTTCTACTAAAAATATATACTATTATCAGTCAATTTGCCGATAGAGATAGCTCGTTTTTCTATGTCTGGTGTTCATTATATGGCCTAGAAGCTCTATGATTTCATGCAGTACCGTAGAGCACAATTTTGATATTGGCATAGATTAGATCTAGTCGGTTCTATGCGTGTTTAAATGAATACCATACATAATCTAATCACACTATTTGTACATTCAGGGAACTCAAGATATTTCATTGTTGCAATACGAGAAGTTCATAAAATAATTAAACGCACAGCAACTGACGTACATCAAGTTGATTGGACTGGGCGAACTTCTCAAGACTCCTGGCATGAGAATGAGACGTGTACTGTGGCAGGCCATCGCTTATTCATATGATGCAGAGCAGGATGCCTTTATAATTAATGGGAGACCATGTAGGATCACATTATAAGATGTGGAGCATATAACAGGCCTGCCCTGCATGGGGAAGAATCACGTCTCTTCATATCACAATGATACTTTGGAGTTGTGGAAGGAATTGAAAGACCCCAATGACACAAAAGTAACTTTGAAAGGATTGCTAGCCAAGATGAAAGGCGACAGCACACCTAATTTTGTCAGGCCATTTGTCTTGTACACCATAGGCAAATATGTATGCCCGACAACACAGCAGTATGTGGACAACATATACCTTGGGATTGTTAGAAACGTTGAGACAATAAAGAGCACCAATTTTGGACAGCTTACACTTGACCATCTTATGGCTAGCGTCAGGAAATTTGTAAATGGTGGAGCAAATCTGGAGGGCAACCTACCACTGCTGCAAGTAATACAATCATTATTAACATACCATACATTTAATTTTATGGAAAATTTTCTAAGCAGTTTTTGTTGTAATGCAGACGTGGTACTACGAGAAGTGGAGGGTGCACCAATTGGACTCTACCATCTCGTATGCATTAAGGTTAAGGCCGCTGTTCCAAAACTGGAGTGACGAGAAGGCACAGTAGGTTGACAACATAATCAACACAAATTATATAGGGGTTGGAGAGGTAAAGTGTTAGTACTGTGTGCCTGGATTATCTACCATATGTTTTGAATGATACTAACGACACTAACATGCAGTATGTCGATGACCTGCTGCGGCCTTTCAATCCGCCACCAGTTGTGACGCCGGTCAAACCAAAGACTGGTGGTCAGGTAAATGATAAACATCAGGCAGAAATATATATTGTAACTTTGCAAGTACAATCGAAGTCATATGCTTCTAACTGCTTGTAATTTGCAGGATAAGGCACTCATGGGCCGTGTATTGGCTGATTTGAAAGAAGTTGCCTCCATTGTGCGGGAGGCCAGTGCACAACAATTTGATAGGATGTGCACCCTTGAAAAAAAATGGACGAGTACCTTAGGCGTACACTTGCGAACGGCAGACGCACGGACGACCTCATCACAGAATTCAATGTAAGTATACCATTATGAGTTCCTATAAATAATTTTACTATCAATACTCTCCACACTAACACATTTTTTAAAAGAACCACCACTATGGAATATTTGATGATGATCGCCCAGGAGTAGAGGACTTACAGCTATTTGACCTGGGAGTACCTGCGGACCCAATGGAGGTCCCAGGAGAGAATACTACTCACCAACAAAAACAAAAAGTAGACACGGAGGTCATTGCCAAAGGCATTTCTGCTAAGGGAATACAAAAAGATAACATGGATGCCCCATGAAGAACGTAGCTGAAGATTTGCAGCCTGCTCCTGGTTTGCAATCGCGAAAGCATTCAAAAACCACCACAAGCCTTGAAGCTTTCATGGTGATACACATTTCACATCTAACTGATTTTGTTTTAAGTTAACGCAGATTCGTAGCTAACATATGATCTTCCACGTTGAGGATGAAGAAGACAGAGCTGTTGCTGCAGCTTGCAAGGAGAGTCTCAAGAATGTTTCACGGCTTATAAAGAGCTGGATGCTTTGCAGGGTGCTCTGAGTTTGGATTCGCGAAAGCATTCCAAAGCCACCACAAGCCTTGAAGCTTTGCTGGTGATGCACATTTTACAGTTAACTGGTTTTTTTTATTTCGCGCAGATTGCAAGCTAACAAGTGCTTTATTTCGAATCACAGGATCCTCTGAATTTGAGGCACAATGAGAATGTGCGAAAGGCTGAAGAAAGAAGAGATCAAGATGATGAAGATGTCAGTATTGAGGTGGGGGAGAGGCAGGTACCAAAAGCAATCACTGGTCTGCCAAGGCTAAGGGAATAAGGGAGCCGGAAGAGCCCCATGTCTTCCCAGTTGATGAGGACAACTATGATGATTCTTTAGCAAAGCAGCGACAAGATAGTGTGGTTGATTCCATGCTACCAACTCGTGCTAGCATCCGAAAAAGAGTGGCATCTTCATTATTGTGCAATGAAGATTATGTTCTGTACGATAGTGATAAGAAGAGAAAGAAAAACAGGACTCCATCGGAGTCTACCAATGATTCCAAGAACCCAAAGAATAAAAAGAGGACAAACCGTGCAAGCAATTTAAAAGATACAGACACAGGTGCTTCGAAGCTGGAGACCGACCTTGACAAGTTTCGACAGATTTACATGGCCGAAATTGTCAACACCTCAGATCTTGATAAACAATTGGTGGTAATTGATGACATTGTTCTGCTACAGAAGCATTTGCAATGCCTCACCATGATAGATGGAGGCGAACATGACAAATGGTTGGGTGACGAAGTAAGATATTTGCCAAATTATTTTATCAATTTTCTTTTGCACAGTACAATTAACTTGATTTTTGTTTTAGTTGGTTGATGCTGTGATTCAGATCATGCGTCATGGTCATCCTAAGGACATAAGGGACGGGCAACTGGTTTACATTGAGAGGGTGGCCGGCGGCGCTATGCTTGAAAGAGATGGTAAGGTAGAGAACTGCCACGAGGCTGCTTTGGCGGGCTGTCATGGAACAACAAAAGGAGACAACTACCTCAGACAAGATCTGGTACCATCTAACCATGACATAAACACATCTATTTTTCTAATTATTATGCATGTTGATGTAATTATCTTTGCTGTCCAGGTTTTTCTATCTACGAATATGGCGAACACCCACTGGCTCCTTGTGGTCGTAAACCCCAGAAGGAGGGAGATTAAGATTCTTGGTTCACTTTTCAGGTATGTAGTACGCACACAAGTGGTTCACGTGGTGAGATTTTAAACGTCTTTCAGTATAACACAAGATTTAGCATCATACCTAACCATGAACCGTGAGAAACTTCTCATACCATGGACTTTGGCAGATACGTGGGGTGGAAGCACATCTGAGAGCACCACTGCGAATCAATGGACCACAAAGCCATGCATGGCAAGACATTAATGTGACCCAATGGACAGTAAAGCATGTTCCTGTGCCAAGACAAGATGACAAGTCAGTTAGCTTCTAATTATGTTTTTCATTGTTAATACGTGAAATGCTGCTAGCATAATTAATTGTTGTAGTTCTTCTTGTGCACTCTACATGCTGAAGAACATCGAATTCTTTACAGGAGAAGATCTTACGCTGCGTTATGACCAAGTACGAAGAGTAACACCTAAAATTCTGTCAATTTTGTAAACATATGGAACGATACTAACATATCCTCCCATGCAGGCATACATTGACAATTATAGAAGAGAGCTGCATGTTGTCCTTCTTAATTCGCCCTACAACAAATTGAAGTCCATGAAAAGGCTGAAGACGTACAATGCTAGCCTATCGGATGCAGCTGCGATTGAAGATCATGAAGATGCAAGCAGTTAGTCCAGCAATGGTTGATTCTTAGATCTGGAGTGTACACTTGGTTATGAAGCGTTAGAGTAGGGTGTGGTTTGGTTTTAGTCCCGAAGAAGGTTTCCTAGCCATGTTCTTAGTCCAATGCGGATTAATCAAGTTGTAATACTTCACAGTACTGGTTCCAAATACTATTCTTGAAACAAATTTGGTCTGCATGGGAGACGCTGAAATATATATTTGCTTTTTACAACCAGAACCTTTGAAGCTTAGGAAGGTTAACTGAATTCTTAAATTTATATTTAAGTTTCGTCGGAGTCTGGACAAGATTCAGAACAATTACATCGCTAGTTAGAAGTTTCAGAATTTTTTTAACATCGCTAGTTAGAAGTTTCAGAAAAATTTCAGCGAGTGCTGAAATATTTTGGCCGAAATTCAGTGGGGCTGAAATATTTTGACTGAAAGGCAAATATTGCAGTGAGTGCTGAAATGAATGAAGTTCAGTTATTTCATCAAAATCTCACGAAGTGAAAACCATGGTGTCGTGCCATCTTGAGCAGCACCAGACATGATTCAGTATTATTAACAAAATTTGGTCTCACATATACGAGGAAAAAAGGTATGAGCATGAGCATGCAAGATTGGATGGGCAATAAAATAGCTTCACAAGAGAGTAAAATACTTCACATGTGAAGACTCAATCCTAGTTGACTTTAGAACCAGTTTTCATCCGAAAAGAGGTCCAGTGAACTACTTATAACCAATAATAAAAGCGGTCCAGTTCTTTTGGCTGATTTTCAAAGAAACGGGAACTATATCTTTTTGATGATCGTGATTCTCAGGAGACCTACGTATTGTTACGCAACTTACCTTGGTTTTTTTAAACCATAACTTACCTTTGCTAAACTCTCCATGCCCCCCCCCTAATATTCAACCAGGTGGGTCCCCTCCCTTGATTTCCTCCAACCGAAGAAATCTATACGTAGATATATGCCCGGGTTGTTACGATCCCTATAAATAGGGATCCTTTGAAACCTCGTAGATCATAGTTCATCCTTCTGCGCCACCCAAACTAGCAAGACCGAAGGACGGAGCAACCCAGGAATCCAGCAAGACCGAAAGATGGAGCCAAACATGAATCCTCTGGTAACTCCCCACGATCTCCTGCTGCAGCCGCTACTATTTTTCGTGCCACGATCTTCCTCCCATGATCTCTTGCTGCAACCCCACTCATTGTTTGCATATTCATGTAACTCAGCACGTTTTTAAACAAATTAAGTTGGGGGCGTTAGGGGAGGGCTCTAGGATTTGTTTCCTACCAGATTGGTAGTTCATTGATTAATTCCAGGCTAAATCTTAGCGTCTGGTCTTGTCGATGCCAATTAGTGCAGCGAGCGCTTGCCTTCTTTTTTCCTTCTGCACGAGTTATGGAAGGCATCGATGGCCCATGTTTTAATTCCATACTACTGACCATGATTAGCGCCTAGAGTTGAGGAGACCACGGTTGGATAGTTTTTTATTTTCCAATCTTTATTTTATTTCAGATAAGTGCCTTGCAATGGAGATTACCTTATATGACCGTTCAAACGTAACCAAGCTGAATCTAATGATAGTATTTGCACATTCATGGAACTCAGCATGCTTGTACCTCATGCAGTAGCATAGAGCACAATTTTTATGTTGGTATATATAAGTTGTATTCGTCTGTATGAGTGTTTAAATTGTATACCATGTTGAATCTAATCACACTTGCACATCCATTGAACCCAGGATGCCTCTTTGCCGCCATATGAGGAGTTCATAAACGGATTAAACACGCAGCAAAGTATCTACATCCAGTTGATAGGACTGGGTGGACTTCTCAAGACACCTAGCATCAAAATTAGACGTGTACTGTGCCTGGCCATTGCTAATTCATATGATGCAGAGCAGTATGCCTTTATCATCAATGGGAGACCATGTAGGATCACACTAGAAGATTTAGCGCATATAACAGGCATGCCCTGCCATGGGAAGAAGCACGTCCCTTCAAATCTTGATGATAATATGGAGTTGTGGAAGAAACTCAAAGACCGTAATGACACCAAAATAACTTTCAAAGGATTGCTAGCCAAGATGAAAGGCGACAGCACACCAAATTTTGTCAGGCCATTTGTCTTGTACACCATAGGAAAATATGTATGCCGAACAAAAGAGGAGTATGTGGATAACAAATATATTGGGATTGTTAGAAACGTTGAGACGATAAAGGGCACAAATCTGGGACAGCTAATGCTTGACTATCTTATGGATAGCGTGAAGAATTTTGTAAATGGTGAGGCAATTCTGGAGGGGAATCTACCACTGCTGCAGGTAATTCATAGTAGTACAATTATCAGTTACCTAACATACATTACATAATGTACAAGAATGTTTGTAAACTGCTTTTGTTGTCGTGCAGACATGGTACTACGAGAAGTTTAGAGTGCACCAATTGGACTCTAGCATCTCGTATGAATCAAGGTTAAGGCCGCTGATCCAGAACTGGAGCGAGGAGAAGGCAAAAAAGGTTGACAATATAATCCAGAATAATTATCTGGGAGTTGGAGAGGTAAAATGTTAGCACATTGCCTGGATTATGTAACATATATATTTTCTAAATCATACTAACGATACTAAACTGCAGTATGTTGAGGACCTGATGAGGCCTTTCATTCCAGCACGAGATGGTATGCTGGCCAATCTGAAGACTGGCGCTCAGGTAAATGAGTTACATCAGGCACAAATATATATTGTAACATTCCAACTAGTATGAAGTTATACGATTCTAACTGTTTCAAAGTCTCAGATTAAGGTACTCGTCAGACGTGTATTGACTGATTTGCAAGAAGTTGCCTCCCTCGTGCGGGAGGCCGGTGCAGAACAAGTCGATAGGATGTGCACCCTTGAAAAGAAAATGGATGAGTTCCTTAGGTGTACCCGCACAAATGGCAAGCTCACAGAGGACCTCATCAAAGAATTGAACATAAGCCTAGAATTATGAGATTAGTATATATAATTGAAAATTTACGTGTGAAAGTTTTTTTCTAAATTAGTTTACTATGAAAACACCCCGGACTAACATGTATTTTTTAAAGAAAAAACGCGATGGAATATTTCTAAGAGTGGAGGACATACATCTATCTGACCTCGGGGCACCTTCACACCCAATGGAGGCCTCTGTTGAGAATGTTGAGCAGGCTTCTGACCAGGGGAAACAAAAGGATGTCACGGAGGTCGCTGCTAAGCACGATTGTAAGCAGGGAATAAAAAATGATGACATGGAGCCCCACATGAAGAACCTTGATGACGATTTTGACGTACGCATGCATGTTAACTTAATTATGAAACAATCATTGTCGTTTCGGAAATAATATGTGATCTTCCACGTACATGATGAAAGCATTTGAAAGAGCTGCTGTAAACATCATACATGATCTCAGTGGTGTTCATAAGCTTTTGAAAGAGGAGGATGATATCCAGGGAGCTCCTAGTTTTGATAAGGAAATGCATTCCAAAGCCACCACAAGCCTTGAAGATTTCCAGGTGATGCACATTTTACCTATAATTGAGCAAGAATCTGCTAAAGGCTAACACGCGGTTTATTTTGTATGACAGAATCCGTTCAACAGACGGAGTAAGCAGCACTCTATGAAGGCTACAGGATCGCGAGATCCTGAAGAGCCTCGTGCCTTCACAGATGATGACAGCCATGATGAATCCTTTCGAAAGCAGCAACAAGTAAGTGTGGTTGAATCGGCGCCACCAAATCATGGGGGCAAAAAGAAAAGGGTGGTATTGCAATTATTTAAGAATGACGAGTATGCTTCATATGATACTGAGAAGAAAAAAAGGAAAAACAAGACTCCATCAGAGTGTACAAATGATTTCGAGCACACGAACAATAAAAAGAGGAAAATTGGCCAACTTAAAAAAGAGGTCAGAAGTTCGTGAAACCAAGAGGGACCAGCTAGACGTGGTTCGACAGGATTTCGTGGCGTCACTGGTCAACACTACAAATCATGAAAATCAAATGGTCTTAGTTGATGACATTGTCGTGCTATCAAAGCATTTGCAATGCCTCACCCATAAAGATGAATCTAAAGATGGCGTATGGTGGGTGACGAAGTAAGATAGTATTTCACAAATTAGTTTATGAAGTTTCATTTTTGTACAATACAATTAGCTTGATTATTGTTGTAGGTGGTTGATGCTGCGATGCAGCTCATGCGTCATGATGAACCAATTGACACAAGGACGGCCAACTGGTTTACGTTGAGAGGGTGGCCGGCGTCGCTAAGCTCGAAAGAGATGGTAGGATATAGGAGTGCTACGAGGATGCTTTGGCAGGCATTCCTCGAACAACACAACGCACCACCTACCTGAAACATGATATGGTATTTTAACCTGACGTAGAACAGATTTTTCTATTACTATACACGTTGATCTAATTATCTGTGCACTCCATGTTTTCCTACCTACGAACAGTTTAAACGTCCACTGGTTCCTTGTGGTTGTAAACCCAAGAAGGAAGGAGATTCAGGTTCTTGATTCACTTTTCCACTGTATGGTACCCAGAGAAGTAAATAACGTGGTGAGAATTTCAACATATTTAATTATAAGAAAGGATTTAACATCGTATGTAAGTATTAGTCGTAGGCAACTTCTCATCCCATTGGGCTTGCAGGTACGTGCGATGGAAGCACATCTGAGAGCAGCGATGCGAGTCAATGGGATTGAAAGCAATGCATGGGAAGACATTAACGTGACGCAGTGGCCAGTACAGAATATTAATGTGCCAAAATCCGATGAGACGTCTGTCAATAATATTAGCTTTTGTTTTTGTTTTAGATTGTTAATATCTGAAATGCTGATCTAACAACATAAAATATTGCAGTTCTTGTTGTGCACTATACATGCTGAAGAACATCGAATTATTTACGGGAGTAAAACTGAGGTTGCAATATGACGAAGTACGTAGAGTAACACCTAAAATTCTGTCATTTTCTGAAACGTATGGAACGATACTAACATATCCTCGCATGCAGGCCTACATCGACAAATTCAGAAGAGAGCTACCTGTTGTGCTTATCGATTCACCCTACAACAAAATGAAATACAGGAATAGTTTCAAGCAGTACCATGCTAGGCTATTGGATGCAGCTGCGGTTGAAGACGACGAGGATGCAAGCAGTTAGTCCAGCATTGTGGTTCATTCTTACATGTGGAGTGTACACTTGGCCATAAAGCGATAGAGTAGGGTGTGGTTGGGTTTTAGTCCCGAAGAAGATTTCCTAGCAGTGTTCTTAGTCCATTGCGGATGAGTCAAGTTGTGAAACTTCAATAATATTGGTTACAATAGTTTGCTTGAAATAAATTTGGTCTCTACGGGATCTCGTAGAAATCTATATTTGCTTTTTACAACCATGTGACAGTAACAGTTCCTGGGCAAGGTTCGGACCAATTACAGTGCACAGGCAACCCTAGAAGAATAATGGATTATGACATGTCTATTTTCATACGAGAGAAAAAGGTACGAGCATGAGCATAGCCTCACAACAGAAGAAAAAATACCGCATGAATCAACACGCAATCCCAGAAAACAGCACAGTCAATGTCTCGTAGGCAAGCCGCAAAGCCAAAAAAAGAGAGCATCAGGATAACCAGAGTAAAGCACGTACCATAGGGGGCCTCTGCAGGTGCTGCAACGACCATGGTGTGGCATGGTAAGATGTGCGCTGAATTGAAGGGATCACCTTCAGGAGCACAGTAGGGTGGCCATGGTACATCCATCCTGCCTCAGGGAATCACATAGCTTGTTCTGTCATAGCCCTGCAAAACAGAGGAAAGATTACTACTTGTACTAACCTTGTCAAGTGTGTGCATGTAACAAATGTTGGACATAACTAAACACGGAAGAATGAAATGCAACATATGGAAGAATTGAATGGTCATTCCTTTCTCTCTGCTTTTTGCGAGGATCATTACTCTCCCTTTAACAAGGCTAAAACATCATAATAAGAATTAACACCAATCTTCAAACGGTGGATATCCCATGTGAATCTAATTTTTCTTATAAAGCACATGCCAAGTCTGTTGATCCCAGTCCAGCAATTGCACAAGAAGAAGCGAGCATCATAAATATTGAGCAACATAAACTATGAATTGTTTATAGTACATTCCAAAATTAATAGCTTATCATCTCTATTGATCTCCAAATCTCACCTATCAGCCAAATTAAAAGAATACATGTTGAATGAATGTATAAGTGTATAATGCAACGATTGAACGTTCGTAGATCTTGCAGTCGGGGCTGGACGAATGAGGCTGGCTATCGAGGCCGGCGGCCGGCTTCATCTAGTCCCGCAGAACAGATCCATACCCAACCACGTTGCCTTCGGACGAGATGCATGGCCAGATCAAAGTTGCGGCCATGGCGGAGAGGCGTAGAGGACGCAAACAACCAATTGGGGTGTGGAAAAGAGGTTTCCTATAACCTTGTGGCTATAGGCACCCGCATGGAGGACTAGGAGGTGGGATGGCGCCGAATCTTCACCGGCGGCCGCCGCGGGGAGGGAAGTGCGCCTCCTCTGGTGTTCTTCGTTGAAAAGGTGGTGCGAGATCGCGAGGGAATTGGGGTCGAGGGAGGAAGGGGCCGCGACGCGCGGCTAGATCCTGCCGGCGAGTATTAAAACCCTAGTGGCGGCGAGGAATAGACCCTAGTGAACGGGATAAAAATCGAACCAAAAATAGCCCTGAAATTCGTACCGAGAATACCCTCGAAATATTTGGGAGGGAAAATCTGATCAGTTCGAAATATTTTTTCTCCCGAAAATGCCCCTCGGGGTCTGACACAATACATGTGACATCAGCGTATTGCATCGGATCTGGACCATCGAATTCGCTTCGACGGACGGTCCATATCGTCCGGATGCATTGTAAAATGACTCGAATTTTATTGGCGCTGGACGAACAAAGACTAGAGGGTGCCAGGACACCCGGGTGTCGTCGCACCTTTCCGATCCTGATTATGTCTGCAAGTTGCACAAAGCATTATATGGGTTAAAACAGTCACCCTGGGCCTAGTATGCTCGCCTCAGCAATCGTCTTCAGCAGTTGGGCTTCCACTCGTCAGCAGCTGACACTTCCTTGTTCATCTTTGCCCATGGTGATGTTACTATTTATATGCTCGTGTATGTTGATGACATTGTCATAGTTAGATCCTCTTCATCAGCACTGGCTCGTCTTCTCCGCCAACTCTCTGCCACATTCCCTGTCAAGGATCTTGGCACCCTTCGCCATTTTCTTGGTGATGTCTACTATGCAACCTGCTTCTTGTAGACGTTGTTGGGCCTCCAAGTGCAGAGGTTTGTAGGACAATAGCAAATTTCCCTCAAGTGGATGACCTAAGGTTAATTAATCCGTGGAAGGCGTAGGATGAAGATGGTCTCTCTCAAACAACCCTGCAACCAAATAACAAAGAGTCTCTTGTGTCCCCAACACACCCAATACAATGGTAAATTGTATAGGCGCACTAGTTCGGCGAAGAGATGGTGATACAAGTGCAATATGGATGGTAGATATAGGTTTTTGTAATCTGAAAATATAAAAACAGCAAGGTAACTAATGATAAAAGTGAGCATAAACGGTATTGCAATGCTAGGAAACAGGGCCTAGGGTTCATACTTTCACTAGTGCAAGTTCTCTCAACAATAATAACATTGGATCATATAACTATCCCTCAACATGCGACAAAGAGTCACTCCAAAGTCACTAATAGCGGAGAACAAACGAAGAGATTATGGTAGGGTACGAAACCACCTCAAAGTTATTCTTTCGGATCGATCTATTCAAGAGTTTGTACTAGAATAACACCTTAAGACACAAATCAACCAAAACCCTAATGTCACCTAGATACTCCAATGTCACCTCCAGTATCCGTGGGTATGATTATACGATATGCATCACACAATCTCAGATTCATCTATTCAACCAACACAAAGTATTTCAAAGAGTGCCCCAAAGTTTCTACCGGAGAGTCAAGACGAAAACGTGTGCCAACCCCTATGCATAGGTTCATGGGCGGAACCCGCAAGTTGATCACCAAAACATACATCAAGTGAATCACGTGATATCCCATTGTCACCACAGATACGCACATGCAAGACATACATCAAGTGTTCTCAAATCCTTAAAGACTCAATCCGATAAGATAACTTCAAAGGGAAAACTCAATCCATTACAACAGAGTAGAGGGGGAGAAACATCATAAGATCCAACTATAATAGCAAAGCTCGCGATACATCAAGATCGTGCCAAATCAAGAACACGAGAGAGAGAGAGAGAGAGAGATCAAACACATAGCTACTGGTACATACCCTCAGCCCCGAGGGTGAACTACTCCCTCCTCGTCATGGAGAGCCCCGGGATGATGAAGATGGCCACCGGTGAGGGTTCCCCCCTCCGGCAGGGTGCCGGAACAGGGTCCCGATTGGTTTTTGGTGGCTACAGAGGCTTGCCGCGGAGGAACTCCCGATCTATTCTGTTCTCCGATGGTTTTAGGGTATATGGATATATATATAGACGAAAGAAGTCGGTCAGGGGAGCCACGAGGGGCCCACGAGGGTGGAGGGCGCGCCCAGGGGGGTGGGCGCGCGCCCCTGCCTCGTGCTCTCCTCGTTGATCCCCTGACGTGCACTCCAAATCTCCCGGATTGCTTTCTTTCCAAAAATAACTCTCCCGAAGGTTTCATTCCGTTTGGACTCCGTTTGATATTCTTTTTCTTCGAAACACTGAAACAAGGGAAAAACAGGAACTGGCACTGGGCTCTGGGTTAATAGGTTAGTCCCAAAAATCATATAAAAGTGCTTAGTAAAGCCCATTAATCATCCAAAACAGAATATAATATAGCATGAATACTTTATAAATTATAGATACGTTGGAGACATATCACTTGGTATTGAAGTGCTTCCCAATTCCGGGGGAATGACTCTCATACAGAAGAAGTACGCCCTTGATTTGCTACAGCGTACTGACATGGCCAATTGTAAAGCAGTCTCAACACCGATGTGTACTCATGAGAAGCTCAACAGAGACACTGGACACCGGCTGAATGAGGATGAAGCATTCAGATATAGGAGCACGGTGGGAGCCCTTCAGTACCTAATCTTGACACGGCCTGACCTGTCGTTTGCAGTAAACAAGGTCTGCCAATTCCTGTCATGTCCCACCGAGCTTCACTGGGAAGCGGTCAAGCGTATTCTTCGCTTTGTAAAGGGTACAGTGGCTACAGGTTTGACTATTCGACGGTCATCTTCTACTCTGCTAAGTGTGTTTACAGATGCTGATTGGGCCGATTGTGGTGACGACAGACGTTCGACGGGTGGGTTCGCTGTGTTCTTCGGACCCAACCTCATTTCGTGGAGTGCACGGAAGCAGCCGATAGTCTCGCGATCGTCAACCGAAGCAGAGTATAAGGCATTGGCGAATGGTACAGCAGAGGCAACGTGGGTACAGTCATTGTTGAAAGAGTTGCGAGTTCCTCAACCTCGAGCTCCGGTTTTGTGGTGTGACAACCTCGGCACGACGTACCTCACAGCAAATCCTGTGTTTCATGCTCGCACCAAGCATATCGAGGTAGACTTCCACTTTGTTCGAGAGAAGGTAGCCATGGGAGCTCTTGAAGTCCAGTTCATCTCTTCTGCTGCCCAAGTGGCAGATGCATTCACTAAACCACTCACGAAGACAATGCTAACCCGGCTGCGTTCCAATCTCAACCTTTGTACAGGCTGAGATTGTGGGGGAATGTTAAACAACCGTGTAGATTAAGTTAGCTCAGGCTAACCGTATTAGTGCATATCCTTGTATAGCACGCCATGTATATCTTGTAGTTACGATTCTGTAATTCAGTTGTAACAACTCCATGTGATGCTTATCGCCTGAATATAAATACATGGCCATCCCTAGAGGGTAGTTCACGGCAAATCATTCTTCCTGACTATTAATGTAGATGTAGGTATGCAAATGCTGAATCTCCTTTTCGGTTGAGTCTCGTGACTGAATTTTTTCAGTTAAGTAATAGTGATTTGGACTGTAATTTGCAGTGTAATTTTGAGTGGATTTTCAGTTTAATTTCATTTTTGAAGTCAAGTGTAAATGTCGATTGTAAAATGCAATTACAGTTTAATTTTACAGTGATTTTTCTTACTGTAGCTACAGTCTATAGTCTATATTACACTGTAACTTTTAGTATTTTCTTTCATTTTTTGTAACACTCTATATTAAACTGAATATTTGTGTACTAACAGTCTAAGTTAATGTACTTTAACTCTGTAACTTACTATTCTATGTACTGAAAGTTCCAGTCTAAAATGCAATGTAATTACACTGTAATTCATTTGGATTTTATTCTATTTAATTACACTATATGTCACTATAATTCACACACTGTAATGTCACAGTGACTTCCAGTGTCAGTGCACTAACATTACAGTGTAATTACACTGCTCTTTTACACTGATTACATTGTATGTCACTGTAACTTCAGTAATTGCACTATATATCCCTGTAATTTGCAGTCCAATTTTCATTTGGAATATATTATATGTAATTACACTGCAATGTTAGTGCACTTACACTGTATATCCCTTTGTAATTTCAGTGAATTACATTTGTAATTATAGGGTTTATTACTTTATCTTTGTATTTTTTTACTATGTATTTACACTTGATTGTCAGTGTACTTGCACTGTAAATCCTTGTGTAGTTTTAGTGGATTAATTTTGTAATCAGAGTGATATAAATAATTTTGACCATGGTTAGTTGCAGTGTTGGTTCGTTGGGAGTGATGTAAATCATTTGGAAACAGATGGGTAGATTGATGAAGGATTGTGTGAGATATGTTGTCTTTTAGTTTACCACCATAATCCTTTTGTTGGTCTTGTTGTCATTTTTAGTCTTTTAGGGTGTTCATTCAGCTTCGACCCTTGCTTTATAATAATCAATTTTTGACTATGATTAGTGATACAGATGTGCAGATTGCGGAAGGCTTGTGGGCAGGAACCCCATGATATTTCTTCCAATGACAGTGTAGATTTTCTTCTTCTGTTCTTGTTCTGCCTTTCAGGTTGTGCTGGATCTTGCTGAAATTCTTCACTCATCTAACTCGGATAACCCAAGATTTCTGAAGAGTGTTCAGAGACGCTCGTTTTCAATGTGCTCAATTATCTTGCTCGGTCTACATTCAACCTTTGGCCTCAATTTAATAATCTTCGTAATGTACTTTACTATTTTTCATTTTGTAATTCTTGTTTAGGCTTACTGTAACTTTAGCCCAGTTAGCATTTTCAAATTCTGCAACTCATTGAATGCATGTTTAAAAAGATGAGTTGCAACACAGACCAATAAATTCTGAACTTTTTGCTTCTAGTATTTAAAATTACCAAGTTGTCTGAATGCCACAGATAAGTATTTGAGCTAGTAATTGTGGCTTCATGATTATATTGTCTTTCTCTTGCTTGATCTTGTTGGCCTTGTTTTTGCTTCTCTGTTGTTTCTATTCTTGTTTCTTCATTGCGCACCACTCCTTCTCAAATCTTCTGGCCTTGCTATCAACTTTGATTTCTTCTTTTTGTCCCTCTTGGCTTTTGGCCATCTCTATTCCTATATGGTTTACTTTGTGACTTTTGGGGTTGAAGCTTTAGTTAGTGCTTTTTGGTTCAAGTTTCAGTTAATCTATTGTCAGTTTCATTTCCAATCTGAACTTTTCGGTCATGGATGATGCATGGCTTTTGCTTGGTTGTCAGCTCTTATTTACAGTATCAAAATGCATGAATTACAGTGTGCAATCAGTTGTGGTAAACAATCTTGTACTTGTACTTACAGTCTTGTAGAATATCCTTTACAGCTTGATTGTCGTGAGGCCAACGCAACTAGGTAGTAGCTTAAGAGGGGTTGATTAGGACGAGAGATGTGTGTAGATCGTCGAAGCGGATTAGCACAAGAGACAAGATTTAGACAGCTTCGAGCCCCGGGAAACATCATCCGGTAATAACCTTACATGTTGTTTGTGGCTAGGTCTTATAAAATATGCTCATGAGGGAGTTGCTGTATAAGTCGGCTCTCCTCTAGTTGTATCTAGCCCTTCAGATTATTTCTCCCCCCTTCTTGGGGTGCCCTGCCCCTCCTTATATAAGTTGGAGGGGCGGGTTACATGTGGAGTCCCAATAGGATTAGGAGTAGTCTATCTTCTAATACAAGCCGGATACAAGTCTGTGTCTTGATTCCTTGTAAGGGAAATATTCTTCATGCCTTTCCTCTTAAGCCGGCCCACCATAACATGAGCCGGCCTTCTGGGCCTTGGGCCTTGTCATCCATCTAAAACACCTATCGGGTCACCAATGAGTCACCAGGCCTAGCCGGGTCATCAGTGAGTCGCCACTCTTCGGGCGGTTTACCAATGAAACACCAAGTCCCAGTCGGGTCATATCTCCGGCCGAGTCATACCGCGGGGTATATCCCCGAAACCAGAGATATCTCTTCGTCATACGGAGTGACAAATCCTAGTCTTGATCCATTCAAACCCAACAGGCACCTATGGAGATACCTGTAGAGCACATTTATGATCACTCTGTTACGAAGTGACGTTTGAATACACACTAAGTATTCCGCCGGTGTGTGTTACACGATCTCATGGTTTAAGAAACAGATACTTGACATGAAGAAAGCTATAGCAAATAAATTAAACGATCTGATGGTAAGCTTATGGTTAGGTCTTGTCCATCACATCATTCTCCCAATGATGTGATCCCGTTATCAAATGACAACTCATGTCTATGGTTAGGAAACCTTAACCATCTTTAATCAACGAGCTAGTCTAGTCGAGGCATACTAGGGACACGGTGTAGTTTATGTATTCACACATGTATTTAAGTTTTCAGTCAATACAATTCTAGCATGAACAATATACATTTATCATGAACGGGAAATATGATAATAACCATTTTATTATTGCCTCTAGGGCATATTTCCAACAACATTTCTCCTTCAAACCTTTTTTATTTTTTAATATACACCATTTAAAGTGTCATGCTCAAACTTTGCCCTATTCTGAATTTTATAAAAATGATTTTTTTTCCTAATTATTTGCTTATTTACTACTACTGTGGTCGGCGCCGCTAGATGCCCTGCTAAATTTTGAAAATTTTGGACATGCCTCAAAGAAATATTGTTGTGGCGGGCAAACTTTGTGCCCACCACTAGTATGTTACAATCCAGTGGTAGACAGAGTTTGGTGCTCTCCACTGCTGATTTTGTGTCTGCCCATATGGGTCGCGGTGTTTCACTACTATGCATTTAGTAGTGATAGATGCTTTTTTTTCACCCGCGACTAAAACTTTCCCAAAATAGTTGTGGCGGGTACTAGACCTCGCTCGACGCCCCCTCCCCCCTCCCCCCACCCTATAAGCCTTTTCTCTAGTAGTTGAACACTGCGGCCCATATGACATACGAAAAACTACATTCCATATAGGGATGCATCGGTCCATGGTTTACTTTGTGACTATTGGGGTTGAAGCTTTAGTTAGTGCTTTTTGGTTCAAGTTTCAGTTAATCTATTGTCAGTTTCATTTCCAGTCTGAACTTTTCGGTCATGGATGATGCATGGCTTTTGCTTGATTGTCAGCTCTTATTTACAGTATCAAAATGCATGAATTACAGTGTGCAATCAGCTGTGGTAAACAATCTTGTACTTGTGCTTACAGTCTTGTAGAATTGCTTTTACAACTTGATTGTGCATGGATTACCGTATAGTTTTGTATATAATTTTAAGTTCAGTTCACTGCTCTTGCGTTCAAGCTTTGGTGAGTCTGCCATGTGAATCTTACACGACCTACTGGTTTAGATTTGTCATAAGATATCACCAATACTTGCCACAATTCTTTTTTTGTTGTGCAACTGTTCCTATGTTTCAGTTTTCAGATCATATAACTTGCTATGGCTGAACTTTCAGTCAGTTCATGATCTTGTTTTTGTAGCATCGGCAATGCAGGTCGTTTTAACTGCACTGTACTTTTTTTACATTGTTGAAATACATGAATTACAATGTCAAAGTATTTGTTAATTTTGGTCGAATTTCACGTGTTGTACATGGATTACTGTCTAATTTACTCTGTTTCAGTGAGTTTTCAGTCCTTGTAACTTGCTCCATCACCATGAATGCTATGCGCTTGTCATGAATGCTATGTACTTGTCATGACTCCAAGCTGGTCCAGTCCAACCCGATAAGCTTTTTCTGACGAGGCAGTTTTAAGCACGGCCTCGTTGAAACATACATATATACAAGAGAACAAAGAGACATATAGGTGTCACAATTCTATTGAATGAAAAGAATGACTGAAAGCCAATTAGATTTCAGTCAGATGTTAAATGGACAATCCCACTTTATCAAAGGAAACGGGACAACACACAGAAATTGCTCATGCTAAACGAACGCATCGTTTGGGACGCGCTAAAGAAAACTCACAAACCTTAGAATTTGTATCAAAAGGATTAGTAGTTACTCCCTCCGTTCTAAAATAAATGACCCAACTTTGTACTAACTTTGTATTAAAGTTAGTATAAAGTTGAGTCATCTATTATGGAACGGAGGGAGTAGATGTGAGATGACTAATTCTCATCTAGATGAGAATTAACAAAACAGAAACTAAAAACATGATCTCCTCGAGCGGCCGGGATCGCGAAAAAAGAAATGAAAAAGAGAGAGAAATTAGAGCACTTGGTACATCCGAAATACAGAGAAAAGAAATCATGCCGCGCATGTGTTGGCCTTGTCGACTCCCGTGGCGGTGACCTTGGCGTGGGTGCAGACAGCCATGGTCTTGTTGTTCGTGCCGGAGTACTCGATCTTGACGTCGGACATTGTGATGCCTTCGCAGGGCTTCTTCTCGGAGCAGAGCAGGCTGACGGCCTCGGGGGTGGAGGAGGTACCGGTGATGTTTTTGAACGAAACGTCCTTGACGGTGACCCTGTCGGCGTCGCCCTTGGAGGTGCAAAGTTTGTTGGGGCAGTACTTCTGGTCGATGATGATGGGGTTGCCCGAGTCCTCCATCTTGATGTTCTCGTAGGTGATCTTGGATGCTATGAGGGGCGACTTGGCGTCCTCGTACGACTTGATGCGGAGGCCGTTGCTGGAGCCCTTGAGCACGCAGTTCTTGACGGTGATGTCGGTCACGTCCTTCTCGTCCTTGTACCTCCCGAGGCTACCAATGCTGATGCCATGGCCTGGGCCGCAGGTCACGCCGCTGATGTTGACTTTTGTGGTGCCGGGGCCCATGGAGATGCAGTCGTCGCCAACGCCGATGGTGGTGTCGATGATGCTGACATTGGACGAGTCGCCCATGTGGATGCCGTCGGTGTTGGGGCTGTCCCCGGGCGCGGTCACCTTCACTTCCTTGACGGTCACGCCATTGCACTGGAAGATGTTCATGTGGAAGAACTTGGAATTGATGATAGAGATGCCTTCGATGAGCACGTCGTCGCAGAAGTCCAGCACCAGCGACTGCATGCATGCATGCACATTTATACGTAAGAATATAACAACATTTCTTCAATCATACTCCCTCCATTTACTTATACAAGGCCACTATGAAATATACGTTTTATATCAATACAAGGCCACCAACAGTAATCGAGGAAAGAATTAATGATACTATTTCCTTGTACAAGCAACTTGTTTAATATTTGCATGCATGTAGTCATAATGACACTAGCTACTTCCTCCATTCAGTTTCCTTGCATGCATGTTGCGTATTAATGATCCCGATAAACGAAAAGAAAAGTTGGCTTGTCAATTATGCATTAAATTTTACCTTGGTACCTGTAATTTGAGTTTGTGGCCTTGTATATAAAAATGGAGGGAGTAGTAAAAGAAATATACGCACGGATATATAATTTATTACTATATAATGTTATGCACGCGTACGTACGTTTGGCAATATCTTGCAGTTGTAGTTCTTTTGGCAGCTGTTTTTGGTCCAGACGGCCTTGCCCTGACCGTCGATGTTGCCTTTGCCGGTGATGGAGAGCTTCTTCACGCGCATGATCTCGATCCAGTTAGACTTGAACTTGGCCAGGTCGTTGGAAGCTAGCAGGTTGCCTTCCAGCTTGATGGTGAGTCCGTCGCCCTTGCACGGCCCCGTGAAATTCAGAGCTCCAGTCAGGAAATCACCCTCGGGGATGATGATGGTCGGGTTCCCGGTGCTACCGCATGCCGAAGCCCATGCCTCCTCCAACGCCTGCATGTAATTGCAATGCAATCCACCACGTGATCCATCGATCCATCATCATTCTTATATTCTCTCTCCTTCAGCACGTACGTACCTCGGTGCAGTCCGTTGTGCCGTCGGGCTTGGCGCCGAGCTTGGCGATGTCGTACTCCCCGCCCGGACCGGACGCCGCCGGACCATCAGCGCTCTCCTTCTCCGCCTTGCCTTTGGCGGCATATGTCGCGCTCACCACCGCCAGGAGCAACAAGACTCTCATCGCAACGTTCCTGAACGCCATTTTGGCTGTGGAATCCTCCTCGATCCTTGATCCTTTTCAGGCCAGGAGCTTCCGAGCCCAACCTTATATACACATCTGTTCAGGGGGGACAGGTGTTCGGTTTAATTATTCGCTATGCTCATGGCATGCATGCTCATTTGCTATTTTCAGGTTGTCGTTGCCGGCTAAACCGGGTTGCCGTCCGCTGGTTATTTTTGGATCACCTTTGCTACTTTGATTCCATGTTGCTTTCTCGTATTATCTCTCAAAAAAAAGCTCCATCTCATACATGGGATACAACACCTCCCCAACATTTCATCCCAAATAAGGTGTTGTAGGCATGGGAAATGAAAATAAAAATGAGAAGAAAAACTAAACTAAAACATAAATGGGACAATCACATATAATAAAAAGGATACAAAACAACAAAGAGAAAAAAAGGACAATATTTTTGCTGTTGTGCTTTTAAAAAGGTTCATCGCGTATTTTAATATTGTGCATACAAAAAAGGTAATCTTGTATTATCAATATTCACAGGTATTCGTGGTTATTTTTGGATCACTTTTACTAATTCTATTCCAAGTTGGCAAGTTGCTTGTGTCTCAAAATTCAGCTCCAGCTCTTTCTTATATTTCTCTCAAAAAGAGCTTTATCTCGTACATGGGACATAGGAGCATCTCCAACAGATCCCAAATACTTCATCTGAAATAATATGTTTTAAGCATCAAAAACTGAAAATAAAAAGGTGAAGAAAAAACTAAACTGTAAAACATAAATGGGAGCGGTGCGGTGGAGCAGGTAGCGGCTTTGGAGAGTCCGGTTGCCTCCCCAGTCTCGGTCCAGCTGTCGAGATGGACCAGGGCTGACAGGATAGGCAGCGCGCCCGAGGAGGTCAGGCCAGAGGATCAGGTGCCCACAGGGGGTCTGCACCAATGTGAATCCGTCCAAATAGGATCCTACCGTATCTCCTTGCTAGGCCCGACGGATGAGGACGGTGCCAGCCTTTCCGGTGATTCTTGGACCAGTTTGGACCCACTGCTTCACGAGGAGGGGAGCGACACGTGCATGCGCGGACAAACTGGGCAGGTGGAAGCCTGGGAAACCTTCCAAGTGTGCCTATCAGAGGATGGTTGCACCCATGCAACATGCACGCCGTTGCGTAACGTGGAGCCGGTGGTTTCTGTGGATGTGGCCACTGTTCTGGGTGATCAGGATGCAGTGCATGTCCAAGATACGACACAACGGGCTGGTGGGGATGTTCCCTTGCATGAGAATGTTGAAATGATGCGCGCAGAGATGTGCAAGTCTCTCTCTCCACTCCTGTCAATTCCGCCCAATCATGCGTCGGCGGTGCAAACTCGCAACCCTAGGAAGAAGAGGGGAGTATACGTCACACCAAGGAGGAGTGCGCGGTTGGCTAAGCATGGAGCATCAAAGCAACAACAAGTGCTCATTACGAAGTTGTGTTTGGCGCATGAAGGGGAGGTCTTTTCGGAGGAAGCCCTACGGATGAATGTGGACTTGTTTTCTCGCCCACTTTCGGACGCCCACATCGCCAAGGTACTAGCCCTATCCGGATGGGAGTCGCCTGCAGTGCCGTTGGAGGGGGTGGAGATGCACTAGTGGCCTCGCTTGTGGTCAAGGTAGGATCATGCAATGAATACACAACCATTGAGAATGATTGTGTAGAATGTTCGCGGGCTAAATGCACCAGCCCGTCGGAACGTTGTCTACCAGGTGGTGACTACGACCAGTTTGGCCATAGTGTGTCTTCAAGAAACCAAACTACAAGATGTATTGATAAATGTTGTACGACAGTGCCTCGGTGCTAAGTTTGAGAAGTTTTTTTACTTGTCGGCGTTGGGGACACGTGGTGGGATCTTGGTGACTTGGGATGCCACGATAACTCAACTTTCAAACCAACACTATATGAACCATACGCTCACGGTGCTGGTAAAGTGCCCGGATGATGAGCAACCTTGGTGGCTCACTTGTGTGTATGGGCTGCAAGAGGAGAGCGACAAAGTGGAGTTTTTGCAGGATTTGGTTGACATTCGAGACTTGCATGTGGGGCCTTGGCTTGTGGCCGGGGACTTCAATCTCATTGCTCGGGAGGAAGATAAGAACAATGCGTTGATTAACCGTAGGATGTTGGGAAGATTTCGTGCGAAACTAAACTTCCCCGAGCTAAAATAGATATATCTAAACGGAAGAGGATACACGTGGTCGAATGGAAGGCGGATTGCTACTTTGGAGAAGATTGACCATGTTTTTGTCTCCAATGAGTGGGATGAGGCTTACCCGGCCTGTGTTCCTCTCGGCCATGGGCACCGCGGTCTCGGACCATTGTCCGTTAATGCTTGATATGAATGTGCACATCTGTACGCGGAGGAGATTCAAGTTTGAATCCTTTTGGATTAGAGCGGAGGGATTTATGCAGGTGGTTAAGTTGGCATGGAGCTCGACGCCTGCGGCCACAAACGACTATCTCACACTGCAAAACAAGTTGAGGGCCACTGTGGTAAGCCTCCAAAGGTGGAGCGACCGTTGGATCGGCAACATAAAGCTACAAATTGCTATTGCACTGGAAGTCATCAAACAATTGGACACTGCTATGGAGGCTAGGGCTCTTTCGGAAGCCGAGAGGGAGCTGCGGAAGTGCCTGAAGAGGAAGCTTCTAGGATTGAGCTCTCTGGAGAGGAGGATAGCCAGGCAGCGGTCGAGACTGCTGCAGTTGCGCGAGGGCGACGACAACACTAGGTTATTCCATCAGCAAGCCAGTCATAGGCAAAGGAAAAATGTTATACGCACAGTGAAGCACAATGGGCATCTATACTCTAGGCAGGATGAGGTTGCGTCGACAGTGGATGCTTATTTTGGTGCGGCCTTCGGTGCCTCGGATACTAGGGGCCATACGCTAAATTTGGATGTGTTGGGCTTGCCACACCTTGACCTATCGCACCTTGAGCAGCCGTTTACGGCGGACGAAGTGGAGAGGGTGATCAAGGTCATGCCCCCAGATAAAGCCCCAGGACCGGATGTGTTTACCGGAAGGTTCTATGCAACATGTTGGAACATTATTAAGGAGGACTTCATGAGGGCTATGGATTGTTTTTACAAGGTGGGTATGAGAGGTTTGGCCGCATTTAATAAGTCCCTAGTCTCGCTCTTTCCTAAGAAGGAAGGAGCTTTGGAGGTGGGTGATTTTAGACCCATAAACCTTGTGCACGGGGACATTAAGATCTTTGAGAAGGTGCTAGCATGTCGGTTGGTGGGAGATCTGACGGAAATATGCCCTAGAGGCAATAATAAAATGGTTATTATTATATTTCCTTAATCATGATAAAGGTTTATTATTCATGGTAGAATTGTATTGACCGGAAACATAAATACATGTGTGGATACATAAACAAATACCATGTCCCTAGTGAGCCTCTACTAGACTAGCTCGTCGATCTAAGATGGTTAAGGTTTCCTAACCATAGACATTAGTTGTCATTTGATAACGGGATCACATCATTAGGAGAATGATGTGACGGACAAGACCCATCTGTTAGCTTAGCATATGATCGTTTAGTTTATTTCTACTGCTTTCTTAATGTCAAATACATGTTCCTTCGACCATGAGATCATGCAACTCCTGGATACCAGAGGAATACCTTGTGTGCTATCAAACGTCACAACGTAACTAGGTGATCATAAAGATGCTCTATAGGTATCTCCGAAGGTGTCTATTGAGTTGGCATGAATCGAGATTGGGATTTGTCACTCCGTGTATCGGAGAGGTATCTCTGGGCCCTCTCGGTAATTGATGTCTACTACGCAACTTTATTCTTGTAGACTCGTGTTGGGCCTCCAAGCGCAGAGTTTTGTAGGACACTAGCAATTTCCCCTCAAGTGGATGACCTAAGGTTTATCAATCAGTGCGAGGTGTAGGATGAAGATGGTCTCTCTCAAACAACCCTGCAACCAAATACAAGAAATCTCTTGTGTCCCCAACACACCCAATACAATGGCAAATGGTATAGGTGCACTAGTTCGGCGAAGAGATGGTGATAAAAGTGTAATATGGATGGTAGAAATATATTTTTATAATCTGAATAAATAAAAACAGCAAGGTAGCAAATACTAAACGGGCACATAAACTGTATTGCAATGCTCGAAAATGAGGCCTAGTGTTCGTACTTTCGCTAGTGCAATCTCTCAACAGTGCTAATATAATTGGATCATATAACCATCCCTCAAAGTGCGATGAAGAATCACTCCAAAGTTCCTATCTAGCAGAGAACATAAGAATAAGTTATTTGTAGGGTACGAAACCACCTCAAAGCTATTCTTTCCAGTCGATCTATTCAAGAGTTCGTACTAAAATAACACAAAGCTATTCTTTCCGTTCGATCTATCCTACAGTTCATACTAAAATAACACCAAAGCAAATTTAGATTTATAATATTCAATCCAAAACAAAGAACTTCAAAGAGTGTCCCAAGATTTCTACCGGAGAAACAAAGACAAGAACATGCATCAACCCCTATGCATAGATTACCCCAATGTCACCTCGGGAATCCGCGAGTTGAGTGACAAAACATATATCAAGTGAATCAATATGATACCCCATTGTCACCACGAGTATTCAATTGCAAGACATATATCAAGTGTTCTCAAATCCATAAAAGTATTCATTCCGATAAAAGCGAAATCTCAAAAGGAAAACTCAAT
The DNA here is from genome assembly GCF_002575655.3 of Aegilops tauschii subsp. strangulata. Lineage (NCBI taxonomy): Eukaryota > Viridiplantae > Streptophyta > Magnoliopsida > Poales > Poaceae > Aegilops > Aegilops tauschii. Next base: position 522,344,251 of record NC_053041.3, read on the forward strand.
TCATCACATAAAGATAGAGAGGGAAAACACCATATGATCCGACTATATTAATAAAGCCCGCGATACATCAAGATCGTGACATCTCAAGAACACGAGAGAGAGATTAAACACATAGCTACTGGTACAAACCCTCAGCCCTGAGGGTGGACTACTCCCTCCTCATCATGGTGGCCGCCGGGATGATGAAGATGGCCACCGGTGATGATCTCCCCCTCCGGCAGGGTGCCGAAACGGGTCTAGATTGGATTCTCGTGGCTTCAGAGCCTTGCGGCGACGGAACTTCTGATCTAGGGTTTCCCCAAAGCGTTTTGGAATATTTGGGAATTTATATGGTGAAGAGGGGGTGCGGGAGGCCACCGAGGTGGGCACAACCCACCTGGGCGCGCCTGGGCCCCCAGGCGCACCCTAGTGGGTTGTGCCCCTCTCGGGGCACCCCCTAGGTGCTGCTCTGGCCCATCGGGAGACTTCTGCCCATCGGGAGACTTCTGGTCCATAAAAAATCCACAAACAATTTCGCGGTGTTCGGACTCCGTTTGATATTGATTTCCTGCAATGTAAAAAACATGCAAAAAACAGCAACTCGCACTTGGCACTATGTCAATAGGTTAGTACCAAAAAATGATATAAAATGGCTATAAAATGATTGTAAAACATCCAAGAATGATAATATAACAGCATGGAACAATAGAAAATTATAGATACGTTGGAGACGTATCAGCATCCCCAAGCTTAATTCCTACTCGTCCTCGAGTAGGTAAATGATAAAAACAGAATTTTTGATGTGGAATGCTGCCTATCATGCCATCTCATATTCTTTTCTTTGTAGCATGGACATTTGGACTTCTATATGGTTCAAAGCAATAGTCTAGTTTTGACATGAGGACTTAAATACTCAAGCATATCAACTAGCAACAATGTCTTTCCAAATATCTATGCTAAAGTAAGTTATCCCTAGCCCATCATGCTCAATCATTGAACCATTCATGAAACACACTCGCATATTAGCTACACCCAATGCTCAAGTACGATCATAGTGCCCCCTAGTTAGTGCTTTATAAGAGAAGATGGAGACTCAAATTAAAAATAAAAATTGCATAAAGTAACAGAACGCCCTTTGCAGAGGGAAGTAGGGAATTGTAGAGGTGCCAGAGCTCAAAGCGAAAATTGTGAGATAAAAACATTTTGGGAGGCATACTTTTCCCACCAACAAAAATGACTTAGAGCTCCCAACACTTTCCATGCTAGATATATCATAGGCGGTTCCCAAATAGAAAATAAAGTTTATTCCTTTTTCCACCATACTTTCACTTTCCATGGCTAACCGTATCCACGGGTGCCCTCCATATCAACACTTTCCAAGGAATTTATTGTTTGACAACATAAAGTAAATTCATTTTTCATTTAGGGACTGGGCATCCCTAATACCTTTGCCTTACTCTCGTGCAATGACAAGTGAATAAACACTCATCGTGAGAATAACACATCTAGCATGGAAAATATTGGCCACCCCTCACCGCCTCGCGAGCGGTACGAGCACACAAAAGGGAAATTTATTTTGAAAATTAGAGATGGCACATACAAATTTGCTTAGAACGGCAAAAGAATACCGCGTATAGGTAAGTATAGTGGACTCATGTGGCAAAACTAGTTTAAAGGATTTTGGATGTACAAGTAGTGATCATACTTAGTGCAAAATGAAGGCTAGTAAAAGATTGAGAAGCGACCAACCAAGAAACGGATAATCTCATAAGCGAGCATTGAGCATAATTAACACCGAATAATGCACCACAAGCAGAATGTGAATTCATTGCACAACTATTGACTTTCGTGCTTGCATAGGGAATCACAAACCTTAACACCAATATTCTTACTAAAGCACAATTACTCATCAACATGACTCACATATCACATCATCATATCTCAAAACTAATACAAGGAATCAAGTTTATTTTGTCCAATGATCTTCATGAAAGTTTTTATTATATCCTTCTTGGATATCTATCACTTTTGGACTAATTTTCATGTGTTGCTTTAGATAAGCTCAAACAAATATAAGTGAAGATCATGAGCATAATATTTCATTCTCTCAAATTAATTTAAGTGAAGCAAGAGAGAATTTCTTCAAAAATACTAAAGCAAACCGTTCTCAAAAAGATATAAGTTAAGCACTAGAGCAATTCCATAGAAAAAAGCTTCATTGACGGGATGTAAGTGCCGCTTACCTAGCCTCCCTGGCAACTATTTGAGGACTCTATTTTATTTAAAAACTTTCAGTTCTAAGTATTTTTACTAAAACAGCAAGCAAAAATAACAAAATGACATTTCAAGAATAGCACACATCATGTGAAGAAGCAAAAACTTAGGCTCAACCAATACTAACTGATAATTGTTGAAGAAGAAAGGTGGGATGCCTACCGGGCCCCAAGCTTAGATGCTTGAGACTTCTTGAAATATTATCTTGGGATTCCTTGGGCATCCCCAAGCTTGAGCTTTTGTGTCTCCTTAATTCCTTTTATATAACGGTTTCCCTAAATCTTAAAAACTTCATCCACACAAAACTCAACAAGAACTCGTGAGATAAGTTAGTATAAACCAATTCAAAAACCTTATCATTCTCTACTGTAGCAAATCACTAAAATTACTATTCAACATTGCATACTAAATGCCTCTGCATATTTAATACTCCTATCCTCAAATAGAATCATTAAACAAGCAAACATATGCAAACAGTGCAAACATAACAGCAATCTGCCAAAATAGTACAGTATGTAAAGAATGCAAGAGTATCAATACTTCTTAAACTCCAAAAATTATGAAAAATTAACACACTGTAGAAAATTTATCAGAGCTTATTGTGCAAAAAGTTTCAACATTTTATCACATTCTGACTTTTCTAAGGAATTTTTGCAACAGCGATAAACTTTCTGTTTTGAAACAGCAACATGTAAACTTGCATAATAAGCATGACAAAGGCTATACTTGACATTTTTTTTGCAAATAAACAAGTAAAATATTATTATAAATAGCAGCAAACAAACCCTAACAATAAAATGATGCTCCAAGCAAAACACATATCATGTGACGAATAAAAATGTAGCTCCAAGTGAGGTTACCGATAATGTTGGAGACGAAAGAGGGGATGCCTTCTGGGGCATCCCCAAGCTTAGTTGCTTGGATCTTTCTTGAATATTAAGTTGGGGTGCCTTGGGCATCCCCAATCTTAGTGTATTGTCACTCCTTATTCTCCTCATATCGACATCTCACCCAAAACTTGAAAGCTTCAATCACACAAAACATAACGAAACTTCATGAGATAGGTTAGTATGGTAAAGAGTAAACCATTTCACTTTGGTACTGTCAAAGACAGGATTCATAATTGTTTCCACACAATTCCTACTGTAGTGTATCATTTTCACAATTTATATTGAGCAATATAAGCCATAGAAACTAGAAAACAAGCAAACTATGCATTGAGAACAGAATCTGTCAAAAGCAGAACAGTCTGTAATGATATGGATAACCACCATACTTCTGCTACTCAAAAACTTCTGAAAAAACTAGGAAAACCTAGGTAATTTGTATATCTATCACCTGTAAAAAAAATCAGATCAAAAGCACATTCCAGTGAATTTTAAAAATTCATGTACTGCGCGCAAAAGTTTCTGTTTTTGGACAGAATCAAGTCAACTATCATCCACACTATCCCAAAGGCTTTACTTGGTAATTTATCGAAACAAAAGCTATAAAACATGATTACTACAGTAGCATAATCATGTGAACACACAAAAACGGTAGGTAAAAGTGTTGGGTTGTCTCCCAACAAGCGCTTTTCTTTAATGCCTTTTAGCTAGGCATGATGAGTTCAATGATGCACGCATAAAAGATAAGAATGGAAATATAAAGAGAGCATCATGAATCACATGGCAAGCACATTTAAGTCTAACCCACTTCCTATGCATAGGGATTTTGTGAGCAAATAATTTATGGGAATAAGAATCAACTAGCATAGGAAGGCAAAGCAAGTGCAACTTCAAAACTTTCAACACATAGAGAGAAAACATGGTATTATTAAAATGCGTAAAAGCATATGTTACTCTCTCATAGTAATTTTCAGTAGCATCATGAATGAATTCAACAATATAACTATCACATAAAGCATTCTTTTCATGATACATAAGCATAGAAATTTTATTACTCTCCACATAAGCAAATTTATTCTCATGAATAGTAGTGGGAGCAAACTCAACAAAATAACTATCATGAGAGTGAAAATTGAAATCATGATGACAAGTTTCATGGTTATCATTATTCTTTATAGCATACATGTCATCACCATTGTCATCATAGATAGCAACTTTGTTATCATAGTCAATCGAAACCTCTTCCAAAATAGCGGACTCATCACTAAATAAAGTCATGACCTCTCCAAATCCACTTTCATCAATATAATCATCATAAATAGGAGGCATGCAATCATTACAACAAATTTGCACATCAAATCTTGGGGGACTAAAAATATCATCTTCATCAAATATAGCATCCCCAAGCTTGTAGCTTTGCATATCATTAGCATCATGGATATTCAAAGAATTCATACAAACAACATTGCAATCATGCTCATCAATCAAAGATTTTTTTGTGCCAAACATTTTATTGACTTCTTCTTCTAGCAATTGAGCACAATTTTCTGATCCATCATTTTCAAGAAAGATACTATAAAGATGATCAATAATATGATGCAAACTCAATTCCATTTTTTATATGGTTCTATTTTATAAACCAAAATAGTGATCAAACAAGAAACTAAAAGATTCGATTGCAAGATCTAAAGATATACCTTCATGCACTCACCTCCCCAGCGACGTCGCCAGAAAAAAGCTTGATGTCTACTATGCAACTTTATTCTTGTAGACTCGTGTTGGGCCTCCCAGCGCAGAGTTTTGTAGGACAGTAGCAATTTTCCCTCAAGTGGATGACCTAAGGTTTATCAATTCGTGGGAGGTGTAGGATGAAGATGGTCTCTCTCAAACAACCCTGCAACCAAATACAAGAAATCTCTTGTGTCCCCAACACACCCAATACAATGGCAAATTGTATAGGTGCACTAGTTCGGCGAAGAGATGGTGATAGAAGTGTAATATGGATGGTAGAAATATATTTTTATAATCTTAATAAATTAAAACAGCAAGGTAGCAAATAGTAAACGGGCACAAAAACAGTATTGCAATGCTTGAAAATGAGGCCTAGGGTCCGTAATTTCGCTAGTCCAATCTATCAACAGTGCTAATATAATTGGATCATATAACCATCCCTCAAAGTGCGATGAAGAATCACTCCAAAGTTCCTATCTAGCGGATAACATAAGAATAAATTGTTTGTAGGGTACGGAACCACCTCAAAGCTATTCTTTCCGTTCGATCTATTCAAGAGTTCGTACTAAAATAACACAAAGCTATTCTTTCCGCTCGGTCTATCCTAGAGTTAGTACTAAAATAACACCAAAGCAAATTCAGATTTATAATATTCAATCCAACACAAAGAACTTCAAAGAGTGCCCTAAGATTTCTACCACAGAAACAAAGACAAGAACATGCATCAGCCCCTATGCATAGATTACCCCAATGTCACCTCAGGAATCCGCGAGTTGAGTGCCAAAACATATATCAAGTGAATCAATACGGTACCCCATTGTCACCACGACTATTAAATTGCAAGACATATATCAAGTGTTCTCAAATCCATAAAAGTATTCAATACGGTAACAACGAAATCTCAAAGGGGAAACTCAATTCATCACATCAAGATAGAGAGGGGAAAACACCATATATATGATCCGACTATATTAACAAAGCCCGCGATACATCAAGATCGTGACATCTCAAGAACACGAGAGAGAGAGAGAGAGATTAAACACATAGCTATTGGTACAAACCCTTAGCCCCGAGGGTGGACTACTCCCTCCTCATCATGGTGGCCACCGGGATGATGAAGATGGCCACCGGTGATGATCTCCCCCTCCGGTAGGGTGCTCGAACGGGTCTAGATTGGTTTCTCGTGGCTACAGAGCCTTGCGGCGGCGGAACTTCTGATCTAGGGTTGCCCCGAAGGGTTTTGGAATATTTGGGAATTTATAGGGCGGAGAGGGGGTGCGGGAGGCCACCGAGGTGGGCACAACCCACCTGGGCGCGCCTGGGCCCCCAGGCACGCCCTAGTGGGGATTGCCCCCCTCGGGGCACCCCCCAGGTGCTGCTCTGGCCCATTGGGAGTCTTCTGGTCCATAAAAAATCCACAAAAGTTAGCATTTTGAAATTCTGCAACTCATTGAATGCATGTTTAAAAAGATGAGTTGCAACACAGACCAATAAATTCTGAACTTTTTTCTTCTAGTATTTAAAATTACCAAGTTGTCTGAATGCCACAGATAAGTATTTGAGCTAGTAATTGTGGCTTCATGATTATATTGTCTTTCTCTTGCTTGATCTTGTTGGCCTTGTTTTTGCTTCTCTGTTGTTTCTATTCTTGTTTCTTCATTGCGCACCACTCCTTCTCAAATCTTCTGGCCTTGCTATCAACTTTGATTTCTTCTTTTTGTCCCTCTTGGCTTTTGGCCATCTCTATTCCTATATGGTTTAATTTGTGACTTTTGGGGTTGAAGCTTTAGTTAGTGCTTTTTGGTTCAAGTTTCAGTTAATCTATTGTCAGTTTCATTTCCAATCTGAACTTTTCGGTCATGGATGATGCATGGCTTTTTCTTGGTTGTCAGCTCTTATTTACAGTATCAAAATGCATGAATTACAGTGTGCAATCAGCTGTGGTAAACAATCTTGTACTTGTGCTTACAGTCTTGTAGAATTGCTTTTACAGCTTGATTGTCGTGAGGCCAACGCAACTAGGTAGTAGCTTAAGAGGGGTTGATCAGGACGAGAGATGTGTGTAGATCGTCGAAGCGGATTAGCACAAGACACAAGATTTAGACAGCTTCGAGCCCCGGGAAACATCATCCGGTAATAACCTTACATGGTGTTTCTGGCTAGGTCTTATAAAATATGCTCATGAGGGAGTTGATGTATAAGTCGGCTCTCCTCTAGTTGTATCTAGCCCTTCAGATTATTTCTCCCCCCTTCTTGGGGTGCCCTGCCCCTCCTTATATAAGTTGGAGGGGCGGGTTACATGTGGAATCCCAATAGGATTAGGACTAGTCTATCTTCTAATACAAGCCGGATACAAGTCTGTGTCTTGATTCCTTGTAAGGGAAATATTCTTCATGCCTTTCCTCTTAAGCCGGCCCACCATAACATGAGCCGGCCTTCTGGGCCTTGGGCCTTGTCATCCATCTGAAACACCTATCGGGTCACCAATGAGTCACCGGGCCTGGCAGGGTCATCAGTGAGTCGCCACTCTTCGGGCGGTTTACCAATGAAACACCAAGTCCTAGTCGGGTCATATCTCCGGCCGAGTCATACCGCGGGGTATATCCCCGACACCAGAGATATCTCTTCGTCATACGGAGTGACAAATCCTAGTCTTGATCCATTCAAACCCAACAGGCACCTTCGGAGATACCTGTAGAGCACATTTATGATCACTCTGTTACGAAGTGACGTTTGAATACACACTAAGTATTCCGCCGGTGTGAGTTACACGATCTCATGGTTTAAGAAACAGATACTTGACATGAAGAAAGCTATAGCAAATAAATTAAACGATCTGATGGTAAGCTTATGGTTAGGTCTTGTCCATCACATCATTCTCCCAATGATGTGATCCCATTATCAAATGACAACTCATGTCTATGGTTAGGAAACCTTAACCATCTTTAATCAACGAGCTAGTCTAGTCGAGGCATACTAGGGACACGGTGTAGTTTATGTATTCACACATGTATTTAAGTTTTCAGTCAATACAATTCTAGCATGAACAATATACATTTATCATGAACGGGAAATATGATAATAACCATTTTATTATTGCCTCTAGGGCATATTTCCAACAGCATTTCTCCTTCAAACCTTTTTTATTTATTAATATACACCATTTAAAGTGTCATGCTCAAACTTTGCCCTATTCTGAATTTTATAAAAATGATTTTTTTCCTAATTATTTGCTTATTTACTACTACTATGGTCGGCGCCGCTAGATGCCCTGCTAAATTTTGAAAATTTTGGACATGCCTCAAGGAAATATTGTTGTGGCGGGCAAACTTTGTGCCCACCACTAGTATGTTACAATCCAGTGGTAGACAGAGTTTGGTGCTCTCCACTGCTGATTTTGTGTCTGCCCATATGGGTCGCGGTGTTTCACTACTATGCATTTAGCAGTGATAGATGCTTTTTTTTCACCCGCGACTAAAACTTTCCCAACATAGTTGTGGCGGGTACTAGACCTCGCTCGACGCCCCCTCCCCCCTCCCCCACCCTATAAGCCTTTTCTCTAGTAGTTGAACACTGCGGCCCATATGACATACGAAAAACTACATTCCATATAGGGATGCATCGGTCCATGGTTTACTTTGTGACTATTGGGGTTGAAGCTTTAGTTAGTGCTTTTTGGTTCAAGTTTCAGTTAATCTATTGTCAGTTTCATTTCCAGTCTGAACTTTTCGGTCATGGATGATGCATGGCTTTTGCTTGATTGTCAGCTCTTATTTACAGTATCAAAATGCATGAATTACAGTGTGCAATCAGCTGTGGTAAACAATCTTGTACTTGTGCTTACAGTCTTGTAGAATTGCTTTTACAACTTGATTGTGCATGGATTACCGTATAGTTTTCTATATAATTTTAAGTTCAGTTCACTGCTCTTGCATTCAAGCTTTGGTGAGTCTGCCATGTGAATCTTACACGACCTACTGGTTTAGATTTGTCATAAGATATCACCAATACTTGCCACAATTCTTTTTTTGTTGTGCAACTGTTCCTATGTTTCAGTTTTCAGATCATATAACTTGCTATGGCTGAACTTTCAGTCAGTTCATGATCTTGTTTTTGTAGCATCGACAATGCATGTCGTTTTAACTGCACTGTACTTTTTTTACATTGTTGAAATACATGAATTACAGTGTCAAAGTATTTGTTAATTTTGGTCGAATTTCACGTGTTGTACATGGATTACTGTCTAATTTACTCTGTTTCAGTGAGTTTTTAGTCCTTGTAACTTGCTCCATCACCATGAATGCTATGCGCTTGTCATGAATGCTATGTACTTGTCATGACTCCAAGCTGGTCCAGTCCAACCCGATAAGCTTTTTCTGACGGGGCAGTTTTAAGCACGGCCTCGTTGAAACATACATATATACAAGAGAACAAAGAGACATATAGGTGTCGCAATTCTATTGAATGAAAAGAATGACTGAAAGCCAATTAGATTTCAGTCAGATGTTAAATGGACAATCCCACTTTATCAAAGGAAACGGGACAACACACAGAAATTGCTCATGCTAAACGAACGCATCGTTTGGGCACGCGCTAAAGAAAACTCATAAAGCTTAGAATTTGTATCAAAACGATTAGCAGTTACTCCCTCCATTCTAAAATAAATGACCCAACTTTGTACTAACTTTGTATTAAAGTTAGTATAAAGTTGAGTCATCTATTGTGGAACGGAGGGAGTAGATGTGAGATGACTAATTCTCATCTAGATGAGAATTAACAAAACAGAAACTAAAAACATGATCTCCTCGAGCGGCCGGGATCGCGAAAAAAGAAATGAAAAAGAGAGAGAAATTAGAGCACTTGGTACATCCGAAATACGGAGAAAAGAAATCATGCCGCGCATGTGTTGGCCTTGTCGACTCCCGTGGCGGTGACCTTGGCGTGGGTGCAGACAGCCATGGTCTTGTTGTTCGTGCCGGAGTACTCGATCTTGACGTCGGACATTGTGATGCCTTCGCAGGGCTCCTTCTCGGAGCAGAGCAGGCTGACGGCCTCGGGGGTGGAGGAGGTACCGGTGATGTTTTTGAACGAAACGTCCTTGACGGTGACCCTGTCGGCGTCGCCCTTGGAGGTGCAAAGTTTGTTGGGGCAGTACTTCTGGTCGATGATGATGGGGTTGCCCGAGTCCTCCATCTTGATGTTCTCGTAGGTGATCTTGGATGCTATGAGGGGCGACTTGGCGTCCTCGTACGACTTGATGCGGAGGCCGTTGCTGGAGCCCTTGAGCACGCAGTTCTTGACGGTGATGTCGGTCACGTCCTTCTCGTCCTTGTACCTCCCGAGGCTACCAATGCTGATGCCATGGCCTGGGCCGCAGGTCACGCCGCTGATGTTGACTTTTGTGGTGCCGGGGCCCATGGAGATGCAGTCGTCGCCAACGCCGATGGTGGTGTCGATGATGCTGACATTGGACGAGTCGCCCATGTGGATGCCGTCGGTGTTGGGGCTGTCCCCGGGCGCGGTCACCTTCACGTCCTTGACGGTCACGCCATTGCACTGGAAGATGTTCATGTGGAAGAACTTGGAATTGATGATAGAGATGCCTTCGATGAGCACGTCGTCGCAGAAGTCCAGCACCAGCGACTGCATGCATGCATGCACATTTATACGTAAGAATATAACAACATTTCTTCAATCATACTCCCTCCATTTACTTATACAAGGCCACTATGAAATATACGTTTTATATCAATACAAGGCCACCAACAGTAATCGAGGAAAGAATTAATGATACTATTTCCTTGTACAAGCAACTTGTTTAATATTTGCATGCATGTAGTCATAATGACACTAGCTACTTCCTCCATTCAGTTTCCTTGCATGCATGTTGTGTATTAATGATCCCGATAAACGAAAAGAAAAGTTGGCTTGTCAATTATGCATTAAATTTTACCTTGGTACCTGTAATTTGAGTTTGTGGCCTTGTATATAAAAATGGAGGGAGTAGTAAAAGAAATATACGCACGGATATATAATTTATTACTATATAATGTTATGCACGCGTACGTACGTTTGGCAATATCTTGCAGTTGTAGTTCTTTTGGCAGCTGTTTTTGGTCCAGACGGCCTTGCCCTGACCGTCGATGTTGCCTTTGCCGGTGATGGAGAGCTTCTTCACGCGCATGATCTCGATCCAGTTAGACTTGAACTTGGCCAGGTCGTTGGAAGCTAGCAGGTTGCCTTCCAGCTTGATGGTGAGTCCGTCGCCCTTGCACGGCCCCGTGAAATTCAGAGCTCCAGTCAGGAAATCACCCTCGGGGATGATGATGGTCGGGTTCCCGGTGCTACCGCATGCCGAAGCCCATGCCTCCTCCAACGCCTGCATGTAATTGCAATGCAATCCACCACGTGATCCATCGATCCATCATCATTCTTATATTCTCTCTCCTTCAGCACGTACGTACCTCGGTGCAGTCCGTTGTGCCGTCGGGCTTGGCGCCGAGCTTGGTGATGTCGTACTCCCCGCCCGGACCGGACGCCGCCGGACCATCAGCGCTCTCCTTCTCCGCCTTGCCTTTGGCGGCATATGTCGCGCTCACCACCGCCAGGAGCAACAAGACTCTCATCGCAACGTTCCTGAACGCCATTTTGGCTGTGGAATCCTCCTCGATCCTTGATCCTTTTCAGGCCAGGAGCTTCCGAGCCCAACCTTATATACACATCTGTTCAGGGGGGACAGGTGTTCGGTTTAATTATTCGCTATGCTCATGGCATGCATGCTCATTTGCTATTTTCAGGTTGTCGTTGCCGGCTAAACCGGGTTGCCGTCCGCTGGTTATTTTTGGATCACCTTTGCTACTTTGATTCCATGTTGCTTTCTCGTATTATCTCTCAAAAAAAAGCTCCATCTCATACATGGGATACAACACCTCCCCAACATTTCATCCCAAATAAGGTGTTGTAGGCATGGGAAATGAAAATAAAAATGAGAAGAAAAACTAAACTAAAACATAAATGGGACAATCACATATAATAAAAAGGATACAAAACAACAAAGAGAAAAAAAGGACAATATTTTTGCTGTTGTGCTTTTAAAAAGGTTCATCGCGTATTTTAATATTGTGCATACAAAAAAGGTAATCTTGTATTATCAATATTCACAGGTATTCGTGGTTATTTTTGGATCACTTTTACTAATTCTATTCCAAGTTGGCAAGTTGCTTGTGTCTCAAAATTCAGCTCCAGCTCTTTCTTATATTTCTCTCAAAAAGAGCTTTATCTCGTACATGGGACATAGGAGCATCTCCAACAGATCCCAAATACTTCATCTGAAATAATATGTTTTAAGCATCAAAAACTGAAAATAAAAAGGTGAAGAAAAAACTAAACTGTAAAACATAAATGGGAGCGGTGCGGTGGAGCAGGTAGCGGCTTTGGAGAGTCCGGTTGCCTCCCCAGTCTCGGTCCAGCTGTCGAGATGGACCAGGGCTGACAGGATAGGCAGCGCGCCCGAGGAGGTCAGGCCAGAGGATCAGGTGCCCACAGGGGGTCTGCACCAATGTGAATCCGTCCAAATAGGATCCTACCGTATCTCCTTGCTAGGCCCGACGGATGAGGACGGTGCCAGCCTTTCCGGTGATTCTTGGACCAGTTTGGACCCACTGCTTCACGAGGAGGGGAGCGACACGTGCATGCGCGGACAAACTGGGCAGGTGGAAGCCTGGGAAACCTTCCAAGTGTGCCTATCAGAGGATGGTTGCACCCATGCAACATGCACGCCGTTGCGTAACGTGGAGCCGGTGGTTTCTGTGGATGTGGCCACTGTTCTGGGTGATCAGGATGCAGTGCATGTCCAAGATACGACACAACGGGCTGGTGGGGATGTTCCCTTGCATGAGAATGTTGAAATGATGCGCGCAGAGATGTGCAAGTCTCTCTCTCCACTCCTGTCAATTCCGCCCAATCATGCGTCGGCGGTGCAAACTCGCAACCCTAGGAAGAAGAGGGGAGTATACGTCACACCAAGGAGGAGTGCGCGGTTGGCTAAGCATGGAGCATCAAAGCAACAACAAGTGCTCATTACGAAGTTGTGTTTGGCGCATGAAGGGGAGGTCTTTTCGGAGGAAGCCCTACGGATGAATGTGGACTTGTTTTCTCGCCCACTTTCGGACGCCCACATCGCCAAGGTACTAGCCCTATCCGGATGGGAGTCGCCTGCAGTGCCGTTGGAGGGGGTGGAGATGCACTAGTGGCCTCGCTTGTGGTCAAGGTAGGATCATGCAATGAATACACAACCATTGAGAATGATTGTGTAGAATGTTCGCGGGCTAAATGCACCAGCCCGTCGGAACGTTGTCTACCAGGTGGTGACTACGACCAGTTTGGCCATAGTGTGTCTTCAAGAAACCAAACTACAAGATGTATTGATAAATGTTGTACGACAGTGCCTCGGTGCTAAGTTTGAGAAGTTTTTTTACTTGTCGGCGTTGGGGACACGTGGTGGGATCTTGGTGACTTGGGATGCCACGATAACTCAACTTTCAAACCAACACTATATGAACCATACGCTCACGGTGCTGGTAAAGTGCCCGGATGATGAGCAACCTTGGTGGCTCACTTGTGTGTATGGGCTGCAAGAGGAGAGCGACAAAGTGGAGTTTTTGCAGGATTTGGTTGACATTCGAGACTTGCATGTGGGGCCTTGGCTTGTGGCCGGGGACTTCAATCTCATTGCTCGGGAGGAAGATAAGAACAATGCGTTGATTAACCGTAGGATGTTGGGAAGATTTCGTGCGAAACTAAACTTCCCCGAGCTAAAATAGATATATCTAAACGGAAGAGGATACACGTGGTCGAATGGAAGGCGGATTGCTACTTTGGAGAAGATTGACCATGTTTTTGTCTCCAATGAGTGGGATGAGGCTTACCCGGCCTGTGTTCCTCTCGGCCATGGGCACCGCGGTCTCGGACCATTGTCCGTTAATGCTTGATATGAATGTGCACATCTGTACGCGGAGGAGATTCAAGTTTGAATCCTTTTGGATTAGAGCGGAGGGATTTATGCAGGTGGTTAAGTTGGCATGGAGCTCGACGCCTGCGGCCACAAACGACTATCTCACACTGCAAAACAAGTTGAGGGCCACTGTGGTAAGCCTCCAAAGGTGGAGCGACCGTTGGATCGGCAACATAAAGCTACAAATTGCTATTGCACTGGAAGTCATCAAACAATTGGACACTGCTATGGAGGCTAGGGCTCTTTCGGAAGCCGAGAGGGAGCTGCGGAAGTGCCTGAAGAGGAAGCTTCTAGGATTGAGCTCTCTGGAGAGGAGGATAGCCAGGCAGCGGTCGAGACTGCTGCAGTTGCGCGAGGGCGACGGCAACACTAGGTTATTCCATCAGCAAGCCAGTCATAGGCAAAGGAAAAATGTTATACGCACAGTGAAGCACAATGGGCATCTATACTCTAGGCAGGATGAGGTTGCGTCGACAGTGGATGCTTATTTTGGTGCGGCCTTCGGTGCCTCGGATACTAGGGGCCATACGCTAAATTTGGATGTGTTGGGCTTGCCACACCTTGACCTATCGCACCTTGAGCAGCCGTTTACGGCGGACGAAGTGGAGAGGGTGATCAAGGTCATGCCCCCAGATAAAGCCCCAGGACCGGATGTGTTTACCGGAAGGTTCTATGCAACATGTTGGAACATTATTAAGGAGGACTTCATGAGGGCTATGGATTGTTTTTACAAGGTGGGTATGAGAGGTTTGGCCGCATTTAATAAGTCCCTAGTCTCGCTCTTTCCTAAGAAGGAAGGAGCTTTGGAGGTGGGTGATTTTAGACCCATAAACCTTGTGCACGGGGACATTAAGATCTTTGAGAAGGTGCTAGCATGTCGGTTGGTGGGAGATCTGACGGAAATATGCCCTAGAGGCAATAATAAAATGGTTATTATTATATTTCCTTAATCATGATAAAGGTTTATTATTCATGGTAGAATTGTATTGACCGGAAACATAAATACATGTGTGGATACATAAACAAATACCATGTCCCTAGTGAGCCTCTACTAGACTAGCTCGTTGATCTAAGATGGTTAAGGTTTCCTAACCATAGACATTAGTTGTCATTTGATAACGGGATCACATCATTAGGAGAATGATGTGACGGACAAGACCCATCTGTTAGCTTAGCATATGATCGTTTAGTTTATTTCTACTGCTTTCTTAATGTCAAATACATGTTCCTTCGACCATGAGATCATGCAACTCCTGGATACCAGAGGAATACCTTGTGTGCTATCAAACGTCACAACGTAACTAGGTGATCATAAAGATGCTCTATAGGTATCTCCGAAGGTGTCTATTGAGTTGGCATGAATCGAGATTGGGATTTGTCACTCCGTGTATCGGAGAGGTATCTCTGGGCCCTCTCGGTAATTGATGTCTACTACGCAACTTTATTCTTGTAGACTCGTGTTGGGCCTCCAAGCGCAGAGTTTTGTAGGACACTAGCAATTTCCCCTCAAGTGGATGACCTAAGGTTTATCAATCAGTGCGAGGTGTAGGATGAAGATGGTCTCTCTCAAACAACCCTGCAACCAAATACAAGAAATCTCTTGTGTCCCCAACACACCCAATACAATGGCAAATGGTATAGGTGCACTAGTTCGGCGAAGAGATGGTGATAAAAGTGTAATATGGATGGTAGAAATATATTTTTATAATCTGAATAAATAAAAACAGCAAGGTAGCAAATAGTAAACGGGCACATAAACAGTATTGCAATGCTCGAAAATGAGGCCTAGTGTTCGTACTTTCGCTAGTGCAATCTCTCAACAGTGCTAATATAATTGGATCATATAACCATCCCTCAAAGTGCGATGAAGAATCACTCCAAAGTTCCTATCTAGCAGAGAACATAAGAATAAGTTATTTGTAGGGTACGAAACCACCTGAAAGCTATTCTTTCCATTAGATCTATTCAAGAGTTCGTACTAAAATAACACAAAGCTATTCTTTCCGTTCGATCTATCCTAGAGTTCATACTAAAATAACACCAATGCAAATTTAGATTTATAATATTCAATCCAAAACAAAGAACTTCGAAGAGTGTCCCAAGATTTCTACCGGAGAAACAAAGACAAGAACATGCATCAACCCCTATGCATAGATTACCCCAATATCAAGTGAATCAATATGATACCCCATTGTCACCACGACTATTCAATTGCAAGACATATATCAAGTGATCCATAAAAGTATTGATTCCGATAAAAGCGAAATCTCAAAAGGAAAACTCAATTCATCACATCAAGATAGAGAGGGGAAAACACCATATGATCCGACTATATTAACAAAGCCCGCGATACATCAAGATCGTGACATCTCAAGAACACGAGAGAGAGATTAAACACATAGCTACTGGTACAAACCCTCAGCCCTGAGGGTGGACTACTCCCTCCTCATCATGGTGGCCACCGGGATGATGAAGAGGGCCACCGGTGATGATCTCCCCCTCCGGCAGGGTGCCGAAACGGGTCTAGATTGGATTCTCGTGGCTACAGAGCCTTGCGGCGACGGAACTTCTGATCTAGGGTTGCCCCAAAGGGTTTTGGAATATTTGGGAATTTATATGGTGAAGAGGGGGTGCGGGAGGCCACCGAGGTGGGCACAACCCACCTGGGCGCGCCTGGGCCCCCAGGCGCACCCTAGTGGGTAGTGCCCCTCTCGGGGCACCCCCCAGGTGCTGCTCTGGCCCAACGGGAGACTTCTGGTCCATAAAAAATCCACAAACAATTTCGCGGTGTTTGGACTCCGTTTGATATTGATTTCCTCCAATGTAAAAAACATGCAAAAAACAGCAACTCGCACTTGGCACTATGTCAATAGGTTAGTACCAAAAAATGATATAAAATGGCTATAAAATGATTGTAAAACATCCAAGAATGATAATATAACAGCATGGAACAATAGAAAATTATAGATACGTTGGAGACGTATCAGCATCCCCAAGCTTAATTCCTACTCGTCCTCGAGTAGGTAAATGATAAAAACAGAATTTTTGATGTGGAATGCTGCCTATCATGCCATCTCATATTCTTTTCTTTGTAGCATGGACATTTGGACTTTTATATGGTTCAAAGCAATAGTCTAGTTTTGACATGAGGACTTAAATACTCAAGCATATCAACTAGCAACAATGTCTTTCCAAATATCAATGCTAAAGTAAGTTATCCCTAGCCCATCATGCTCAATCATTGAACCATTCATGAAACACACTCGCATATTAGCTACACCCAATGCTCAAGTACGATCATAGTGCCCCCTAGTTAGTGCTTAATAAGATAAGATGGAGACTCAAATTAAAAATAAAAATTGCATAAAGTAAGAGAACGCCCTTTGCAGAGGGAAGTAGGGAATTGTAGAGGTGCCAGAGCTCAAAGCGAAAATTGTGAGATAAAAACATTTTGAGAGGCATACTTTTCCCACCAACAAAAATGACTTAGAGCTCCCAACACTTTCCATGCTAGATATATCATAGGCGGTTCCCAAATAGAAAATAAAGTTTATTCCTTTTTTCACCATACTTTCACTTTCCATGGCTAACCGTATCCACGGGTGCCCTCCATATCAACACTTTCCAAGGAATTTATTGTTTGACAACATAAAGTAAATTCATTTTTCATTTAGGGACTGGGAATCCCTAATACCTTTGCCTTACTCTCGTGCAATGACAAGTGAATAAACACTCATCGTGAGAATAACACATCTAGCATGGAAAATATTGGCCACCCCTCACCGCCTCGCGAGCGGTACGAGCACACAAAAGGGAAATTTATTTTGAAAATTAGAGATGGCACATACAAATTTGCTTAGAACGGCAAAAGAATACCGCGTATAGGTAGGTATAGTGGACTCATGTGGCAAAACTAGTTTAAAGGATTTTGGATCCACAAGTAGTGATCATACTTAGTGCAAAATGAAGGCTAGCAAAAGATTGAGAAGCGACCAACCAAGAAACGGATAATCTCATAAGCGAGCATTGAGCATAATTAACACCGAATAATGCACCACAAGCAGAATGTGAATTCATTGCACAACTATTGACTTTCGTGCTTGCATAGGGAATCACAAACCTTAACACCAATATTCTTACTAAAGCACAATTACTCATCAACATGACTCACATATCACATCATCATATCTCAAAACTAATACAAGGAATCAAGTTTATTTTGCCCAATGATCTTCATGAAAGTTTTTATTATATCCTTCTTGGATATCTATCACTTTTGGACTAATTTTCATGTGTTGCTTTAGATAAGCTCAAACAAATATAAGTGAAGATCATGAGCATAATATTTCATTCTCTCAAATTAATTTAAGTGAAGCAAGAGAGAATTTCTTCAAAAATACTAAAGCAAACCGTTCTCAAAAAGATATAAGTTAAGCACTAGAGCAATTCCATAGAAAAAAGCTTCATTGACGGGATGTAAGTGCCGCTTACCTAGCCTCCCTGGCAACTATTTGAGGACTCTATTTTATTTAAAAACTTTCAGTTCTAAGTATTTTTACTAAAACAGCAAGCAAAAATAACAAAATGACATTTCAAGAATAGCACACATCATGTGAAGAAGCAAAAACTTAGGCTCAACCGATACTAACTGATAATTGTTGAAGAAGAAAGGTGGGATGCCTACCGGGCCCCAAGCTTAGATGCTTGAGACTTCTTGAAATATTATCTTGGGATTCCTTGGGCATCCCCAAGCTTGAGCTTTTGTGTCTCCTTAATTCCTTTTATATAACGGTTTCCCTAAATCTTAAAAACTTCATCCACACAAAACTCAACAAGAACTCGTGAGATAAGTTAGTATAAACCAATGCAAAAACCTTATCATTCTCTACTGTAGCAAATCACTAAAATTACTATTCAACATTGCATACTAAATGCCTCTGCATATTTAATACTCCTATCCTCAAATAGAATCATTAAACAAGCAAACATATGCAAACAGTGCAAACATAACAGCAATCTGCCAAAATAGTACAGTATGTAAAGAATGCAAGAGTATCAATACTTCTTAAACTCCAAAAATTATGAAAAATTAACACACTGTAGAAAATTTATCAGAGCTTATTGTGCAAAAAGTTTCAACATTTTATCACATTCTGACTTTTCTAAGGAATTTTTGCAACAGCGATAAACTTTCTGTTTTGAAACAGCAACATGTAAACTTGCATAATAAGCATGACAAAGGCTATACTTGACATTTTTTTTGCAAATAAACAAGCAAAATATTATTATAAATAGCAGCAAACAAACCCTAACAAGAAAATGATGCTCCAAGCAAAACACATATCATGTGACGAATAAAAATGTAGCTCCAAGTGAGGTTACGGATAATGTTGGAGACGAAAGAGGGGATGCCTTCTGGGGCATCCCCAAGCTTAGTTGCTTGGATCTTTCTTGAATATTAACTTGGGGTGCCTTGGGCATCCCCAATCTTAGGGTATTGTCACTCCTTATTCTCCTCATATCGACATCTCACCCAAAACTTGAAAACTTCAATCACACAAAACATAACGAAACTTCGTGAGATAGGTTAGTATGATAAAGAGTAAACCATTTCACTTTGGTACTGTCATAGACAGGATTCATAATTGTTTCCACACAATGCCTACTGTAGTGTATCATTTTCACAATTTATATTGAGCAATATAAGCCATAGAAACTAGAAAACAAGCAAACTATGCATTGAGAACAGAATCTGTCAAAAGCAGAACAGTCTGTAATGATATGGATAACTACCATACTTCTGCTACTCCAAAACTTCTGAAAAAACTAGGAAAACCTAGGTAATTTGTATATCTATCACCTGTAAAAAAATCAGATCAAAAGCACATTCCAGTGAATTTTAAAAATTCATGTACTGCGCGCAAAAGTTTCTGTTTTTGGACAGAATCAAGTCAACTATCATCCACACTATCCCAAAGGCTTTACTTGGTAATTTATCGAAACAAAAGCTATAAAACATGATTACTACAGTAGCATAATCATGTGAACACACAAAAACAGTAGGTAAAAGTGTTGGGTTGTCTCCCAACCAGCGCTTTTCTTTAATGTCTTTTAGCTAGGCATGATGAGTTCAATGATGCACGCATAAAAGATAAGAATGGAAATATAAAGAGAGCATCATGAATCACATGGCAAGCACATTTAAGTCTAACCCACTTCCTATGCATAGGGATTTTGTGATCAAATAATTTATGGGAATAAGAATCAACTAGCATAGGAAGGCAAAGCAAGTGCAACTTCAAAACTTTCAACACATAGAGAGAAAACTTGGTATTATTAAAATGTGTAAAAGCATATGTTACTCTCTCATAGTAATTTTCAGTAGCATCATGAATGAATTCAACAATATAACTATCACATAAAGCATTCTTTTCATGATACATAAGCATAGAAATTTTATTACTCTCCACATAAGCAAATTTATTCTCATGAATAGTAGTGGGAGCAAACTCAACAAAATAACTATCATGAGAGTGAAAATTGAAATCATGATGACAAGTTTCATGGTTATCATTATTCTTTATAGCATACATGTCATCACCATTGTCATCATAGATAGCAACTTTGTTATCATAGTCAATCGAAACCACTTCCAAAATAGTGGACTCATCACTAAATAAAGTCATGACCTCTCCAAATCCACTTTCATCAATATAATCATCATAAATAGGAGGCATGCAATCATTACAACAAATTTGCACATCAAATCTTGGGGGACTAAAAATATCATCTTCATCAAATATAGCATCCCCAAGCTTGTAGCTTTGCATATCATTAGCATCATGGATATTCAAAGAATTCATACAAACAACATTGCAATCATGCTCATCAATCAAAGATTTTTTTGTGCCAAACATTTTATTGACTTCTTCTTCTAGCAATTGAGCACAATTTTCTGATCCATCATTTTCAAGAAAGATACTATAAAGATGATCAATAATATGATGCAAACTCAATTCCATTTTTTATATGGTTCTATTTTATAAACCAAACTAGTGATCAAACAAGAAACTAAAAGATTCGATTGCAAGATCTAAAGATATACCTTCATGCACTCACCTCCCCAGCGACGTCGCCAGAAAAAAGCTTGATGTCTACTATGCAACTTTATTCTTGTAGACTCGTGTTGGGCCTCCCAGCGCAGAGTTTTGTAGGACAGTAGCAATTTTCCCTCAAGTGGATGACCTAAGGTTTATCAATTCGTGGGAGGTGTAGGATGAAGATGGTCTCTCTCAAACAACCCTGCAACCAAATACAAGAAATCTCTTGTGTCCCCAACACACCCAATACAATGGCAAATTGTATAGGTGCACTAGTTCGGCGAAGAGATGGTGATAGAAGTGTAATATGGATGGTAGAAATATATTTTTATAATCTTAATAAATTAAAACAGCAAGGTAGCAAATAGTAAACGGGCACAAAATCAGTATTGCAATGCTTGAAAATGAGGCCTAGGGTCCGTAATTTCGCTAGTCCAATCTATCAACAGTGCTAATATAATTGGATCATATAACCATCCCTCAAAGTGCGATGAAGAATCACTCCAAAGTTCTTATCTAGCGGATAACATAAGAATAAATTGTTTGTAGGGTACGGAACCACCTCAAAGCTATTCTTTCTGTTCGATCTATTCAAGAGTTCGTACTAAAATAACACAAAGCTATTCTTTCCGCTCGATCTATCCTAGAGTTAGTACTAAAATAACACCAAAGCAAATTCAGATTTATAATATTCAATCCAACACAAAGAACTTCAAAGAGTGCCCCAAGATTTCTACCACAGAAACAAAGACAAGAACATGCATCAGCCCCTATGCATAGATTACCCCAATGTCACCTCGGGAATCCGCGAGTTGAGTGCCAAAACATATATCAAGTGAATCAATACGGTACCCCATTGTCACCACGAGTATTAAATTGCAAGACATATATCAAGTGTTCTCAAATCCATAAAAGTATTCAATACGATAACAACGAAATCTCAAAGGGGAAACTCAATTCATCACATCAAGATAGAGAGGGGAAAACACCATATATATGATCCGACTATATTAACAAAGCCCACGATACATCAAGATCGTGACATCTCAAGAACACGAGAGAGAGAGAGAGAGATTAAACACATAGCTACTGGTACAAACCCTCAGCCCCGAGGGTGGACTACTCCCTCCTCATCATGGTGGCCGCCGGGATGATGAAGATGGCCACCGGTGATGATCTCCCCCTCCGGTAGGGTGCTCGAACGGGTCTAGATTGGTTTCTCGTGGCTACAGAGCCTTGCGGCGGCGGAACTTCTGATCTAGGGTTGCCCCGAAGGGTTTTGGAATATTTGGGAATTTATAGGGCGGAGAGGGGGTGCGGGAGGCCACCGAGGTGGGCACAACCCACCTGGGCGCGCCTGGGCCCCCAGGCGCGCCCTAGTGGGGACTGCCCCCCTCGGGGCACCCCCAGGTGCTGGTTTGGCCCATTGGGAGTCTTCTGGTCCATCAAAAATCCACAAAAAGTTTCGCGGTGTTTGGACTCCATTTGATATTGATTTCCTGCGATGTAAAAAACATGCAAAAACAGCAACTGGCACTTGGCACTATGTCAATAGGTTAGTACCAAAAAATGATATAAAATGACTATAAAATGATTGTAAAACATCCAAGAATGACAATATAATAGCATGGAACAATAAAAAAATTATAGATACGTTGGAGATGTATCAGTAATACACATCACAAGAAGCTTGCAAGCAAAGTTACTAAGGAGTTAGTTGCAAGATAATGTATTACGGAACGAGTAAAGAGACTTGCCGGTAACAAGATTGAACTAGGTATAGAGACACTGACGATCGAATCTCGGGAAACTAACATACCGACAGACAAAGGGAATTACGTATGTTGTCATAAAGGTTCAACCGATAAAAGATCTTCGTGGAATATGTAGGAATCAATACGGGCATCCAGGTCCCGCTATTGGTTATTGACCAGAGAGGTGTCTCGGTCATGACTACATAATTCCCGAACTCGCAGGGTCGCACGCTTAACGTTCGTTGACGCTAGAGTAGTATTGGGATATTTGATGAGTGGTAACCAATTGTTGTTCGGAGTCCCGGATGTCAAGAGGAGTCTCGGAATGGTCGAGAGGTAAAGATTTATATATGGGAAGTCATATTTTGGGTTCTGGAAAAAGGTGTGTTTTTTTCGGTATTGTACCAGGAAGCTTCCAGAAGGTTCCGAAGGATTCCGGAGGGGTCCGGAAGTCCACAAGTGGGTCCACCACGACACGAGGGCTAGCATGGGCTGCGGAGAGGTGCCCTGGCCTTATTTGGCTAGGCGCACCAAGTCCTCAAAAGCCAATGTGGCTAGGGAAGATAAAAAAAAGGAAGGAGTTCTAGTAGGAATAGGATTGGACTTGGAGTCTAAGTCCTCTCCCCCCTTAGCTGCGCCCTAGAGCTTGGAGGGGCTGTTTCCCACGCCCCTCCACCTAAATATATAGAGGGGAGGGGCGCCCCAAGAGGACACTCCAATCCCTTGGCGCCCCTCTCTCTCGTTACTCCGTAGTTCCACTGCCTCGTCTCGGCGACGCTTAGCGAAGCGCTGTCGGTGCTCCACCACCACGATCACCACCACGCCGTCATGTTGGCTGTGATCCCATCTACTTCTCCTCTCCCACTTGCTGGACCAGGAAGGAGGAGACGTCATCAAACCACACGTGTGCTAAACTCGGAGGTGTCGTCCGTTCGGCACTAGATCGGTTGGATCGTGATCGGATCGCTGATAACCCACAAGTATAGGGGATCGTTTGTAGCCTTCTTCGATAAATAAGAGTGTCGAACCCAACGAGGAGCTAAAGGTAGAACAAATATTCCCTCAAGTTCTATCGACCACCGATACAACTCTATGCACACTTGACATTTGCTTTACCGAAAATAAGTATGAAACTAGTTTGTAGGAGTGATGCTAGAACTATTTTGCAAGAATAAAACTAGAAGTACTTTGCAAGACAATAAAAGTTAGGTGTTTAGTAAAAGGGTTTGTGTCAACAAGAAAGTTATTTGTCCCTAGGAAATCGATAACAAGTACCGGTAATCATTCTTGCAATTTTATGTGAGGGAGAGGCATGAGCTAACATACTTTCTCTACTTGGATCATATGCACTTATGATTGGACCCCTAGCAAGCATCCGCAACTACTAAAGATCATTAAGGTCGTGAAACCCAACCATAGCATTAAGTATCAAGTCCTCTTTACTCCCATACGTCATGCCCACTTACTCGGGTTTAGGCTTCTATCACTCTCGCAACCCACCATAAGCGAATGATACGTCTCCAACGTATCTATAATTTTTGATTGTTCCATGCTATTATATTATCTGTTTTGGATGTTTAATGGGCTTTAATATGCTCTTATATATTATTTTTGGGACTAACCTATTAACCAAAGGCCCAGTGCCAGTTTCTGTTTTTTTGCCTATTTCAGTGTTTTGTAGAAAAGGAATACCAAACGGAATCCAAACAGAATGAAACCTTCGCGATGATCTTTCTTGGAATGAAAGCAATCCAGAAGACTTGGAGTTGAAGTCTGGAACTCCGTGAGGTGGCCACGAGGCAGGAGGGCACACCCCCACCCTCGTGGGCCCCATGGAGATCCACCGACGTACTTCTTTCGCCTATATATACTCTTATACCCTGAAAACATCACGGGGGCCACGAAACCACTTTTCCACCACCGCAACCCTCTGTACCCATGAGATCCCATCTTAGGGCCTCTTCCGGCGCTCTGTCGTAGGGGGAATCGATCACGGAGGGCTTCTACATCAACACCATAGCCTCTCCGATGATGTGTGAGTAGTTTACCACAGACCTTCGGGTCCATAGTTATTAGTTAGATGGCTTCTTCTCTCTCTTTGATTCTCAATACAAAGTTCTCCTCGATGTTCTTGGAGATCTATTCGATGTAATACTCTTTTGCGGTGTGTTTGCCGAATGAATTGTGGGTTTATGATCAAGTTTATCTATGAATAATATTTGGTTCTTCTCTGAATTCTTATATGCATGATTTGATATCTTTGCAAGTCTCTTCGAATTATCAGTTTAGTTTGGCCTACTAGATTGATCTTTCTTGCAATGGGAGAAGTGCTTAGCTTTGGGTTCAATCTTGCGGTGTCCTTTCCCAGTGACAGTAGGGGCAGCAAGGCACGTATTGTATTGTTGCCATCGAGGATAAAAAGATGGGGTTCATATCATATTGCTTGAGTTTATCCCTCTACATCATGTCATCTTGCTTAATGTGTTACTCTGTTCTTATGAACTTAATACTCTAGATGCATGCTGGATAGCGGTCGATGTGTGGAGTAATAGTAGTAGATGCAGAATCGTTTCGGTCTACTTGACACGGACGTGATGCCTATATTCATGATCATTGCCTAGATATTCTCATAACTATGCACTTTTCTATCAATTGCTCGGCAGTAATTTGTTCACCCACCGTAATACATGCTATCTTGTGAGAAGCCACTAGTGAAACCTATGGCCCTCGGGTCTCTTTCTTATTATATTGCATCTCTTTTATTTACAACACATCTCGTTTACTATTTTGCAATCATTATTTTCCAATCTATACTACAAAAATACCAAAAATATTTATCTTACTATCTTTATTAGATCTCACTTTTGCGAGTGACCGTGAAGGGATTGACAACCCCTTTATCGCGTTGATTGCAAGGTTCTTGATTGTTTGTGCAGCTACTAGGTGACTTGTCTGTTATCTCCTACTAGATTGATACGTTGGTTCTCAAAGAATGAGGGAAATACTTACGCTACTTTGCTGCATCACCCTTTCCTCTTCAAGGGAAAACCAACGCATGCTCAAGAGGTAGCAGCAAACCATGAACATATTGCAACACCCTTCAGCGGGGCCCCCTCACGTTTGCGCAAGAATGGAGGGAACCATAGGACAGCACCATAAATAAAATATACAATCATACCAACCAAGATCACGATTAACCCACAGGACAAAACGGATCTACTCAAACATCATAGGATAACCATAGATCATTGGGAAATAATATATGGAGTTGAGCACCATGTTTAAGTAGAGATCACAGCGGGGAGAAGGGAGGTTACACCGCTGCATAGAGGGGGAGAGAGTTGGTGTTGACAGTAGCAAGATTGTGGATGTAGATCGTCGTCCCGATCGTTGCCCCGGCGGCACTCCGGCGCCACCGGGAGCGAGGGGGAGAGAGCCCCCCTCCTTCTTCTTCTTCCTTGGCCTCCCCCTAGATGGGAGGAGAGTTCCCCCTCTAGTCCATGGCCTCCATGGCGGCGGAGGGGCGGGAGCCCCTGCAAGATTGGATCTCCCTCTCTGTTCTCTTCTCTTTCGCGTTCCCCAGATCTGGCCAAAAACCGTTTCTTATATTCCCGGAGATCCGTAACTCCGATTGCGCTGAGAATTTAACACGGTTTTGTCGGATATAAGCTTCCTTGCGCCCGAAGTAGAGCTCCAACCAACGTTCGAGGAGGGCACAACCCACCACCACGCGCTAGGGGCCTGGGGCGCGCCCTGGTGTCTTGTGGGCTGTGTGGGCCTCCGTTTGCGATGATTCCAACTCCCCAAAATCACAAATATTCCAAAATAATTCTCCGTAAAAATTAATTGCATTTGGACTTCGTTTGATATGGATTTTCTATGATACAAAAAACATGCAAAAAGCAGGAATTGGCACTAGGCACTGGATCAATAGGTTAGTCCAATAAATCATATAAAAAGGTGCCAAAAATATGTGAAAGTTGTATAATATTGGCATGAAACAATCAAAAATTATAGATACGACGGAGATGTATCAGCATCCCCAAGATTAATTCCTTCTCGTCCTCGAGCAGGTAAATGATAAAAAAGATATTTTTTTATGTGGAATGCTACCTAGCATAAACTTGATCATATATCTAATCATGGCATGAATATTAAGACATAGGTGATTCAAAGCAATAGTCTATAATTTGACATAAAGACATCAACACTCAGGCATCCCAACAAACAATCATCTCTTTCAAAATATCAACGCTAAAGAAAGCTATCCCTACAAAATCATATAGTCTTGTCATGCTCTGTCTTCTTAACACAAAGTATTTATCATGCACAACCGTGATGACAAGCCGAGCAATTGATTCATACTTTTTAACGTGCTTCAGCTTTTTCAACTCTCACGCAATACATGAGCGCAAGCCATGGATATAGCACTACGGGTGGAATAGAGTATGATGATAGGGGTAAATATAGAGAAGACAAAAAAGTAAGAAAGTCTCACATCGATGCGGCTAACCAACGAGCTATGGAGATGCCCATCAATCGATATCAACGTGAGGAGTAGAGATTGCCATGCAACGGATGCACTAAGAGTTATAAGTGTATGAAAGCTCAATATGAAAACTAAGTGGGTGTGCATCTAATCCTATAATGAAAAATTCCAACTAGTATATGAAAGTGACAACATAGGAGACTCTCCATATGAAAAACATGGTGCTACTTTGAAGCACAAGCGTGGTAAAGGATACTAACAATGCCCCTTCTCTCTTTGTTTATTTTTTTTCTTTTTTCTTTCTTTTTATTTTTTCCCTTTTTCTTTTCTTTCTTTTTTTCTCTCATTGTCCGGAGTCTCCTCCCGACTTGTGGGGAATCATAGTCTCCATCATTCTTTCCTCACTGGGGCACTGCTCTAAAATGAATAATGATCATCACACTTCTATTTACTTATAACTCAAAAGAAATAAAAATTACAACTCGATACCTATGACAAAGTATGACTCTATATGAATGCCTCTAGCATGTACCAGGATGTGCAATGATCTAGTGTAACATGTATGGAAAATGATGAACGGTGGCTGAGCCACAACTACTATGTCAGATATATGATCATGCAAAGAAATATGACAATGAATGCTCAAGTCATCAAACGGAAGCGGTGGAAGT
Organism: Aegilops tauschii subsp. strangulata; assembly: GCF_002575655.3. Taxonomy (NCBI): domain Eukaryota; kingdom Viridiplantae; phylum Streptophyta; class Magnoliopsida; order Poales; family Poaceae; genus Aegilops; species Aegilops tauschii. The sequence goes on from NC_053041.3 coordinate 522,372,149, forward strand.
TGCATGGAAATATATCTCGGAATGGCCATGGAAAAGCCACAATAGGTAGGTATGGTGGCTGTTTTGAGGAAGATATAATAAGGCTTATGTGTGATAGAGCGTATCATATCACGGGGTTTGGATGCACCAGCACAGTTTGCACCGACTCTCGATGTGAGAAAGGGGTACCGTAGAGGCTAGCAAATTGCGGAAAGGTAAGAGTGCGTATAATCCATGGACTCACATTAGTCATAAAGAACTCATATACTTATTGCAAAAGTTTATTAGCCCTCGAAGCAAAGTACTACTACGCATGCCCCTAGGGGGATAGATTTGTTGGGTAACGTAGCAGAAATTCAAAATTTTCTACGCATCACCAAGATCAATCTATGGAGTAATCTAGCAACGAGGGGAAGGGGAGTGCATCTACATACCGTTGTAGATCGCGATGCGGAAGCGTTGCAAGAACGCGGATGAAGGAGTCGTACTCGTAGCGATTCAGATCGCGGTTGATTCCGATCTAAGCGCCGAACCACGGCGCCTCCGCGTTCAACACACGTGCAGCCCGGTGACGTCTCCCACGCCTTGATCCAGCAAGGAGAGAGGGAGAGGTTGGGGAAGACTCGGTCCAGCAGCAGCACGACGGCGTGGTGGTGATGGAGGAGCGTGGCAATCCTACAGGGCTTCGCCAAGCACCGCGGGAGAGGAGGAGGGAGAGGGGTAGGGCTGCGCTATGAGGGAGATGTTCTCATGTCTATGGCAGCCCCAAAACCCCCACTATATATAGGGGAGGGGGAGGGGCTGTGCCCCATCTAGGGTTTCCCCCCCAAGGGGTGCGGCCAGCCCTAGATCCATCTAGGGGGGCGGCCAGAGGGGGGAGAGAGGGGGGGCGCCCCACTAGATGGGCCTTAGGCCCATCTGAGCCTAGGGTTTCCCCCCTTCTCTCTTCCCTGCGCCCTGGGACCCTTGTGGGAGGCGCACCAGCCCACCTAGGGGCTGGTCCCTTCCCACACTTGGCCCACGCAGCCCTCTGGGGCTGGTGGCCCCACTTGGTGGACCCTCGGGACCCTGCCGGTGGTCCCGGTACATTACCGATAGCATCCGAAACTTTTCCGGTGACCAAAACAGGACTTCCCATATATAAATCTTTACCTCGGGACCATTCCGGAACTCCTCGTGACGTCCGGGATCTCATCCGGGACTCCAAACAACATTCGGTAACCACATACAAACTTCCTTTATAACCCTAGCGTCATCGAACCTTAAGTGTGTAGACCCTACGGGTTCGGGAACCATGCAGACCTGACCGAGACGTTCTCCGGTCAATAACCAACAGCGGGATCTGGATACCCATGTTGGCTCCCACATGTTCCACGATGATCTCATCGGATGAACCACGATGTCGGGGATTCAATCAATCCCGTATACAATTCCCTTTGTCTATCGGTATGTTACTTGCCCGAGATTCGATCGTCGGTATCCCGATACCTTGTTCAATCTCGTTACCGGCAAGTCTCTTTACTCGTTCCGTAACACATCATCCCGTGATCAACCCCTTGGTCACATTGTGCACATTATGATGATGTCCTACCGAGTGGGCCCAGAGATACCTCTCCGTTTACACGGAGTGACAAATCCCAGTCTCGATTTGTGCCAACTCAACAGACACTTTCGGAGATACCTGTAGTGCACCTTTATAGCCACCCAGTTACGTTGTGACGTTTGGTACACCCAAAGCATTCCTACGGCATCCGGGAGTTGCACAATCTCATGGTCTAAGGAAATGATACTTGACATTAGAAAAGCTCTTAGCAAACGAACTACACGATCTTGTGCTAGGCTTAGGATTGGGTCTTGTCCATCACATCATTCTCCTAATGATGTGATCCCGTTATCAACGACATCCAGTGTCCATGGTCAGGAAACCGTAACCATCTATTGATCAACGAGCTAGTCAACTAGAGGCTTACTAGGGACATGGTGTTGTCTATGTATCCACACATGTATCTGAGTTTCCTATCAATACAATTCTAGCATGGATAATAAACGATTATCATGAACAAGGAAATATAATAATAACCAATTTATTATTGCCTCTAGGGCATATTTCCAACAGTCTCCCACTTGCACTAGAGTCAATAATCTAGTTCACATCACCATGTGATTAACACTCACAGGTTACATCACCATGTGACCAACACCCAAGAGTTTACTAGAGTCAACAATCTAGTTCACATCACTATGTGATTAACACTCAATGAGTTCTGGTTGATCATGTTATGCTTGTGAGAGAGGTTATTAGTCAACGGGTCTGAACCTTTCAGATCCGTGTGTGCTTTACGAATATCTATGTCATCTTGTGGATGCTACCACGCGCTATTTGGAGCCATTTCAAATAACTGCTCTACTATACGAATCCGGTCTGCTACTCAGAGTCATCCGGATTAGTGTCAAAGTTCGCATCAACGTAACCCTTTACGACGAACTCCTTTTCACCTCCATAATCGAGAAAATTCCTTAGTCCACTAGATACTAAGGATAAGTTCGACCGCTGTCATGTGATCCATTCCCGGATCACTATTGTACCCCTTGACCAACTCATGGCAAGGCACACTTCATGTGCGGTACACAGCATAGCATACTGTAGAGCCTACGTCTAAAACATAGGGGACGACCTTTGTCCTTTCTCTCTCTTCAGCTGTGGTCAGGTCTTGAGTCTTACTCAATACTCACACCTTGTAACACAGCAAGAACTCCTTCTTTGCTGATCTATTTTGAACTCTTTCAAAATCATGTCAAGGTGTGCATTCTTTGAAAGTATCATCAGGCGTCTTGATCTATCTCTATAGATCTTGATGCCCAATATGTAAGCAGCTTTATCCAGGTCTTCCTTTGAAAAAAAACTCCTTTCAAACAACCCTTTATGCTTTCCAGAAATTTTACATCATTTCGGATCAACAATATGTCATTCACATATACTTATCAGAAATGTTGCAGCGCTCCCACTCACTTTATTGTAAATACAAGTTTCTAACAAACTTTGTATAAACCCAAAAACTTTGATCACTCCATCAAAGCGTATATTCTGACTCCGAGATGCTTGCTCTAGTCCATGGAAGGATCGCTGGAGCTAGCATACCTTTTAGCACCCTTAGGATCGACAAAACCTTTCTGATTGTATCACATACAACCTTTCCTTACGAAAACTGGTAAGGACACTTGTTTTCACATCCATCTGCCAGATTTCATAAATGCAGCTAATGCTAACATGATTCCGACGGACTTAAGCACCGCTACGGATGAGAAAATCTCATCGTAGTCAACTCCTTGAACTTGTGAAAATACTCTTTGCCACAAGTCGAGCTTCATAGACGGTAACATTACCATCCATGTCCGTCTTCTTCATAAAGATCCATTTATCTCAATGGCTTGCCGATCATCGGGCAAGTTCACCAAAGTCCATGCTTTGTTCTGATACATGGATCCTATCTCGGATTTCATGGCTTCTAACCATTTTGTCGGAATATGGGCCCACCATCGCTTCTCCATAGCTCGCAGGTTCATTGTTGTCTAGCAACATGACTTCCAAGACAGGATCACGTACCACTCTGAAGTAGCACGTATCCTCGTCGTCCTATGAGGTTTGGTAGTGACTTGATCCGAAGTTTCATGATCACTATCATAAGCTTCCACTTCAATTGGTGTAGGTGCCACAGGAATAACTTCCTGTGCCCTGCTACACACTAGTTGAAGTGACGGTTCAATAACCTTTTCAAGTCTCCACCATCCTCCCACTCAATTCTTTCGAGAGAAACTTTTCCTCGAGAAAGGACTCGTTTCTAGAAGCAATTACTTTTGCTTCCAGATCTGAAATAGGAGGTATACCCAACTGTTTTGGGTATTCTATGAAGATGCATTTATCCGCTTTGGGTTCGAGCTTATCAGCCTGAAACCTTTTTTCACATAAGCATCGCAGCCCCAAACTTTTAAGAAACGACAACTTAGGTTTCTCTAAACGGTGTCGTCTCAACGGAATTGCGTGGTGCCCTATTTTAAAGTGAATGCGGTTGTCTCTAATGCCTAACCCATAAACGATAGTGGTAAAGAGACATCATGGTATGCACCATATCCAATAGGGTGCAGTTATGATGTTCGGACACACCATCACAATGTGGTGTTCCAGGCGGTATTAATTGTGAAACACTTTCCACAATGTCTTAATTGTGTGCCAAACTCGTAACTCAGATATCTCTATGATCATATCATAGACATTTTATCCTCTTGTCACGACGATCTTCAACTTCACACTGAAATTACTTGAACCTTTCAATAATTCAGACTTGTGTTTCATCAAGTAAATATTCTCAACATCTACTCAAATCATCTGTGAAGTAAGAACATAACGATATCCACTGCGTGCCTCAACACTCATTGGACTGCACACATCAAATGTATTACTTCCAACAAGTTGCTCTCTTGTTCCATCTTACTGAAAACGAGGCCTTTCAGTCATCTTGCCCATGTGGTATGATTTGCATGTCTCAAGTGATTCGAAATCAAGTGAGTCCAAACGACCCATCTGCATGGAGTTTTCTTCATGCATATATACCAATAGACATGGTTCGCATGTCTCAATCTTTTCAAAAACGAGTGAGTCCAAGGATCCATCTATATGGAGCTTCTTCATGCGTTCTATACCAATATGACTCAAATGGCAGTGCCACAAGTATGTGGTACTATCATTACTATTTTATATCTTTTGGCACGAACATGTGTATCACTGCGATCGAGATTAATTTTAGGTGCAAGACCATTGAAGGTATTATTCAAATAAACAGAGTAACCATTATTCTCCTTAAATGAATAACCGTATTGCGATAAACATAATCCAATCATGTTTATGCTCAACGCAAACACCAAATAACAATTATTTAGGTTTAACACCAATCTTGATGGTAGAGGGAGCATGCGATGCTTGATCACATCAATCCTTGGAAACACTTCCAACACATATCGTCATCTCACTTTAGCTAGTCTTCGTTTATTCCGCAGCTTTTATTTCGAGTTACTAATACTTCACAACCGAACTGGTATCTAATACCCTGGTGCTGCTAGGAGTACTAGTAAAGTACACATTCATATAATGTATATCCAATATACTTCTGTCGACCTTGCCTGCCTTCTCATCTACCAAGTATCTAGGGTAGTTCTGCTTCAGTGACCGTTCCCCTCATTACAGAAGCACTTAGTCTCGGGTTTGGGTTCAACCTTGGGATTCTTCACTAGAGCAGCAAATGATTTGCTGTTTCATGAAGTATCCCTTTTGCCCTTGCCCTTCTTGAAACTAGTGGTTTTACTAACCATCAACAATTGATGCTCCTTCTTGATTTCTACTTTCGCGGTGTCAAACATCGCGAGTTGCTCAAGGATCATCATATCTATCCCTGATATGTTATAGTTCATCACGAAGCTCTAATAGCTTGGTGGCAGTGACTATGGAGAACCATCACTATCTCATCTGGAAGATTAACTCCCACTCGACTCAAGTGATTGTAGCACTCAGACAATCTGAGCACATTCTCAACGATTGAGCTTTTCTCCCTTAGTTTGCAGGCTTAAGAAACTTGTCAGAGGTCTCATACCTCTTGACGTGGGCATTAGTCTAAAATCCCAATTTCAGTCTTCGGAACATCTCATATGTTCTGCGACGTTTCAAAACGTCTTTGGTACCACAATTCTAAACCGTTAGCATTACGCACTGAACTATCACGTAGTCATCAAAACGTGTATGTCAGATGTTTCGCAACATCTACAGACAACACTGAGGTTTAGCACACCGAGCGGTGCATTAAGGACATAAGCCTTCTGTGCATCAATGAGGACAATCCTCAGTTTACGAACCCAGTCCGCATAATTGCTACTACCAACTTTCAACTAAATTTTCTCTAGGAACATATCTTTAAACAGTAGAGCTAAAGCGTAAGCTATGACATAATATGCAAAGACCTTTTGACTATGTTCATGATAATTGAGTTCATCTGATTATTAAATGAACTCCCACTCAGATAGACATCCCTCTAGTCATCTAAGTGATACATGATCCGAGTCAAACTAGGCCGTGTCCGATCATCACGTGAGACGGACTAGTCATCATCGGTGAACATCTCCATGTTGATCGCATCTACTATACGACTCATGTTCGATCTTTCGATCTCTTGTGTTCCGAGGCCATGTCTGTACATGCTAGGCTCGTCAAGTCAACCTAAGTGTTTCGCATGTGTTCCGAGGCCATGTCTGTACATGCTAGGCTCGTCAACACCCGTTGTATTCGAACGTTAGAATCTATCACACCCGATCATCACGTGGTGCTTCGAAACAACGGACCTTCGCAACGGTGCACAGTTAGGGGGAACATGTCTCTTGAAATTTTAGTGAGGGATCATCTTATTTATGCTACCGTCGTTCTAAGCAAATAAGATGTAAACATGATAAACATCACATGCAAATCATAAAGTGATGTGATATGGCCAATATCATCTTGCGCCTTTGATCTCCATCTTCGAGGCGCGGCATGATCACCTTCGTCACCGGCATGACACCATGATCTCCATCATCATGATCTCCATCATTGTGTCTTCATGAAGTTGTCTCACCAACTATTACTTCTACTACTATGGCTAACGGTTAGCAATAAAGTAAAGTAATTACATGGCGTTATCATTGACACGCAGGTCATACAATAAATTAAGACAACTCCTATGGCTCCTGCCGGTTGTCATACTCATCGACATGCAAGTCGTGATTCCTATTACAAGAACATGATCAATCTCATACATCACATATATCATTCATCACATCCTTTTGGCCATATCACATCACATAGCATACCCTGCAAAAACAAGTTAGACGTCCTCTAATTGTTGTTGCATGTTTTACGTCGCTGCTATGGGATTCTAGCAAGAACGTTTCTTACCTACGCAAAAGCCACAACGTGATATGCTAATTTCTATTTACCCTTCATAAGGACCCTTTTCATCGAATCCGATCCGACTAAAGTGGGAGAGACAGACACCCGCTGGCCACCTTATGCAACTAGTGCATGTCAGTCGGTGGAACCTGTCTCACGTAAGTGTACGTGTAAGGTCGGTCCGGGCCGCTTCATCCCACGATGCCGCCGAATCAAGATAAGACTAGTAACAGCAAGTAAATTGACAAAATCGATGCCCACAACTACTTTGTGTTCTACTCGTGCATAGAAACTATGCATAGACCTAGCTCATGATGCCACTGTTGGGTAACGTAGCAGAAATTCAAAATTTTCTACGCATCACCAAGATCAATCTATGGAGTAATCTAGCAACGAGGGGAAGGGGAGTGCATCTACATACCGTTGTAGATCACGATGCGGAAGCGTTGCAAGAACGCGGATGAAGGAGTCGTACTCGTAGCGATTCAGATCGCGGTTGATTCCGATCTAAGCGCCGAACCACGGCGCCTCCGCGTTCAACACACGTGCAGCCCGGTGACGTCTCCCACGCCTTGATCCAGCAAGGAGAGAGGGAGAAGTTGGGGAAGACTCGGTCCAGCAGCAGCACGACGGCGTGGTGGTGATGGAGGAGCGTGGCAATCCTGCAGGGCTTCGCCAAGCACCGCGGGAGAGGAGGAGGGAGAGGGGTAGGGCTGCGCTATGAGGGAGATGTTCTCATGTCTATGGCAGCCCCAAAACCCCCACTATATATAGGGGAGGGGGAGGGGCTGTGCCCCATCTAGGGTTTCCCCCCCAAGGGGTGCGGCCAGCCCTAGATCCATCTAGGGGGCGGCCAAAGGGGGGAGAGAGGGGGGCGCCCCACTAGATGGGCCTTAGGCCCATCTGAGCCTAGGGTTTCCCCCCTTCTCTCTTCCCTGCGCCCTGGGACCCTTGTGGGAGGCGCACCAGCCCACCTAGGGGCTGGTCCCTTCCCACAATTGGCCCACGCAGCCCTCTGGGGCTGGTGGCCCCACTTGGTGGACCCTCGGGACCCTGCCGGTGTTCCCGGTACATTACCGATAGCACCCGAAACTTTTCAGGTGACCAAAACAGGACTTCCCATGTATAAATCTTTACCTCGGGACCATTCCGGAACTCCTCGTGACGTCCGGGATCTCATCCGGGACTCCGAACAACATTCGGTAACCACATACAAACTTCCTTTATAACCCTAGCGTCATCGAACCTTAAGTGTGTAGACCCTACAGGTTCGGGAACCATGCAGACATGACCGAGACGTTCTCCGGTCAATAACCAACAGCGGGATCTGGATACCCATGTTGGCTCCCACATGTTCCACGATGATCTCATCGGATGAACCACGATGTCGGGGATTCAATCAATCCCATATACAATTCCCTTTGTCTATCGGTATGTTACTTGCCCGAGATTCGATCGTCGGTATCCCGATACCTTGTTCACTCTCGTTACCGGCAAGTCTCTTTACTCGTTCCGTAACACATCATCCCGTGATCAACCCCTTGGTCACATTGTGCACATTATGATGATGTCCTACCGAGTGGGCCCAGAGATACCTCTCCGTTTACACGGAGTGACAAATCCCAGTCTCGATTCGTGCCAACTCAACAGACACTTTCGGAGATACCTGTAGTGCACCTTTATAGCCACCCAGTTATGTTGTGACGTTTGGTACACCCAAAGCATTCCTACGGCATCCGGGAGTTGCACAATCTCATGGTCTAAGGAAATGATACTTGACATTAGAAAAGCTCTTAGCAAACGAACTACACGATCTTGTGCTAGGCTTAGGATTGGGTCTTGTCCATCACATCATTCTCCTAATGATGTGATCCCGTTATCAACGACATCCAATGTCCATGGTCAGGAAACCGTAACCATCTATTGATCAACGAGCTATTCAACTAGAGGCTTACTAGGGACATGGTGTTGTCTATGTATCCACACATGTATCTGAGTTTCCTATCAATACAATTCTAGCATGGATAATAAACGATTATCATGAACAAGGAAATATAATAATAGCCAATTTATTATTGCCTCTAGGGCATATTTCCAACAAGATTGGTAGGAAAAGACCATCGCTCGTCCCCGACCGCCACTCATAAGGAAGACAATCAATAATAAATCATGCTCCAAGTTCATAGCATAACGAGAGACTATACGTGGATGCTTCGGGAATCACAAACCTTAACACCAATATTCTTACTAACCACAATCGTTTACTGGTACCTCCCACAAATTATCATCTCTATATCGCAAAACTATTGCAAGGAATCAAACATATCATATTCAGTGATCCATAAGTTTTATGTAGGATTTTATGACTAACCATGCATGCAATTGACCAATTCCTGTTGACTCTCTAAATAGATATAAGTGAAGCATGAGAGTTTAACTCTTTCTACAAAAGACCATGCTCTAACAAATATAAGTGAAGCTAAAGAGCATTCTTCAAATAACGGTTTTTCCATGTGAAGAGAAACAGGCAATCCAAACTTCAAATGATATAAGTGAAGCACATGAAGCATTCTATAAAGCAATACTCAAAAGATATAAGTGAAGTGCAATGAGCATTCTATAAATCAACCATGGACTATCTCATACCAGCATGGTGCATAAAAGAAAAATGAAAACCAAAAGCAAAAGACGCTCCAAGATTTGCACATATCATATGAACGAAACGAATCCGAAAATATGCCGATACTTGTTGAAGAAAGATGGGATGCCTTCCAGGGCATCCCCAAGCTTAGACGCTTGAGTCTCCTTGAATATTTACTTGGGGTGCCTTGGGCATCCCCAAGATTGAGATCTTGCCTCTCCTCCTTCTCCTCACATCGAGACCTCCTCACCCACTGTATGCTATCACAATTCTATGGCCCCAAGTCAAGGAGGCTTCAACAAGAATTCAAACATACGCAAATAATGAAGCTATAGCAGCAATTTGTGAAAACAGGACAGTCTGTAAAAATTTGAACATCCACCATACTTTTGTAACTCTAAAAATTCTGAAAAATTAGGACAACGTAAACAATTTGTATAGCAAGACTGTGCAGAAAGTTTCAGAAATGTTTGAAGTTCCAGTAAAAAATGAAAATTCACACGCTACAGCCAAAGTTTCTATTTCTGCACCACACATATCAACAAGCAATCTAATCATCCTAAAGGCAAATCTTGGCACATTATTTTCATAATACAATAGAATTGTACAGGGGAATAATTGTATTTGTTGAGAAGTTTCTGTAATTAAGATTCACAAAGTTTCCGTGAGCATAAAAAAATATCAAGGAGCTCCCCCACTTCAACAATGCTCGTCTCTCTCACTTTCACTTTCCTTTTTGAAAAGATTTAGGTTCCCCTCTATATTTTTTATTTTTAAACTTTATAAAAGCACTCAACATAAATAAATGACTCTCTAAAACTTCCGGGTTGTCTCCCTGGCAGCGCTTTCTTTAAAGCCATTAAGCTAGGCATAAAGTGCTCAAGTAATGGATCCACCCGGATCCCAAGGTATATCAAAGCCAATTTTACTTAGCAATGATTTGGCATTTAGTAGTGAGCACAAAGCAACATATATCATGCAATGACGAAGTCTAACTCTCTTCCTATGCATCAGCATGTCATAGAAGAACAATTCATGCACATCAAGTAAAGGCCAATACATAGCATAAGTAGTTTCTTGCAATTTTATCATGTCAGAAACATAGAGAGGTGGAGATATAGTTCCTCTCTCATAATAATTGGAAGTAGGAGCAGCAAGCACATGCATATTATATTTATCAAAATCATTATGTGCAACGGTAAAAGGCAACCCATCAATATAATCCTTAATAAGTGCAAACTTCTCTGATATAGTGTAGTTGGGAGAATTCAAAAAGATGAAGTGTATTTATATTGTGTGGGTGCAATAGAAACAATTTCATGTTTAACATAAGGAACAATAGCAAGTTCATCTCCATAAGCATAATTCATATTGGCATCTTGGCCACAAGCATAACAAGCATCAAGTTCATCAAAAAGGGATTTTTCAAATGAATCAACGGGATCATAGCAATTATCATAGCATTCATCCTTCAGTAAGAACGAAGGGACATTAAACAATATATGAGTTCAAGAGTTACTCTCATTAGAAGGTGGGCGCGGGTAGCTAATCCGCTCTTCCTCCGTTTGTTATTCGCTCTCCTCATCATCTTTTTCATCCAATGAGCTCGCAGTTTCATCAATTTCTTCTTCCATAGACTCCTGCAAAATATTAGTCTCTTCTTGGACAGCGGAGTTATTCTCAATAAATACATCAATATTGTAATTGTATTTATAATTATCATAGCAATATTTAAGGATAGCAAGATTTTCAGGTCTATAAACTGAATCATCAAAATCTTCAAACTTTTTAAACAAAGATTCAATTTCATAAGCACCCTTAAAATCAACAAATTCTTCAATTCGTTCCACATCATAGTAATCATATATACCATTAGCATAAGAAGCTAAGGTTTCATTATCATTAATTTTGCATGAAAAGGGAAGATGTGGAGCATTCATTCTAGAGCAACAAGTATAATCATGTCTCAAGCATAGATCCCGAGCGTACCAACGCAACATATAAATTTGATCCATACCAATTTCCCTTTTTGTGGCAAGCGATAATCCCTAAAGTATTCACGTTGATCCAATGTTACTCCCATTATATAGTTGAATGGGGTTTTCTCAGGATTATCAAAGTAGTGCATAATATCTCTCACATAACGAGCATCGAGGGTTTTAGGAGGTTCCCCATCTCCATGAGTAGCAAGTACGACTAATTTTTTTGGTGTTTCGTGTTCCATATCCATAACTAAAGATAGAGAACAACTTAGAACAGGAAATAAAACTACTCAGTGATAAAGCAAACAAGCACACACGAGAATATTCACCCCACGCTATAACTCCCCAGCAACGGCGCCAGAAAAAGGTCTTGATAACCCACAAGTATATGGGGTCATTTCTAGCCTTCTTCGCTAAATAAGAGTGTCGAACCCAACGACGAGCTAAAGGTAGAACAAATATTCCCTCAAGTTCTATCGACCACCGATACAACTCTACGCACACTTGACGTTTGCTTTACCGAAAACAAGTATGAAACTAGTTTGTAGGAGTGATGCTAGAACTATTTTGCAAGAATAAAACTAGAAGTACTTTGCAAGATAATAAAAGTTATGTGTTTAGTAAAAGGGTTTGTGTCAACAAGAAAGTTATTTGTCCCTAGGCAATCGGTAACAAGTACAAGTAATCATTCTTACAATTTTATATGAGGGAGAGGCATGAGCTAACATACTTTCTCTACTTGGATCATATGCACTTATTATCGGACCCCTAGCAAGCATCCACAACTACTAAAGATCATTAAGGTCGTGAAACCCAACCATAGCATTAAGTAGCAAGTCCTCTTTACTCCCATATGTCATACCCCACTTACTCGAGTTTAAGCTTCTGTCACTCTCGCAACCCACCATAAGCGAACCATGAACATATTGCAACACCCTACAGCGGGGGCCCCTCACGTTTGCGCGAGAATGGAGGGCACCGTAGGACAGCGCCATAAATAAAATATACAATCATACCAACCAAGATCACGATTAACCCACAAGACAAAATAGATCTACTCAAACATCATAGGATAACCATATATCATTGGGAAATAATATATGGAGTTGAGCACCATGTTTAAGTAGAGATTACAGTGGGGAGAAGGGAGGTTACACCGCTGCATAGAGGGGGAGAGAGTTGGTGTTGATGGTAGCAAGATTGTTGATGTAGATCGCCGTCCCGATCGTTGCCCCGGCGGCACTCCGGCGCCACCGGGAGCGAGGGGGAGAGAGCCCCCCGCCTCTTTCTTCTTCTTCCTTGGCCTCCCCCTAGATGGGAGGAGAGTTCCCCCTCTGGTCCATGGACTCCATGGCAGCGGAGGGGCGGGAGCCCCTCCGAGATTGGATCTCCCTCTCTTTTCTCTTCTGTTTCGCGTTCCCCAGATCTGGCTGAAAACCGTTTCTTATATTCCCGGAGATCTGTAACTCCGATTGCGCCGAGATTTTAACGCGATTTTTTTCGGATATAAGCTTCCTTACGCCCGAAGTAGAGCTCCAACCGACGTTCGAAGAGGGCACAATCCACCACCACGCGCCAGGGGCCTGGGGCACGCCCTGGTGTCTTGTGGGCTGTGTGGGCCTCCGTTTGCGATGATTCCAACTCCCAAAAATCACAAATATTCCAAAATAATTCTTCGTAAATTTTTATTGCATTTGGACTTCTTTGATATGGATTTTTTGCGATACAAAAAACATGCAAAAAATAGGAACTGGCACTGGGCACTAGATCAATATGTTAGTCCAATAAATCATATAAAAAGGTGCCAAAAATATGTGAAAGTTGTATAATATTGGCATGAAACAATCAAAAATTATAGATACGACGGAGATGTATCAATCGCGAAGAGTACGACTACATCAACCGCGTGGTAAACGCTTCTGCTTAGCTATCTACAAGGGTATGTAGATGATCTCCCCCTCTCGTAGCTATGCATCTCCATGGATAGATCTTGCTTGTGTGTAGAAATTTTTTGTTTTCCATGCAGCGTTCCCCAACAGTGGCATCATGAGCCAGGTCTATGCGTAGATGATATGCATGAGTAGAACACAAAGGAGTTGTGGGCGGTGATGTTAATACTGCTTACCACCAACGTCTTATTTTGATTCGGCGGCATTGTGGGACGAAGCTGTCGGATTTCGGGTTCCGGCGAAACCCTTGAGGTTCGAACACTGGGGTGCGCACAAAGATCTCTCCTCCCCCCTGCTTACGCGCACCACGATCTCACGGCCTAGCTCGACGAACCCAGAGAACAAAGGGACAGAATATTTATACTGGTTCGGGCCACCATTGTGGTGTAATAACCTACTCCAGTGTGGTGTGGTGGATTGCCTCTTGGGCTGAGGATGAACAGTTACAAGGGAAGAACAGCCTCCTGAGGAGAGGTGTTCTTGTGAGCTGGTGTGGTGTCTCTCCAGCTGGTCTAGATCTGTCCCTCTCTATGGTGGTGGCTAGTACTATTTATGGAGGCCCGGTCCTCTTCCCAAATATTGAGCGGGAAGGGATCCCACAACGGCCAAGTTTGAAGGGGGATAGCTAGTACAAGTTATCCTGACAAAAGTAGTCTTCGCGTGCCAAAGGCTCTGGTGGTGACGCCGTCTTGGGCTCCATGGTGACCTCCGTCCTGCCGTCCTGCTGGTCTTGGTCTCATTGCACCGATATGGAAACCTTTGCCTGATGCCTCGGGACTCCTTGCCTGCTCTTGCCTCTTTAGCACCAAAGAGGAAACGAGGACAATGTGCGCGCTTGCGCCAGCCTGGCACCCGTCTGGTCATGGTCGTTATGGCTTGCGTCACAAGGACCTCGCGAGGTGCCCCTTGCCTTGATCTCTCCGCTCCTCGCGAGCCAGCCTGGTGAGGCCGCCCTTGAGGAGGTCTTGCGTTGTCCGCCTCGCGAGGCTTGGCCCCTCGCGAGGGTCTTGGGTGTTTTCTGGTGAAGATGGGCCGTACGGGGCCGCTGGTGGAGCCACGCCGTGGGCCGTAGGTAGGCAAGTCTGGGGACCCCCGTTCCCAGAACGCCGACAGTAGCCCCTGGTCTCAAGGCGCGCTTGGACTTGGCTTCGAGGCAAAGCCAAGGGGCAAGTGCGGAGCGCCGCGGGCCCCAACAGCCTATGGGCCCGCTTGACGCGTGGCAATTGATTGGACGTGGGCGGCCCCGCTTCCCCACACAGCCTTGATATCCGCCTAGCTAGGCGGCCACCGTGATTTACACAGTTATCCCTCATCGCTTGGCGACGCGCCCCTCCTAGTCTCCTGCCTTTCCGAATCAGTAACCTCCTCTTCCAATCTGCCCCGAGCTCGGCCCTCCTTGTCTCCATGGCACCTTGGCGAACGGAGAAGGGAAAGAAGAAGTCTCAGTCTTCAGCCGGGTCACCCCTGGCCATTGAACCCGCTGTGGGCCGGTCATTGGTGCTCAACCAGGAGGCTATGGACAAGGTGCGCCCCGTGCTCGCTGCTGACTTCAACGAATGGGGGAGGACAGCGGCCTGGCCTGCATCCTGCGCCTTCGCCAACAGGACAGCCACTTAGGTCCAATTCTTCATCAACTTCTTGTGGGCTGGCCTGATTCCTCCCTTCTCCGCCTTCTTCAACGTCGTGCTCTCCCACTATCAGATCCATATGTTGTACCTGGGTCCCAATCAGTCGCCCTTCTTGTTGTCTTCGCCTTCGTCTGCGAGGCTATGGTGGGCATTGCTCCTTCTGTGGCCCTACTACGCCATTTCTTCTCGCTGCACCTGACTGATCCTCGGCAAAGCTCGGGATGCCTGAGCATCCAGGCCGTGGCTGCAACGACCGGCTCGGGAATTGACTTTGAGCTCCACCGTCTGCGAGCGGGTTCCGGACACGATGGGTGTATGTGGATGTTGGAGTGCTCAGCCCCCTGCACTTGCCCCCGTCGGAGCCCGCCGTTCCTAGCTCCGGATGGGGCCACGAGAAGCTCGCGGACTCCCGCCTTGTCTTCGTCTGGCTTTGGTTGAAGAGGCTGAAAGACCCATGGTGATGAAGGAGTTCCTCTGACGCCGCGTCTCCCCACAGCAGCGCCATTCCCGACTGATATGGGCCTTTTCCGGCGGCCAGGATCGCATGAGGCTTCAGGAGTCGGGGCTTCCGCCCGAGGCATGAAGAACGATGCTCGAGGTCCGGACGGGCGACCCCTCGCCAGCCGATATGCCGCAGGATGGCTGTCTTTTGTACTGTTGCTCAAACAGGGTGGAGTTCGCGAGGTAGATGACCGCCTTCGATGAATGGGGGCTGCATCCAGTCGGCCTTGAAGGGCCCCGCGAGAACCCTGTCTCCGTGGTCCCCCTTTCTGCCACTTGCGCCGAACTCACCCCGAGAGTGGATGCAAGGGGGCAAGCACCGCTGGAGGCCGGGGGCGCTGGTGCTGACACGTGGACGCCGCTTGAGGCTCCCGAGGTGCCCTCTCTGGGAGCCCGTGACCCTTGTCCTCGGGTGACAACTGAGGGGGCGACACAATCCACTACTCCTGAGCCCAAGGCTTCCGTGGTCTCAGCAGGTCATCATGAGGCGGAGCCCGTGGGCTCCCCTCAGCCCGGCACTCACGAGACCACCTCATCGAGCGCCTCGCCAGCCGCTCCCTGCGCTGGTTGCCACATCCAACGCTTCGGCCGGCTCCATCTGGACTTTGACGCGCTCCGCAAGGGGAAAGGGTCTCCAAGCTGCAGCAGTGGTGCCGTCCGGCCGTTGAAGCATAGGAAGTATATCGCAATAGATGAGTGAATACCTTATCTTTGTAATTTCTTGAGTGCTGCTTCTCCTCCTGACGGTGGCTCCTCAGGGTCCCTTCAGCTACGGCCACGAAGTCTCCTGGGAAGCAACCTCCTCCTGCCTCGAATCCCTCGCTGGCCTTGAGCGCCTCAAGCCAGCATGTCGCCCCCAGCGCGCGGCTGGCTGGAGAGGCGAACACGCTACCCTGGCGCCTCGAGCCCGCGCCTTTTCTGTCTCTTCTTCGTGGCCTCACCTGGTGCACAGCAAGCGTGCCAAGGGCTCCTCCTCTGGTCGTGAACGGCGGTTGGATGGCTTCGATCCTGGCTTCTACTTCGAGCAGTGGGCCCTCACCCGTCCAGGCCTCCACCATGGCCCAGACAGTGATCGGCGAAGCGCTAGCCCCTAGCCCCCTGCTGGGAGGGAGCGAGCCGCTTCGGGCCCCTTCAACAACCCCTACTGCGGAAGATGGGCCTGGTCGCGCACTCAAGCTTGCGCGTGAGCGGAGTGTCGTCCGCCATGAGCTCTTTCGAGAGGCGATGGGAGCGATGAGTCGGCTTGGCGGAGAACTCGCGGATGTTGACACGCGCCTTGAAGCCGAGGGTATCCAGCTGGCGGAGGAGTGGCATCAACTGAAGGTAGCCATCAACTTCGGGCGCCTCCAGCATGAGCATGCCAATGTGGAGGCCGAGGCATCCCTGGCAACCTCGCACGAGGCCAGCACCCGAGCTTTGGGGGAGGCCAGGGAGGCCGACCTTCGCCGTGCGATCGCCGAGGAGCGCAGGCAGGAGCTCCTGGCCTTGAACGCCTCTTTGGAGAAGCAGGTGGAGGCGCGCAGGGCCGCCCTAGCATCGTTGAAGGGGTCGGCCGCCGAGGAGGAATTGATCCGGAAGCGCGAGGAGACGCTGGCGCTGGAAGCCACGGAGCGCAGCCTTGAACTTGAGAGGTTGGAGACGAGGGAGCGCCAAGTTCCCAAGCAGAGGATGCCATTAACGCTCGCGAGTCGAGGATCCAGAAGGAGGTCGACAGCAGGTTGGCGGAGGCTCGCGCCGACCTCGAAAACAAGTATGGCATGAGGCCGGAGCTTGTGGGAGTTGAAGCTGATGGCCGGGGTTCTGCCTTGAGGTCGAGGTTGGCAGAAGCGGAGCAGCACGAGAAAGCTGCCGCTGCCGCCCTGATCTCTGTGCAGGCCAAGCTGGCCTCTGCCTACGCTGAACTGCTCCCACTTCAGCAGCGGGTCACCGCTGCCGAGTCCCTCGCCCTGTAGAGCAGGGAGGAAGCGCTCCGCCGGCAGACGCTGGAGCGCGTGCACACCCCCATGCTCCAAGGCCTCAGGATCAGAGCCAACACGGCGCTGGGCGCCATTTGCGACGAATATGCCCCTCATCCCCACTCAGACGATTATGCCAGCCATCTCCGCTTTTTTACCAATGTGGTGACACGCCTGGAGAACCGATCTAAGAGGGCTCGCGAGCTCATTGAAGAGAAGAGCCGTGGCATGCTCGGGCGTGCATTCTCTCGTGTCTTCAGCCATCTCTAGAACATCAACCCCAACTTTGATTTTGACGCCGCCATTGCCCCTGTACCCAGGGCCATTCGGGGCGACCTGGCGCGCTGGGTGGAAGACAATGTGGATGCTCTAGTCAGGGCTTTCGCCTCTGAGGACGACGCGGTGGTGGTCACGGCGGATGAAGGTGACGTGGTCGACGATGGTGAGGGTGGCACCAGTAATGATGGCGGTGGCAGCGGTAATGATGCCGGTGACGCCGACGATGGCGGCAGCGACGCCAGCGACGCACCTGAGGGCGACCCGGAGGACGCCGTGAGAGACATGTTCGATTGAGCCCGTGCTTCATTGTCGTTGACCCTGCATGCGAAAGCTCGGGCACGGCCCTGGAAGTTGTAAGAGCATTTTGGGAGCGGAAGCCCCTCATGTAAACAGATTACTGCTTCTATTCCCTAGGCCAAGCTAGAGATGTGTTTTCATGAGTTCGCGAGTCCCGCCGCGAGCTTACTGCTGCAGTTTACCTTAGCCAGGACCAGTTCCGAACCGGCTCGTGAGGTCGTGAGCTTCTGAGGAGCCTGTCAATCCGTTCGAGAGGGCCTCGCGAGAAGCAAGCGCCAGCCATGGAAGGACATGCGCGCAGCACGCGTGCGCCGCGCCCAGCCCCCACTCGCGAGGGGGAGGCAGCAGGTGCGAACTCCGAATTAAGGCAAGGAACCAAATTGTAAGAAATCGCACGAACGAGAAAAGACACCCCCCGCACATACCAATGAAAATTCAACTTCAAACTTAAGTCCAATGCCAGAAAACAGGGCTACAGAAAAGAGGTTAAAAGCAGATGGCCGCGTCCGGCGCCTAGTCTAGTCTTCTGGTCTTCCACCAGCGCGGAGCATGGCGCATCCACTAGGACGTGGGCAGCAGCCCCTGAGGCCCGAGGGCGGCACTCCGGAGACTCTGGGGCGCGTACAGCCCCCCTCATTATTACGTGAGAGTGTCACGAGCGGAGACCTTCACAGGCGTGAGCCTTGATTACTATCGCCAGACGAGGGCACCGCCTTGCGACGCCCTCAACCACCATTGGGGCGTCCGGAAACCAGGATGATGCCAAGGGGCAAAGGGGACGCTAGCGGCACTCGCGGCGACCACGGGTCCTCTGACGGGGGGAAGGCTCACCAGCGCCTCCCCGGCAGAGGGCTACCTCCGGGCGACGCCTCGCTCCATGCGACGCGGGGAGGGGCCTTGCTCCTGGCTCCTCCCACGCAGCCCGCAGTGCGCCTCCCCTAGTGGGAGGGGGGCTGCCGTGCTGGGGCCATCATCCGGCGCTGTGACCTGATTCGCTTGCGACCCATGGTTAGCATAAGCCTGCTCCTGAGAGATTAGTGGTACCCTGTAGCTGTTGTCGCCGGCGCGATCGGCGAGGCTCCCGGGTGGCTCTTTGAAGGCCTCAACTTCCAGCGTCTCCTCTTCCCAACCTGGCTCGAAGAACGAGCCAGGGTCATCTTCCGGCGTGTACTCTTGGTCCATCATGCGGGGCACATAGGCCTCCAGAGCCGTCGCCTCGGAAACCTCGCTGAAGTGCCCCGCGCTCCACGTCGCCCGGCCCGGCGCGCCGCTCCGAGGGTGGTAGGGCGGCATCCTGCCATGTCCGTGGGTGGTGATGCTCAAGCCTGCGCCCATCGGGGCAGGCACATGCGCGATTGGGTGTCCGGCGCCGCTGGTCGCGTCGATGCTGATGAAACCTCCTGGTGCGCCCGGGAGCACGCGGGCGCGACGAGGCCCACCGTGAGATCCAGCCGCAGCCTGAGGCACATGCGAAGAGCATAAAGGCGGCGTGCCCCTAGCTGCGGCGTCCAACAGCTCGGCGACGCGCTCCAGCAATGCATCTCGGCCGCTCTCCATCAGTCGGCATCGCAGCAGCTCCCGTGCCACCGTGAGCGCGGCCCTCATGTTCGCTTGTTCCCGTCGGGTGTGCGGCGCTGTTGCCGTAGCGTAGCTTGAGGCTCTTGCAGCGGCCCATGCTTGCCGTGGAGTAAGGGTGGATGGCGTTTGACTACGCCGCCCGCGCCCCGCAGTGTTTGGCGGTGCGCCTGCCACCTGGGGCGCGGGGTTGAGGTCTTCTTGGGCAGACGATGCCGCACGGGTTGGCCAAGCTGCCGAGTGGTCGGCGTTGGTCCTCGGGTCGCCGGACATCGGAACCGCAGAGCGTCAACGGATCAACTGGCGGAAGAGAGGCTCCGGCGCACCCCTACCTGGCGCGCCAAATGTCGGATTTCGGGTTCCGGCGAAACCCTTGAGGTTCGAACACTAGGGTGCGCACGAAGATCTCTCCTCCCCCTAGCTTATGCGCACCACGATTTCACGGCCTAGCTCGACGAACCCAAACAACAAAGGGACACAAGATTTATACTGGTTTGGGCCACCGTTGTGGTGTAATACCATACTCCAGTGTGGTGTGGTGGATTGCTTCTTGGGCTGAGGATGAACAGTTACAAGGGAAGAACAGCCTCCTGAGGATAGGTGTTCTTGTGCTTGGTTAGCTGGTGTGGTGTCTCTCCAGCTGGTCTAGATCTGTCCCTCTCTATGGTGGTGGCCAGTCCTATTTATAGAGGCCCCGGTCCTCTTCCCAAATATTGAGCGGGAAGGGATCCCATAACGGCCAAGTTTAAAGGGGGACAACTACACTACAAAAAAAGACACATCCGTGACATTTTGGGCCGAACGAAAAAAAATTCTACACAAGTCCGTTTCCTCCATTTTGCGGTACGCCACACCCCTCCCGATGAACAGGACCCCCATTTCGACCGTAGGAGGTCCGTTTCCTCCGTTTTGCGGTACGCCAGACCCCTCCCGATGAACAGGATCCCGTTTCGACCGTGGCCGGTCGAACACAAGGCCGTTTCCTCCGTTCTGCGGTACGCCAGGCCTCGTTTCCATCGGCTGTTCCATCCAAGCCCTCCCGATGAACTCGACGACGCATTCCGTTCCGACCCAGCCGGTTTGCTCCCCATGAACACGACAACGATGTTGTTTCCCCGTTCTGACCTAGCCATGTACACGAGCCCTGGCCGTACATATGCGTGAGTAGGCGTTCGAGACCCTGCCCGTATGTACGTACGTGGCCGTATTTTCTTTCTTGCACACTGGCCGCTGTACGTACGTGTACATGCTACGTGCGCGCCTCTACTACGACACATGCACGCCTCTACATCGACCAGTATGTACGTACATGTTTGCGACCAGAATGACAACGCTACGTACGCTTCGACCAGGTGGGTCCCGACTGTCAGGCACTTCCATCCGTGCGAAGATGTAGCTAGTGGGTCCCAGCAGTCAGGGGGGCGAATCTTTTTTTTTGCCCGGACGCACTTCCTTGCGTGCGAAGATGTAGCTGGTGGGTCCTAGCAGTCAGGGGGAAAACGTTTTTTTCACGAAATACGGTGGCCCGTCTAGTGGGTCCCTACTGTCAGGTGGAGGAATCATTATTTTCCACGTAATAAGGAGGCACTTCCTTGCTGCGGCCGTGGACCCAGCTGTCAGCTCTCCACGTACAGTCACGTCCAATGGAAGCCGTTCCTTGACCACGTTGACCACGCCGCGCCGAGAGCACCAAGGCGGTGGACGACGGCGAGGCCTAGGAAGGGGACGACGCAGAGCCGGAGAAGACGCAGCAGTGGATGCCCAAGCGTAGAGGAGTATGAGGGTTCACTGGTTCGCTGCGGTGTGGGGCTGCCGTCGCCACAAAATAACAGGGGGTTTGGGTGAGTAGAGGGATGGCCTGGCCAGCGGTGGGAGTAGTAGGGGGTGGTGAGGCCTCCGCGGCATCGTAGCCGGCCACGGGAGGCAGGAGCACGAGGCACGACCAGCGCTGGTTTGGGCGGCTGGAGCAAGAAGCCGAGAGGTTGAAGAAGCACTACGGCCGTTGGATGGACATCGTACGGTCACTAGAGCTAGAATCGTGCATATTGACTAAGTTGACAAAGCCCTCTGTCCCCGTCAACTTAGTAGGCCCACAAGTCAGCCTCCCACTATACTGGGTCCACTACTAGGAAAACGGCTATAGCTAATATGGACATTAATGGCGCACCATGTATGTGGTGCGCCACCGCTATATAGAAGTGGCGCACCACATACGGGCACGCCATTATTGGCCACATTACTAATGGCGCACCTGGTGTGTGGTGCGCCATTACTAGTGTTCAAAAAAATATAAAAAGCATGTTAGTAGTGGCGCACCAGTGGATAGTGCGCCATTACTAGTTAAAACTAGTAATGGCGCACTATCCCCTGGTGCGCCACTTCTAACCCTGGTTACTAATGGCGCATTCTTAGGTGGTGCGCCATTGGTAACCTGGGAGCAGCTAGATATTTTGGACAGCCACCTACCACACTCACTTTCCCCACTTCATTCTCTCCACCTCTACCAAGTTTGTCTCAGCTGCCTCCTCCTCCTCACCTCATTTGCACCATAGATTCACCCAAATTAAGTGGTTAAATTTCCTGTTTTTTGATAGGTAAGTAAGGGGAAAGATTTCTTTATCTTCTTGATCTTCTAGATCTACTTTTTTCTCCCTCCAACAACGTACACACTTTTTATGGCCTAGATCTATGTATGTTTGTGGTGTTGCATATGTTTGTGGTGTTGCATATGTTTGTGTTTGCAGGTACCGGTATTTGAAATGCGATAGTTGCCAATATTTTGCCGGAATGTTGATTCATTTCCGTTTCGGCGAGAATTTGGCACTATGCATTCTTTTTGGTCCTATTTTTAGGCAAAGTCATGCCATTTTTTTGGGTTCTAAAATACCGTTTTGCTCTACCCCGCAGGCGACCATGGTCCGCACGATGACCGAAGGCATCGTGAATAGGTTTTTGAGCTCCGCGAAGGCCGAGATGCTTCAAAAGAACGAGACGGAGATAAGATGTCCGTGTCGAATATGCAAGCTGAAGAGCCTTATGGACCCGGATTCCGTACAGGTGCGGGACCACCTGCTCTTGCATGGTTTCATGGATGGCTATCGGTGCCAAGGTGATGAAGATGATTATGAAGTCATCCATGGGGGCCGGGCAAGAAATGAGGAAGGGCAGCAAGACAATCGCGGCGAGGGCGGGCGAGAAGACGAAGAATCTCCAGGACATGATCACAAAGTAGATGTAGTACACAGTCATCATGTAGAAGATGCCGGACATGATGATGAGGAAGATCAAGACGAAGGGCATGATCATGAAGATGAAGATGCCGGAGCAGACAACGATGGACCATCGATGGGCTGGGTGCAGGACCCTCATATTCAAGAGCTGCTTCTCAAGCAGACGGATAAGACAAGAGCTGCCGCCCGAGAGAAAGCCAAGCTGGATCAACTGGAGATAGACGCGTTTACTCCATTGTATGAAGGATGCAGGCCCGAGGATACCCGCCTGAAAGTAACGCTCATGGCTCTGGAGATGAAGGTAAAACACAAAATGACCGACACATGGTTCGACGAGAACATGTCATTCTGGCACGAACGTCTTCCCAAGGGGAACAAGTGCCTGACCAGTTTCGAGGAGGTGAAGAAAATCGTGTGTCCTCTAGATTTACCACACGTGAAATACCATGTGTGCATGAACAATTGCATCATTTATCGGGACGAGCACGCGGAGTCTACCATATGTCCGGTGTGCGGCGTCACTCGATACAAGAAGAGGAAGAAAGCTCCTCAAAAAGTGGTGTGGTACTTTCCGATCACTCCTCGTCTGCAGCGGTATTTCACGGACCCTAAGGTAGCAAAGCTCCTGCGTTGGCACACGGATAGGGAGGAGAAGAAGCGACAAGATGACGGAAATGATCCGGAGATAAATAAAAAAGACAAGATGCTGAGTCACCCTAAGGATGCGAGCCAGTGGCAAGCGTTAAACTTCGAACACCCAGAATTTGGGGATGATCCAAGGAACAACGTGATGGGCGCGAGCACCGATGGAGTCAATCCGCTTGGCAGCCAGAGAAGCACACATAGCACCTGGCATGTGTTTGTGTGGATGTACAACCTTCCCCCTGGTTGTGCATGAAGAGGAAGTACATTCACATGAGTATGCTAATTAAAGGGCTGAAACAACTAGGGAACGACATCAATCTGTATCTGGGGCTGCTGAAAGAGGAGCTAGACACGGTGTGGAAAACGCCAGTCAATACGTGGGACGCCGCAGAGAAAGAATATTTCCCTATGAGAGCCGCACTACTCACGACGGTGCACGACTATCTCGGTTACGGATATGTCGCGGGGCAGGTGGTCCACGGATTTTTTGGATGCGTCAGGTGCATGGATGACACAACGTATCGCCAGCTAGATAGAGATCCCGGGTCTTCGAAAACCGTGTTCATGGGACATCGAAGGTGGCTTCGCGACGATGACTCATGGAGAAAACGCAATGATCTGTTCGATGGTGAAACCGAACCCTGAAGACGCCCGTGTACGAGGAGCGGTGAGGAAATAGACGAGCTGCTGAAAAATTGGAAAGAGTGCCCACCGCCGGGAAAGAAGTGAAAGGCGCCATAGCCGAGAAAGAAGAGAAAGGCACCAGAGCCGTTGCTGAAGGTATGGAAAATGAGGTC
The DNA here is from genome assembly GCF_002575655.3 of Aegilops tauschii subsp. strangulata. NCBI lineage: Eukaryota > Viridiplantae > Streptophyta > Magnoliopsida > Poales > Poaceae > Aegilops > Aegilops tauschii. Next base: position 522,396,574 of record NC_053041.3, read on the forward strand.
TGTTTTCTGGGACTTGCCGTACTGGAAGATCCTCCATGTGCCTCACAGCCTTGATGCCATGCATATCACGAAGAACGTGTGCGAGAGTCTGCTTGGTACCCTGCTCAACATGCCAGAGAGGACCAAATATGGGCCGAAAGCAAGGGCAGACATGAAATCAATGGGCATCAGAGAGGAGCTTCACGCTAATGATGATGATGATGATGATGATGAGGCGAAGGAAACGGAAAGTCATCGCAAAGGCAAAAAGGCCAAGAAGATCGGAAATGACTGCCCTCCCGCGTGCTTCACTCTAAGTCAAGAGGAGATCGATCAGTTTTTCACCTGCTCGTAGGAGTAAAACTTCCTTACGGTTACGCGGGGAAGATAAGCAGATACCTAGACTCAGCGAAGCAGAAGTTTAGCGGGATGAAGTCTCACGACTGTCACATGCTGATGACGCGGATACTTCCAGTTGCAATTTGTGGGATCATGGACGCGCACGTCCGTGAAATGCTATTTGGCCTATGCAACTTTTTCGACGTCATCTCTCGGAAGTCGGTTGGCGTGAGGCAACTCAGAAGGAGGATATCATCCAACTCGGGCCGACGTTCCTGCACAGCATGATGCCATGCAAAAGGATGAATGGTGTCATCAAAGGATACGTTCGCAACATGTCACGTCCAGAGGGAAGCATAGCCAAGGGCTTTCTGACCGAAGAGTGCATCTCCTACTGCATGAATTATCTAGGCATCGGGAACCCCGTTGGTCTGCCCGTCAACAGGCACCTCGGCAGGCTCGCTGGATGGGGTCACCGCGAGGGTCGCTGCGAAATGCATGTCGACTTCAAGGGTCGACTCGCCGACTTTGAAAGAGCAAACCTAGTCGCCTTACAACACATAGACGTGGTCGATCCTTGGGTGGTAGAGCACAAAACCTTTATTGAGAAGACGTACAATGACCGAGGCCAACAGAGGATGGACGGAGATATAATCAAAGAGCACAACTCATGTTTCACGCGTTGGTTGAACGAGAAGCTTCTGTCGTACCCTTTACATGAGGATTCTTCCGCGGAAGAAAAACTCATATTCGCCTTGTCAAAGGGCGCCGAGCACAACCTGATGACCTATGAGGCGTACGATATCAACGGCTACACATTCTACACCGAGGAAAAGGACATGAAGAGCGATGATTATCAGAACTCCGGGGTAACGATGGAATCCTACACCGGTAACGACAAGGACAGATACTATGGAAGGATCGAGGAGATCTGGGAGCTGAGCTACGCTGGAGAGAAGGTCCCGATGTTCCGTGTCAGATGGGCCAAGAGCGTCCTAAAAGAAGACCGGTATTTCACCACCATGGTTATACCCGAAGCCAAATCCAAGACCGCGGGCGCAAACGTCACCGCGAAAAATGAGCCATGGGTACTGGCTTCCCATGTGGACCAATGCTTCTTCATTACTGACCCGTCAAAGCCCAGTCGTGTTGTCGTGAGGAGAGGCAAAAGGAAGATCATCGGAATGGATGGAGTCGCCAATGAGCAAGACTTCGACAAGTACGGCGACCCGAAGATGGAACATGACGACGACGATGAAGTACCATACACCACAAGAAGAAGCAGGACCACCCTACCTAAAGGACGTCCGTTCAAGAGAAGAACTCCATTTGCGAAAAAGAAGGGCAAGAAGATTGTGAAAAGATAGCTAAGATCGAATCACGACGTGTCGGCCGCATGTGTGTGTGTCAGTGGCAAGCTCAATTATTACATGCAACTAAATTATTACATGTATCACTTGATTTCAACCATGTCATCGATCTAATTCTAAATCTTTGCACAATGGTTTAAATTGTAGTCTTCATTTCTCGATTGTATTTCGACATATGGAAATGGCATTTCTTCTGTTCTAGTCCTCTATCCAGTAACCTCTTTTGTTCAAAACAGTGGGGATTAATGTTTTCTTCTGGTATTTTAATTGTTTTTATTTATGTTTATTCCGGTAAAATAAAAAAAAGTTAGTAATGGCGCACCAGGAGAAGGTGCGCCATTGCTATCAAGGTATTTATGGCAGAGGTGCGCCATTGATATACCAATTTTTATTTATGTTTATTCTAGTATTTTATTTTTCAGTGTTCCTTTTCCTGCTTAAATTTGCAAACATTTTTTGAAAATGCAAACATTTTTCTAACTCACAAAAAGTATTGAATTTGTTAATATTCTTTGAACTCATAAATATTTTTAAATTTCATGGGCACTTTTTGAATTCATGAATATTTTTTCAAATTTGATGATATTTTTTCATATTCATAAATCTTTTACCAATTCACAAATGTTTTGCAACGCAAGTATTTGAAAATTAGTAATAACTACTTATATCATAACATTTTAAAATTTATGGTCATTTTCTAAAAAATTATTACATGCAACTAAAAATGCAAAAAAAAGTCAGTAATGGCGCACCGGGGGAAGGTGCGCCATTGCTATCACGGTGCTTATGCCGCACCCCTAGAAGGTGCGCCATTGGTATACGTATGTTTATGGCTCACCCCTAAAAGGTGTGCCATTGCTAACCCTCCCCCACTCCACTTGCTCCCCTCTCCCTCCGGCCTCTCTCCCTCCCTCGCCAGATCCACCACGCCCCACACCTAACCTGACGACCCCCGCGGGAGCACGCCGCTGTCCGCCCGTGCCCGCTCCACCGCCGCCGCACTGCCTCCTCGGGCCCCCTCCCCACTTGCCCCCTCGCGCTTCCCCTCGCCCTCTCCGCCGTCTCCTCTCCCCCAGAGCCCAGAAAGCCTCGCCGCCGTCGCCCCGTCCCGGACAACCACCTCTGCATATCGGTCGCCGGCCGCGAGGAGACACCAGCGCTGTATGAGCCGGGCAGCCACATGCGGATCCAGCGCGGGTTCGGACTTGGCTCCGCCCCCGCCCCCGAACCAGCTCCGATGCCTCAACCTCGGCTCCTGGCCACAGCTCACCGTCTTCCACCCCAAGGTCGACGAGATCTCATTCCTCGCCGTTAGCGCCGCCACAGTCCACAGGCGTCAGCCCGTAAGCTATCTCCCTCCTTCCCCGTCTCTACTTGATTCTAGCGTCTGGTGTACTAGCGTCTGATTATTAATTGTTTACCTCACCCATGCTTAATATTTTGACTATTGTCAATGATGTGATTGTCAATGATGCTTATTATGAGCTATGTTTCTGAAATGTGGTACTTGCATAGTTCACTGAATTTGCTTTATCTGTTTACTTGCATAGTTCACCGTTTACTTGCTTGATTTCCTCACTGTTTACTTGCTTGCTTAACTGAGATGAATGCTTGCTTGATCTGTTTACTTGCAGATCCAAGGTTCATTGTTTACTTTCTTGATTACTTGCTCACTGTTTGCTCATCATATTGTGGTCATATGTTTACACTATTCATAGGTTTACTTCCTCATACTCCATGTTGAGATTGTGGTTATATGTTGCAAAGATTAATTCTGAGATAGTGATAGGTGAGCAAGTAGCAACATTAGGCATTTTCTATTTGCTCAAATCATTGTTGTTGTTTGCTCAAATCAAACAACAACTAGCAACATTTTCTATTTAGGTGAAGCGTGATTACTCCTCTACAATTCTTGGCTCTTGTGTCTTCGTAATTCTTGGCTCTTGTCTCTTTGTAATTCTTGGCTCGCCTGGAAATCTTGGTTGAACAATTTTGTTTGTTGGTTCCAGGGAGCTAGAGCTGCATCTGCACGTCAAGGAGCTGGAGCTGCATCTGCACTCCAAGGAGCGGCTGGTTAGTACTGCTTGTTCTTGTACCCAGAGCAGCTGGTGATGTTGCAAATAGAAGTAGAGTACTGCTTGTTGTACTTGTGATCTTGCAACTAGGAGTTGGAGTAATTTAACTTAACTGGAGTAATTTACTGAATTAACTGAAGATATATATTTTAGGATTAATTTACTGAATTAACTGAAGATGTATATTCTAGGAGTAATTTACTGAATTAACTGAAGATATTCTAGGAGTAATTTGTTGCATCTGTTGTAGGTGGTCTAGTGCTGCCCATCTACTGCCCATTTCCTCTGGTACGGGAGTTGGAGTTTAGTGTACTGGACACTTTCATAAATTGCTAGGGTACTTCCTCTCCTTTCTCTCCTTTCATAAACTTTCATATAATTTCACAAACTTTCATATAAATTTCAGAAACTTCCATAAATTTCAGAAACTTGCATATAAATTCAGAAACTTCATATAAAAACTGTATTCACTGCTGCTGTTGTACTACTTGTGATGATGCTGCTGTTGTACTACTTGTGATGCTGCTGCTACTTGTGATTTTGTCAACTTGTGCTGCTGCTGCTACTTGTGATCTTCTGAAATGACCCCTTTCTCCTGAAATGTTGATTAATTTCCGTTTCGGTTGAGAATGAGGCACTCCTAGGTCAAGAAAATTAGCAAAGGTCATGCCCAATTTTCTTGACCTAGAAGGTGCCCGATTCTCAACCGAAACAAAAACTAATCAACATTTATAGTTTGACCTAGAAGATGCCCAATTTGTTACCGCTATATCCTCCATCCCGTCCCACCGGTGCAAGCAAACCTACAAGCTGCTCCTCATGTTTTCCCCTCTACTACTAGACTGGAACTTCCCAATGCTAGCCATCGAAATCTAGTTTGAATCAGAAAAATGTGAGAAAACCCATCGATTGAGGCGGACAACTAGTTGTAGATGATGAAGGGCATTTGAGGCCCCATCGAGTCCATGAAGATGTGATGGGTCCTGATATATTGACTTGTGGATTTATTTTTTCCTCGACTGCATTTAAGAAATAACTCTAGTAGCCTTTTTTCCTATTTAGAGCGAACATGGCCAACAACAATGAGGCCGGCGGTTCGGGCAAGGCATTCTGGGAGCTGTCCCAGGAGATGGAGGGAGAACCTCACCGCTATGAGGACGCCGCGAAAGACACCGATCCCGACAACACAACCCCTAGTGGCGTCGGGGGTGACACCACTGATGGTGCCGCCGAGGAAGCCACCGCTGATGATGGCAGCGCACGCACAGATGGCAGCCAACCGAAGAGGCAACGGAAGGACCGGCGCCCGAACGTGCTCGGCACCGTCAAGGAGGAATTTACTGAAGTGTCCTCCAGTGGGCATCCAACGGCGCCCAAAGAATTAGTCAGTGGGTATGCGGGACAACTCGGGTGCATTCTCCAGAGCACCGTCTCGATCAACACCGAGAACCTAAGTCATCGAGACCGATGGAATTTGCGCAACCTCCTCTTCACGAAGCTGCATGAACGATACAAGTTCCCCGGTGACTTCGCAAACACACGCCTCTCAGGGAATAAAGTGAACAGTGCCGCCCTCACGAAGATGAGCATGGCCCTAGCTACTTTGAGAGCCGCGGTGAAGAGAAGGATTCTAAGATGTGATAGTTATGAGAAGATCAAGGAGACAAATCCTTCGATCAGCGAAGCTGACTACCTGGAGTTCAAGATCAAGTGCGAGAGCAACGCATCTGCGGAATCAAGTCAGTGGGGGGAAGATATGCGGGACTTGAACTTAGGGGTCCAGAAACTCGGTCCCGGCGGTTACAGAGTGGCGGAACCTATATGGGACAAGGAGGACGCGGAGCGTGCCGAGCAAGGCCTACCGCCCCTCTTCGATAAATACCGTGACAAGCAGACCAGGAACTATGTCAGGGCCCGGTACAAGGTGGGCCTGGTAACAAAGGAGCTTACCACGGATCCGAAGACCAAGGCGCTTGAGCTTGTTCTGGTAAGGAATACACCCCCACGTAATTAGCTCCATATGGTTGCATTCTAATTAATGAAGCCAAATTTCTAAATTGTTCACGTTCCTTCCGCAGGACACTGAAAGCAGTAGCGCGGGGTTGTCTTAGAGCTCCCCTTGGGACACCACTTTAAATAGGGCGTTGAACGTAATGAAACACAAGGATAAGTTCAGTAAGCCGTCGTCAGCTGGTCGTGTGGCCGGCAAAGGCTTGTCCACGAAATGGTCGGAATACTATAACACTGGGCGAACGGAGAGAAAGACCAGCTCGGAAAGCCAGGAGCGCGAGGTTTAAGAACTCAAGGCACAAGTGGCACGGATTCCGGAGATAGTCGAAGAGCAAGTGCGAGACAACCTGGGAGCGACGATCAGCGCCATTGTGCCTACCTTGATTGAGGGGCTGCAGGCGTGGATTGCGGGCGGCCAATAGGGGCCGCCCCCGCTTCCCAGCTTCACGGGCAGCAACTCGCACAACGCGTTGGTGCCATTGGTGTCTCCGGCGGAGGCGGCATTGGTGTCTCCGGCGTCGGCGCCGGCATTGGAGCTTAATGCACCCGGGTGTGGGAAGAATACGCCGGCCGGCACCTCGGCAGCAAGCGGCCCCTCCGTCACTTGCACGCCCGCCGTTGGCGGTCCCTCGACATTAGCCGAGCTCGACGCCATCACGGTAACTAAGCATCTCGGCCAATGACTTCATCTCCTTGCCTTTGACTGGGCATCCCTGACACCCTACATGTTTTTGCAGGGCGCCGCCGACGTTCCATGCACTCTCCTGCACTTCGTGGATGGCGAGTTGATCGATGTCGCCAAGGCCAGAATCGTTCAACCGGGCAACCACGTGTTCCACGGTAATCCAATGCCACCCACCGTGTATAGGGTTCAACTGGTTCGGGTGCGGCGGGGCTGCGATGACTTGTTACCTCCGTATCGACCCCCTGGGGCCGACAAAGATGATGTGATGACCCTCAGCGCCTGCATAAGCTGGTCCATGCTTTGGCCGAAGAGCCAGATTCGTTTGGGGGTGGGGGACACCACCCCACAGACAGCACAGCCAGTCGTGCCGGCGCCAAGCCATGGCAAGACCGCCGCAATGCTACCGCCGTCAGCTGATCCGGACATGCATATGGCATAGGATCCGGACGACGACGATGGTACATTTACCAACATCAATAAGTACTTCAACGAACATGGGTACGATGACGAATTCTTGGGGCCTCCTTCTCAAGAACCCAACCCTGCAAAAGACGATCGCGATCTAGCTGGTACCGCGGAGAAACCCAATTGCAGCAGGCGTCGTTTGGCGTTCAGTTCTCAGGAGACGAATCCAGCTGCCGCCTTCACCGAGCCTCAGATAGCTGAGGTGCGAAATATTATCAGCCCCAACACACTCAAGAAGGTGGTCTCTGAGCAGAACTCGATCCCATTACATCAGAAGAAGCAGAAGGGACGGAAAAGAAAAAATAACAAGGGCGCGAGCCAGCCGGCACCGAGTACGATCCGTGCTCAGGACGAGCCACCTTCACCTAAGGATATCTCGAGGAGGGTGCATGTGGTGGGTAGGCCAATGCTACCGACTAATCTGCTCAATGCTACAACCGGTGCTATGCGGAGTCTGCATGACAGTGTTCTTTCTTTGGAGAAGCGGCGTCTCTCCGAGAATGATGTGGCATACCCAGTTTTCGTGGCCAAGGTGCCAGAGGGCAAGGGCTTTGTCGATAGCACCATCGGGGTATCGTCCTGCGGTTTGATGACATCTTTGCTATGTTTAACCTTCATCTGCTGCACTACACCTTCATTCGGCTATTTTCGCTCAGTATAGAGATGCGGATCATTAGAGACAAGACCCCAGACATCGTGATAGTTGACCCCTTCTACATGCGTGCCAAGATCTTGGGCAGCGCTGGGGACCAGCAAGTCGCGAGTTCATACCTCGAAAGCGTCATTCTGGTGAACCCAGATAAGGATAACTTCCTCGTGCCTTACTTTCCCGAGTAAGTCATCCCCTCACCGCCCCGTAACATATGATTTCTTAGATTTCGATCGTTCTTTTTTCTAGCATTCCGTGTTTTGTGCAGTGCCACACATTGCACACTCATCCTCTTAAGCCCGAAATATTCCATGGCCACGTATTTCGACTCGGACCGTCAGTCGAAGAAAGACTACACAAATATCAAGAAAGTTCTTGATGATGCTCTCGCCCGCTACGCCAAACCTGGCGGCACCTTCAGGAGGCCCATTTGTAGGTACGGCAAGCACATGTTCACCCACGTAACGACGTTCCCCTGCGTCAAGCAGCCGCCTGGCGGTCAGAAGGATGCTTACTACGCCCTCCATCACATGCGGGCGATCGTACGGGACCAGAATCACCTTCTGCTACCAACTAATCTCAAAGATTGGGCTGCACGCTTGTCGGCAATCCAGGAAGCGGACATTAGACAAGAATTCTTTCGCATCCAGTCGGAGTTTGCGGAAATCATCCATCAAGATGTCCTTCGTACCTCGGGGCAGTTCTACCTCAAATATCAACCGTCCAATAGTGAAATAAAACAACTCTACAAATGCAGGCTGACAACGATCGCGATTTCATGACCATCACGAAAGACGGCGGCTTCATCCACGCTCCGGTCCCTGAGTCGAGTCGAAAGTAATGATGCTATGTAGTTCTGAAATATCGATTAGCTCATGTTGTAATTAAACTTTAATGAACTTGTATGTCTCTTTAGTTTGGACAGTCGTTCAACTTATATGTAATCGATGCTATTTATTAGTAGGACCATGAATCGTGCTATTAATGTGTTGCTTTTCTCTTCAGATCCTTTTGTTGCATACTTATATATTGCGTATGTATTGTCTGTGAATTGCTACTAACGTTTTGTTTGTCTAATGTATAGAGATGTCGTCGTATGTCGTGTACAAGGGTAAGGTTCCCGGAGTCTACGATGACTGGGAGGAGTGTCGGAGACAGGTTCACCGTTTCAGCGGTAACAGTTACAAAGGGTACACCACTAGGGCGGAGGCGGAAGCTAGATACGCGCGCTATCTAGCAGGAGAGAGGAGGGAGCGGAGGAGGAACCGGATGAAGACCAGTTTCATCACGATGATGCTCATCGTGACCGCAGCTCTCTTCTATGTGATGGTAGTTTAGATGATCGATATCGACTTTGTAATGTGACGACAAACTCGGCTAATATATATGATGAACTTTGCTAATGTCTCGAGACCTAAACTTGGCTAATGTTTGAACTTTGTTCGCTATTTCGAATTTGGAGACTAATATGATGAATTCTATTGTGTGATGTTTATATTCTGTGCTGTGTAACGTATTTTGTAACCTGTGCAAATACCAGAAAAGCAAAAAATAATAATTCCTAATATTCATAGTAGTGGCGCACCATATTGAGCATTAGTGGCGCACCAGGGCTAAATACCAGTGGCGCATTATGGGGCATAGTAATGGCGCACTTGGGGGCATACGTGAAGGTAAATATGGCCCCCTAGGAGGCATAGTAATGGCGCACTGTTAGACATAGTAATGGCGCACTACCAGGTGCGCCACTATTATCTGGTATACTAATGGCGCACCAGAGGTGCGCCAGTAGTATTTGTTACTAGTGGCGTGGTAATAGTTGCGCACCTATAGTGCGCCATTAATGGCAAAAATAGGTGCGCCCCTAACAGGCCTTTTTCTAGTAGTGGTCCCAGCTAGCAGGGGGAGTACTTCATTTTTTGTGCGTAATAAGGAGGCACTTCCTTGCGTGCGAAGATATAGCTGGTGGGTCCGAGCTGTCAGCGGCGGTAACGTTTTTTCGCGAAATACAGAGGCCCTTTCGGTGGGTCCCAGATGTCAGGTGGAGGAATCATTATTTTGTGCGTAATAAGGAGGCATTTCCTTGCATGCGGCCGTGGACCCAGCTGTCAGCCTCTCCACGTACAGTCCACTTCAGATGCATGTCGGTCGTTAACCACGTTGACCAGGCCGCACCAAGAGCACCAGGGCGGTGGACGACGGCGAGGCCTAGGAAGGGAACGACACGGAGCCAGGGAAGACTCGGCAGCTGTTTCCCACACGGAGGGGAGTACGACTGTACGAGGGTTTATTGGTTCGTCTGCCGTCGCCAGAGAATAACAGCAGGTGTGGGTGAGTAGAGGGATGGCTAGGCCAGCGATGGGAGTACAATGGGGCGGCGAGGCCTGCGCGGCAGCACAGCCGGCCGCGGGGAGGAGGGAACAGGCAGTCCCGCCGGCGCTTGTTTGAGCGGCTGGAGCAGGAAGAGCAGAGATTGAAGAAGCACGGCGGCCGTTGGATGGACATCCAACAGTCACCGCTTGTGCGTCAACCTTTTTTTAGGAAAGCCTCAAATCTGTGGAAAACAGCATACAACCCATCTGCCATTATTTCTAATAATTTACAGCCCATTTGCTAATTCTTAAGGTTTTTTTGGAGCCCATATTCTTTTTGTTAGCATTACAACCCATATTGTGGCCACGGTTAAAAAATTATACGAAAATTTGCATATTTCGGTGCGGTCCGAACTGTTTTTAATCCCGAAATTTCGAGTCACATTCAAACTAATTTTAAAAAAATGTATATCAATATAAAATCCAGCAAATTGTCCATGCATAAAAATTAATGCAATTTAAAATCTCGAAATGAAAAAAAGAAATTTGAAACTAATTGCCGGTTTGATGTGTTTTAAAAATGTACAGCCCATTTCTCATTACTGATAGGCCATTTTCTCGGCCAGCCAAATGAAGCTCTCCATGTCTTGAAAGATTTGCAGCCCAACAGGCCTGACAAAGCGACTTACTTGGCAAATCACAAAAAAACTACTGGGCTGGTCTGTGGTAAACACAAAAGAGAAGGCTGTCTAGACAGGCCAGAGTGCCCCGCACAGCCCAGTTGACACCCTGCTTCCGTCTCAAAAACAAATTAGATAAATGCCACTCCAATTATGGCGATTCATAAAAACGCCACTGCAATTTCCAAACTTTGAAAAACGCCACTGCAATTTTTGTAAATTTGGAAAACGCCACTGCAATTTGCAAACTTTGAAAAACGCCACTCCAGACTTCGAAAAATGCCACTGGAAATGGCATTTTTCAAAGTTTGGAAATTGAAGTGGCATTTCTCAAAAACACCAGATTTGGAGTGGAATTTATCAAATTAACCCAAAAGAAAAATAACTGGGCGAGCTGCTGGGTCCCTGGTGTCAGCCGCTCGTTGTGCAATTCTCTTGTTTATTGACTACGTTGACAATGGCATGGGACCCAGATGTCAGAAATCCATTAGGAGGAGCCATTTTTTTATTGGCTTGAAATAAGGAGGCACTTGCTTGCGTACTGCCATGACCTTGGCGGCTCCCTGCTGTCATCCTCTCCACGTACAATCATCTCCTGATTGTGTACGCGTCAACTTGGTAGGCCCACAAGTCAGCCTCTAAACCTGTGGAGGACAAATACAACCCATTTAAAAACATAACAGCCCATTCCATATGTTCAAACGGAAAGTTCAACATTCAGAGCAAAGTAACAGGTCTGATCCACATATAGAGTACTGAACTTCCACGTTGACAACCATCATAGCCAAGTTAACTATCTACTCCCACTAATACTCTAGTAGCGTACAAGTACTAACTTACTCTTAGCTAACTAGACGATGCCGGCCGCCATCTGCGGTACATGCTAAATGCCGGCACCGGCGTCCTCCGCCTCGCCTCGGACTTGCCAGAGGTGCGATAGGGTGCCTTGCTCGCGCGCGTTGGCCCTTTCCGTGCCGGCGTGGTCCACCGAAGCTTCGGCTTCTAAGCGGGAAACCCACTTGACGAGCTGGTAGTAAAAATCGGTGTCGCGAACGCGTGCGTGCCCGACAGCCTCCAGGGCTATTTGCCAGGCGCCGGCCTCCACGTAGTCGGCCCAGTTGCGGGCGCTCTGCTGGCGACTCAGAGCGTCCGTGCGCTGCTGCTCCATGTCCCGCTGGCGGCACAAATTGGCGATACGCTGCTCCTCCGCCAAGCGGCCGCGCTCCAACAACTCCTGCTCCTCCGCCAGGCGGTCGTGCTCCAACAAGTCCTCGATCTCCGCATTGCCATCTAAAGACCGATAGAATGCCTCCTCCCTCCGTCTGCCTTCCGGTGAAAAACTGAACACTAGTTCCGGCGGTGACCGCCTCCGGTCTCGCCTATCGCGGACGGGCGGGGGCATGGCGGACGTGGCGAGAGCGAGGATAAGTGGCGAGTGACGTCGGGCTGGTGGGGGCTTATGAGGGTAGGGCGAGTTGGGTCACAGTGCCACCGGAGAAGGCCGGGAAACAGTACTTATAGGCGGAAGGTAGCGTGACGGTCATCGGAATTCAATGCATAATTAAGCAGGCATGGCTTAGCGTGCCAGCTTGCCGTGGAAAACTAGAGAAACTGGAATTATGACTGTGCCGTCCCGTCCCGTCCATGCTGGGTCGCACGCCGGCATGACGGTCAAACGAGTGCACTCGAATCATCTCCCTCCTTGTCAATAATGATTCCACGGATTTAACAGGCCCGCAACAATTAAAGCGCATCTTTTTTCGCGTCAATTAGCTGCCTTAATTACGGCCGGCTGCATGCAGGCACTCAAAATCGCTCGCAGCCAGTACGCGGAGCAGCATGCAATGACTCGCAGCCAACGGCATTAGTTGATGAACTTTAGCTGGGAGATAAGGCATTTGCGAACGTTTTCGCTGGCAGTTTCTTCAGATTCGCATGTCATTTTCTTCAGAGCTGCTTGTCAATTTCTTCAAAGGTAGACATTTTTATTCAAAAACTGCCACTTCGGATCTTGCGTCCCAACTAAAACTGCCAGGAGCGCATAAGTAGTCTAGCTAGTGATCGATCAGTAACTTGTAAACACTGAGCGAACAGAAATAAGGAACAGTTAATGCATCTCAATGATTCACAGATCATATACAAATATGTAGCTCCAAAATTAAAGATCAGCCACTTCGGATCTTGCGTCGCAACTAAAACCAACTAGTACGATTCCCATACATAAGATCAACATGTTAATGCATCTCAATGATTCATAGATCATATACAAATATGTAGCTCCAAAAGCAAAGATCTAAAAAAACATCTATTCTGCCTACTAACATGGATGCTTCTCTTGGCCAACATTTAGTACAAACTGAAAGACAAATTTGTTTGTGAAGTCTACAATTCCTCTTGCAAACGTAAGTGGTTTCACCAACAGCTGGAACCATGAGAATGAACCACACATGATGGAGGAACATCCACTGCAATATGATTTGGTCTTCTCTCGATCACACGGCGAGACTATTTTCGGAATACAAACTTTAACTTAGGAAAAATGATGCCCATTTTATAATCAGACCAAAGCAATGAAGCACCTAGTGTTGGCCAATAAATAGTACAGTACTACTTTTCCGCAGTCCATGATGTGACTATCCAATCTTTCCGTGTCTATTTTCAAATGGCACTGCATGCAGTGACTATACTATTCTCTTGTGCAGTTGAACCAAAATTGCTGTCACTTTGTGTGTTTGCCAAATAGCAACGGGCAGACATCTCTGTCTGCACAAATATCAAGCAGCTAGTAAACATATACACCACCTTGTATTTTCGGTTTAAACATGTCTCTTCCGCTTAGCATCTATCATGTTTTGCACTGGACAATTTGATACAGTCATGTTTTGCCCTTGACAATTTCATACTGAATTGATTTGCTGGTTCAGAGCAGAAATATAGCGCCTATTCTTCATCAGACCAAGGATATCCATGTTCGCAGTGATGGAAGAGGTGAAATCGATACAACCGAAATTGAGCATCCAATCATTGAATCCTGTCCTGCACCTCCAATGTAGGTCCACCCTGCCAATAAATTCACATGCAAACCGCTAGTATTACTATCTAATGACAGTACAAAAAGAGTAGCAAGATAGTAGCAAACCATGTACCTTCGTAATGAAAAGCTCATAGTGCCACCAATTGGATATAAAGGTTTGGAAGAAAACATGCTCCTAATGTTGAACCAGTTGGACTTTTTGTGCAGTTCCACTAAAATCGAGCATCCCTGTTTGCATAGATATTGAAAGTGTGATTACTATAAAAGTGGCACTAGTTGAAGCATAGACTCAGAAATATAAGCATTCCAATTTCTTAATGGGAAAAGGTAGCAAGACTGTTTCTAACCACCTATTTGAAGGAATAAATAAGGCCACAGCGGCTGATGTCAGAAAGGCATATATAGTTCTTTCTGAAAGAATTCTCGATTCCTGACCTTTCCTCTTCTTTTAAGCATATTTTGTGCAGTTCAACTAAAATAAAATGCCATCACCGCCTTGACAATTCAGTGACACTGTACGAAAGGAAATGACTTAACATTACATCATGATGTCAGGTATTTAGTCGACAGACATTAGAGACAAACTTACAGACCTCCTCCGATAACATAATGAACATTAATTTTAACAAAGGTGTGACTAGCTTTACCGGGATAATTTGAGTGAACTCTACACCCTCTGTTCCTTAAAATAAGACGTTTTCATAGTTCAATTTAAAGTACCCAAACGTCTAATATTTAGAAAAACAGGTAGTAGTTTTCTTGAGCACATATCTGGGAAAGCTTGCCACACTTTATTTATGTCCATACGCTAATGCAACACCATTCGAAATTTCGAATACTACAAATATACACTAATCCAGTGTCTAGTGCAACAGTAGAGTAGTTATTTTATTTCAGGGTACAGTACAATGGTTTTACTGAACAGATTTCAATAAGCTCTAGCACTAGAAGATTTCTATAAGAATTAAAAATACAAAATGTAAAGGTAACACGTTTCAGCATTGGTAAACTAGTTGTGCATGAGCATTAAACCAAATACAAAAGTATGAAGGTAACTAGCATTATTAACCAATGACAGTATAAAAAATTGCAAACCATGTACCTCCAAGGTAAATATCATTTCGAACTCGGGGGGACCATAAAAATTGCTATCCCAATCTTGATAATCAATCAAACATAAAAACTTGATCGAACGAATCAAGAGAACAGCCGGAGGAGGAGGTGCCCACTCTTGACCTTTCCTCTTGTCTTCATAATTTTTTGTGCAGTTTAACCAAAATAAAATGACATCAGGGCCTTGGCATTTTGGTGACACTGTACAAAAAAATTAAGTTATCTCATGAAAGTAAGGTATGTAATCTATAAGCATTAACAGTGCAAAAATCTGAAGGTAGTAACAAGTTTCATCGTTGGTATACTCGCTGTGCAACAGCATTAGAATGCCTTAGCTGAAAAATCTTTAATATATCCACAATCAACAGCTAACCCTGAAATAATCCAGTGACATTAAATGGCATTGCTTAAATTTATCGGTGGCATTAGACTGAGTGCGGCATTAGTTAAATGTGTCATCACTTTAGCAGTAGCATTGCTTGACTTAACTGCTGGCGATATACTAACAGCAAAAGAGTGACAATAAGAGCATGGGAGGCACATTCGGACAGTGGGCGCACCAGTACGATGTACCTCCACAGACGCATAGAGTTGGAAATATGCCCTAGAGGCAATAATAAATGGTTATTATTATATTTCTTTGTTCATGGTAATTGTCTATTGTTCATGCTATAATTGTGTTATCCGGAAATCGTAATACATGTGTGAATACATAGACCACAACGTGTCCCTAGTAAGCCTCTAGTTGACTAGCTCGTTGATCAACAGATAGTCATGGTTTCCTAACTATGGACAATGGATGTCATTGATAACGGGATCACATCATTAGGAGAATGATGTGATGGACAAGACCCAATCCTAAGCATAGCTCAAAGATCGTGTAGTTCGTTTGCTAGAGCTTTTCCAATGTCAAGTATCTTTTCCTTAGACCATGAGATCGTGCAACTCCCGGATACCGTAGGAGTGCTTTGGGTGTGCCAAACGTCACAACATAACTGGGTGACTATAAAGGTACACTACGGGTATCTCCGAAAGTGTCTGTTGGGTTGGCACAGATCGAGACTGGGATTTGTCACTCCGTATGACGGAGAGGTATCTCTGGGCCCACTCGGTAATGCATCATCATAATGTGCTCAATGTGACTAAGGAGTTAGTCACGGGATCATGCATTGCGGTACGAGTAAAGAGACTTGCCGGTAATGAGATTGAACAAGGTATTGGGATACCGACGATCGAATCTCGGGCAAGTAACATACCGATTGACAAAGGGAATTGTATACGGGATTGATTGAATCCTCGACATCTTGGTTCATCCGATGAGATCATCGTGGAACATGTGGGAGCCAACATGGGTATCCAGATCCCGCTGTTGGTTATTGACCGGAGAGGCGTCTTGGTCATGTCTGCATGTCTCCCGAACCCGTAGGGTCTACACACTTAAGGTTCGGTGACGCTAGGGTTGTAGAGATATGAGTATGCGGAAACCAGAAAGTTTTTCGGAGTCCCGGATGAGATCCCGGACGTCGTGAGGAGTTCCGGAATGGTCCGGAGGTGAAGAATTATATATAGGAAGTCCAGTTTTGGCCACCGGGAAAGTTTCGGGGGTTATCGGTATTGTACCGGGACCACCGGAAGGGTCCCGGGGGTCCATCGGGTGGGGCCACCTATCCCGGAGGGCCCCATGGGCTGAAGTGGGAAGGGAACCAGCCCTTAGTGGGCTGGGGCGCCCCCCATGGGCCTCCCCCCTGCGCCTAGGGTTGGAAACCCTAGGGTGGGGGGGGGGGGCGCCCCACTTGACTTGGGGGGGAAGTTTCCCCCCCTTGGCCGCCGCCCACCCCCCCTAGATGGGTTCTTGGCCGGCGCCCCCCTCCCAGGGGGCCTATATAAAGGGGGGAGGGAGGGCAGCAAGACAACAGCCTTGGGCGCCTCCCTCCTCGCCTGCAACACCTCTCCTTCTCGTAGAAGCTTGGCGAAGCCCTGCCGAGATCCTGCTACATCCACCACCACGCCGTCGTGCTGCTGGATCTCCATCAACCTCTCCTTCCCCCTTGCCGGATCAAGAAGGAGGAGACGTCGCTGCTCCATACTTGTGTTGAACACGGAGGTGCCGTCCGTTCGGCACTCGGTCATCGGTGATTTGCATCACGGCGAGTACGACTCCATCAACCTCGTTCATTGGAACGCTTCCGCTCGCGATCTAGAAGGGTATGTAGATGCACTCCTTTCCCCTCGTTGCTAGTATACTCCATAGATGGATCTTGGTGATGCGTAGAAAATTTTAAAATTCTGCTACGATCCCCAACAGTGGCATCATGAGCCAGGCCTATGCGTAGTTACTATGCACGAGTAGAACACAAAGCAGTTGTGGGCGTAGATGTTGCCAATTCTTCTTGTCGCTACTAGTCTTATCTTGTTTCGGCGGCATTGTGGGATGAAGCGGCCCGGACCGACCTTACACGTACGCTTACGTGAGACAGGTTCCACCGACTGACATGCACTAGTTGCATAAGGTGGCTAGCGGGTGTCTGTCTCTCCCACTTTAGTCGGAACGGATTCGATGAAAAGGGTCCTTATGAAGGGTAAATAGAAATTGGCATATCACGTTGTGGTTTTACGTAGGTAAGAAACGTTCTTGCTAGAAACCTATAGAAGCCATGTAAAAACTTGCAACAACAATTAGAGGACGTCTAACTTGTTTTTGCAGCATGTGCTATGTGATGTGATATGGCCAGAAGATGTGATGAATGATATATGTGATGTATGAGATTGATCATATTCTTGTAATAGGAATCACGACTTGCATGTCGATGAGTATGACAACCGGCAGGAGCCATAGGAGTTGTCTTAATTTATTGTATGACCTGCGTGTCAATGATAACGCCATGTAATTACTTTACTTTATTGCTAACCGTTAGCCATAGTAGTAGAAGTAATAGTTGGTGAGACAACTTCATGAAGACACAATGATGGAGATCATGATGATGGAGATCATGGTGTCATGCCGGTGACGAAGGTGATCATGCCGCGCGTGTCATTGAATAACGCCATGTAAATTACTTTACTTTATTGCTAAACGCGTTAGCCATAGAAGTAGAAGTAATCGTTGGCGTGACAACTTCATGAAGACATGATGATGGAGATCATGATGATGGAGATCATGGTGTCATGCCGGTGAAGAAGATGATCATGGTGCCCCGAAGATGGAGATCAAAGGAGCAAAATGATATTGGCCATATCATGTCACTATTGTATTGCATGTGATGTTTATCATGTTTTGCATCTTATTTGCTTAGAACGACGGTAGTAAGTAAGATGATCCCTTATGATAATTTCAAGAAAGTGTTCCCCCTAATTGTGCACCGTTGCGAAGGTTCGTTGTTTCGAAGCACCACGTGATGATCGGGTGTGATAGATTCTAACGTTCGCATACAACGGGTGTTGACGAGCCTAGCATGTACAGACATGGCCTCGGAACACACGCAATACACTTAGGTTGACTTGACGAGCCTAGCATGTACAGACATGGCCTCGGAACACGGAGGACCGAAAGGTTGAGCATGAGTCGTATAGTAGATACGATCAACATGGAGATGTTCACGGATCTTGACTAGTCCGTCTCACGTGATGATCGGACACGGCCTAGTTAACTCGGATCATGTTTCACTTAGATGACTAGAGGGATGTCTATCTGAGTGGGAGTTCATTGAGTAATTTGATTAGATGAACTTAATTATCATGAACTTAGTCTAAAATCTTTACAATATGTCTTGTAGATCAAATGGCCCACGTTGTCCTCAACTTCAACGCGTTCCTAGAGAAAACCAAGCTGAAAGATGATGGCAGCAACTATACGGACTGGGTCCGGAACCTGAGGATCATCCTCATAGCTGCCAAGAAAGATTATGTCCTAGAAGCACCGCTAGGTGAAGCACCAATCCCAGAGAACCAAGACGTTATGAACGCTTGGCAGCAGCGTGCTGATGATTACTCCCTCGTTCAGTGCGGCATGCTTTACAGCTTAGAACCGGGTCTCCAAAAGCGTTTGGAGAAACATGAAGTATATGAGATGTTCGAAGAGCTGAAAATGCTTTTCCAAGCTCATGCCCGGGTCGAGAGATATGAAGTCTCCGACAAGTTCTTCAGCTGTAAAATGGAGGGAAATAGTTCTGTTAGTGAGCACATACTCAGAATGTCTGGGTTGCACAACCGCTTGTCTCAGCTGGGAGTTAATCTCCCGGATGACGCGGTCATTGACAGAATCCTTCAGTCGCTTCCACCAAGCTACAAGAGCTTTGTGATGAACTTCAATATGCAAGGGATGGAAAAGACCATTCCTGAGGTATATTCAATGCTGAAATCAGCAGAGGTGGAGATCAGAAAGGAACATCAAGTGTTGATGGTGAATAAAACCACTAAGTTCAAGAAGGGCAAGGGTAAAAAGAACTTCAAGAACGACGGCAAGGGAGTTGCCGCGCCCGGTAAGCCAGTTACTGGGAAGAAGCCAAGGAATGGACCCAAGCCTGAGACTGAGTGCTTTTATTGCAAGGGAAGTGGTCACTGGAAGCGGAACTTCCCCAAATACTTAGCGGACAAGAAGGCAGGCAACACCAAAGGTATATGTGATATACATGTAATTGGTGTGTACCTTACCAGTACTCGTAGTAGCTCCTGGGTATTTGATACCGGTGCGGTTGCTCATATTTGTAACTCAAAACAGGAACTGCGGAATAAGCGCAGACTGGCAAAGGACGAGGTGACGATGCGCGTCGGGAATGGTTCCAAGGTCGATGTGATCGCTGTCGGCACGCTACCTCTGCATCTACCTACGGGATTAGTTTTAAACCTCAATAATTGTTATTTAGTGCCAGCTTTGAGCATGAACATTGTATCTGGATCTCGTTTAATTCGAGATGGCTACTCATTTAAATCCGAGAATAATGGTTGTTCTATTTATATGAGAGATATGTTTTATGGTCATGCCCCGCTGGTCAATGGTTTATTCTTGATGAATCTCGAACGTGATGTTACACATATTCATAGTGTGAATACCAAAAGATGTAAAGTTGATAACGATAGTCCCACATACTTGTGGCACTGCCGCCTTGGTCACATTGGTGTCAAGCACATGAAGAAGCTCCACGCAGATGGAATTTTGGAGTCTCTTGATTACGAATCATTTGACACGTGCGAACCATGCCTCATGGGTAAGATGACCAAGACTCCGTTCTCCGGAACAATGGAGCGAGCAACCAACTTATTGGAAATCATACATACCGATGTGTGCGGTCCAATGAGTGTTGAGGCTCGTGGAGGATATCGTTATGTTCTCACTCTCACTGATGACTTAAGTAGATATGGGTATGTCTTCCTAATGAAACACAAGTCTGAAACTTTTGAAAAGTTCAAGGAATTTCAGAGTGAGGTTGAGAATCAACATGACAGGAAAATAAAATTCTTACGATCAGATCGTGGTGGAGAATATTTAAGTCACGAATTTGGTACGCACTTAAAGAAATGTGGAATCGTTTCACAACTCACGCTGCTTAGAACACCTCAGCGAAACGGTGTGTCCGAACGTCGTAATCGCACTCTATTGGATATGGTGCGATCTATGATGTCTCTTACCGATTTACCGCTCTCATTTTGGGGCTATGCTTTAGAGACTACCGCATTCACTTTAAATAGGGCTCCGTCGAAATCCGTTCAGACGACACCGTATGAATTATGGTTTGGGAAGAAACCTAAGCTGTCGTTTCTTAAAGTTTGGGGATGCGATGCTTATGTCAAGAAACTTCAACCTGAAAAGCTCGAACCCAAGTCGGAAAAATGCGTCTTCATAGGATACCCTAAGGAAACCATTGGGTATACCTTCTACCTCAGATCCGAAGGCAAGATCTTTGTTGCCAAGAACGGGTCCTTTCTGGAGAAAGAGTTTCTCTCGAAAGAATTGAGTGGGAGGAAAGTGGAACTTGATGAGGTGATAGTCACCCCTTCCGAACCGGAAAGTAGCGCAGCGCGGGAAGATGTTCCTGTGGTGCCTACACCGACTGGGGAGGAAGTTAATGATGATGATCATGAAGCTTCGGATCAAGTTACTGCTGAACTTTGAAGGTCCACAAGGACACGTTCCGCACCAGAGTGGTACGGCAACCCTGTTCTGGAAATCATGTTGTTAGACAACGGTGAACCTTCGAACTATGAAGAAGCGATGGCGGGCCCGGATTGCGACAAATGGCTAGAAGCCATGAAATCCGAGATAGGATCCATGTATTAAAACGAAGTATGGACTTTGACTGACTTGCCCGATGATCGGCGAGCCATAGAAAATAAATGGATCTTTAAGAAGAAGACAGACGCGGATGCTAATGTGACCATCTATAAGGCTCGACTTGTCGCTAAGGGTCATTGACAAGTTCTAGGGGTTGACTACGATGAGACTTTCTCACCCGTAGCGAAGCTGAAGTCCGTCCGAATCATGTTAGCAATTGCCGCATTCTATGATTATGAGATATGGCAAATGGACGTCAAAACGGCATTCCTTAACGGCTTCCTTAAGGAAGAATTGTATATGATGCAGCCGGAAGGTTTTGTCGATCCTAAGAATGCTAACAAAGCATGCAAGCTCCAGCGCTCCATCTATGGGCTGGTGCACGCATCTCGGAGTTGGAACATTCGCTTTGATGAGATGATCAAAGCGTTTGGGTTTACACAGACTTATGGAGAAGCCTGTGTTTACAAGAAAGTGAGTGGGAGCTCTGTAGCATTTCTCATATTATATGTGGATGACATACTATTGATGGGAAATGATATAGAATTCTTGGAAAGTATAAAGGCCTATTTGAATAAGTGTTTTTCAATGAAGGACCTTGGAGAAGCTGCTTATATATTAGGCATCAAGATCTATAGAGATATATCAAGACGCCTCATTGGTCTTTCACAGAGTACGTACCTTGACAAGATATTGAAGAAGTTCAATATGGATCAGTCCAAGAAGGGGTTCTTGCCTGTATTGCAAGGTGTGCAATTGAGCACGGCTCAATGCCCGACCACGGCAGAAGATAGAGAAAAGATGAGTGTCATCCCCTATGCCTCGGCCATAGGGTCTATTATGTATGCCATGCTGTGTACTAGACCTGATGTAAACCTTGCCGTAAGTTTGGTAGGAAGGTACCAAAGTAATCCCGGCATGGAACACTGGACAGCGGTCAAGAATATCCTAAAGTACCTGAAGAGGACTAAGGATATGTTTCTCGTTTATGGAGGTGACGAAGAGCTCGTCGTAAAGGGTTACGACGACGCTAGCTTCGACACAGATCTGGATGACTCGAAGTCACAAACCGGATACGTGTATATTTTGAATGGAGGAGCAGTAAGATGGTGCAGTTGCAAGCAAGGCGTCGTGGCGGGATCTACATGTGAAGCGGAGTACATGGCAGCCTCGGAGGCAGCACAGGAAGCAGTCTGGATGAAGGAGTTCATTACCGACCTAGGGGTGATTCCCAATGCGTCGGGCCCGATGACTCTCTTCTGTGACAACACTGAAGCTATTGCCCTTGCGAAGGAGCCCAGGTTTCACAGGAAGACCAGGCATATCAAGCGTCGCTTCAACTCCATTCGTGAAAGTGTTCAAAATGGAGACATAGATATTTGTAAAGTACATACGGACCTGAATGTACGAGATCCGTTGACTAAACCTCTCCCTAGAGCAAAACATGATCAACACCAGGACGCAATGGGTGTTCGATTCATCACAATGTAACTAGATTATTGACTCTAGTGCAAGTGGGAGACTGCTGGAAATATGCCCTAGAGGCAATAATAAATGGTTATTATTATATTTCTTTGTTCATGGTAATTGTCTATTGTTCATGCTATAATTGTGTTATCCGGAAATCGTAATACATGTGTGAATACATAGACCACAACGTGTCCCTAGTAAGCCTCTAGTTGACTAGCTCGTTGATCAACAGATAGTCATGGTTTCCTGACTATGGATATTGGATGTCATTGATAACGGGATCACATCATTAGGAGAATGATGTGATGGACAAGACCCAATCCTAAGCATAGCTCAAAGATCGTGTAGTTCGTTTGCTAGAGCTTTTCTAATGTCAAGTATCTTTTCCTTAGACCATGAGATCGTGCAACTCCCGGATACCGTAGGAGTGCTTTGGGTGTGCCAAACGTCACAACGTAACTGGGTGACTATAAATGTACACTACGGGTATCTCCGAAAGTGTCTGTTGGGTTGGCACGGATCGAGACTGGGATTTGTCACTCCGTATGACGGAGAGGTATCTCTGGGCCCACTCGGTAATGCATCATCATAATGAGCTCAATGTGACTAAGGAGTTAGTCACGGGATCATGCATTGCGGTACGAGTAAAGAGACTTGCCGGTAACGAGATTGTACAAGGTATTGGGATACCGACGATCGAATCTCGGGCAAGTAACATACCGATTGACAAAGGGAATTGTACACGGGATTGATTGAATCCTCGACATCGTGGTTCAACTGATGAGATCATCGTGGAACATGTGGGAGCCAACATGGGTATCCAGATCCCGCTGTTGGTTATTGACCGGAGAGGCGTCTTGGTCATGTCTGCATGTCTCCCGAACCCGTAGGGTCTACACACTTAAGGTTCGGTGACGCTAGGGTTGTAGAGATATGAGTATGCGGAAACCCGAAAGTTGTTCGGAGTCCCGGATGAGATCCCGGACGTCACGAGGAGTTCTGGAATGGTCCGGAGGTGAAGAATTATATATAGGAAGTCCAGTTTTGGCCACCGGGAAAGTTTCGGGGGTTATCGGTATTGTACCGGGACCACCGGAAGGGTCCCGGGGGTCCACCGGGTGGGGCCACCTATCCCGGAGGGCCCCATGGGCTGAAGTGGGAAGGGAACCAGCCCTTAGTGGGCTGGGGCGCCCCCCATGGGCCTCCCCCCTGCGCCTAGGGTTGGAAACCCTAGGGTGGGGGGGGGGCGCCCCACTTGACTTGGGGGGGAAGTTTCCCCCCTTGGCCGCCCCCCCCCCCCCTAGATGGGTTCTTGGCCGGCGCCCCCCTCCCGGGGGTCCTATATAAAGGGGGGGAGGGAGGGCAGCAACACAACAGCCTTGGGCGCCTCCCTCCTCGCCTGCAAAACCTCTCCTTCTCGCAGAAGCTTGGCGAAGCCCTACCGAGATCCCGCTACATCCACCACCACGCCGTCGTGCTGCTGGATCTCCATCAACCTCTCCTTCCCCCTTGCTGGATCAAGAAGGAGGAGACGTCGCTGCTCCGTACGTGTGTTGAACACGGAGGTGCCGTCCGTTCGGCACTCGGTCATCGGTGATTTGGATCATGGCGAGCACGACTCCATCAACCTCGTTCACTGGAACGCTTGCGCTCGCGATCGACAAGGGTATGTAGATGCACTCCTTTCCCCTCATTGCTAGTATACTCCATAGATGGATCTTGGTGATGCGTAGAAAATTTTAAAATTCTGCTACGATCCCCAACAGTATGGTTGCCCAGAGCAACAAATATCCAGGCAAAATATGTGGATTACGTCCCATTTTTGTTCTGTTTAGCCACCTTTTTCCTATGTGAGGACAACAAACCGATCGACCTGGTCATTCTCTATTGCTTTGTCATGCCTTTCTACCCTTCTTCAAACAAGAGACACGAGACTCGTTCCTTAGCTGCTGATTTTCCCCTTTTCAACCTAGATGCAGGTTCGATGCCTACTCTCTTGGACAGTACAGTCTCCCTTCCTTTCCTTATTCAACCCAGACATGGATTAGTCTGCATGAAGTAGGGTTTCCTTTAATAGTGCAAATTAAGGTTTTCGTCTGCGTGACCAGCAGAGCAGAGGATAGCAAATTGGGAAGATGGTGGAGTGGAAAAAGATCCACATGCAGTGACGTGGCAGATGGGGAAATAGAACAAGGGTATGGTTCGAAAAGAGGTAGCATACCTGAGGGTCGGAGGGAAGTGGCTTCGCTCATGGTTGTCGTCCTCCGTACGCACTACGGCAGCGAGCTTGGGGAGGGAGGCCATCCCGCGCGGGCGCTAGGTCTGAGAGGACGGCCTTGTCGTCAGTGCGTGACCTCGCTCGCCGACGACGAGTGCGTCAACGCTGCACGTCCTTTTCTTCCCCGGCGGATCTGTGACCACCGGTGAGGAGGGAGAGAGAGGCCGTCTTTTTTAGATCTGGAGAGAGGGTGATAGTGTGAGAAGCAAGTGGGCAGCCCTTAGCAAGAAAGCTCAGAAGCTCCAGCCTATATATCTTTTTTATACTACTTCTACTAGTACTACAGGTGGAGAAGTGGTAGAGTAGTTTATATTTTCTCTGCAAACAGTGCGAGTTAGTCGTGCTTCAAAACTAAACGGCACGCCATTAAAAAAATAAAGTTTGATAACTAATGCGACACCTCGGGCTAACGCGGCCTGATCGCATTTTGCACGAGAAATTACACACCATGTTTCGTTGACATGTGGTCCCGTTCCAACATGTCAGTGAGACGACGGCGAGTCCCTTTGTACAATTTCCGAAAGGACGTGTAGGCCGGGGCGCCTCTTCGTGTACCGTGGCAAACTGGCAACCGTCCACCGACTCTTCGCCTTTCCCTCTCGATTTGGAACTGCTGTCGCACGCTCTTCCTCCCTCCTCCATTTGCCTTCGCCCTTCCTTCTACCATTGTTTGATCGTCTTCTCCATGGAGGGAACAAGCCGAAAACGACCCTGTTATTCTTGCCCCGATCTGAAAGATGACGTGGTGGGGGAACTCATTGATCGGTGCGACGTCATCACCTCGGCTAGCATGGCAGGTTCGTTCAAGACCATTCTCGACTCAACTAATAACATCATTACAAGGAACCCAAGGGTCCAGGAGCAGTTTGATCTCCCTTATCTGCTTCGCTATAAGCCTATTCGCATGGGCGCGGACGACGGAGGCCTCGCCTTGTGCAAGTTGATGCCGCTTGATAACGATACGTGTGATGTCAAGATGCCATCGCTTCAGGGTAAGGCCTGGGCTCGCGCAAATGAAGATTTGGTTGTTTATATTGGAGACAATTGCGAGTGGAAACTTGTGAATGTGTACACTCATCAGCAAATTCCACTTCCAAAAATCTTCGAGTGCCCTGAGGTTGAGCACACAGATGATCTACGTAGATTCAAATACGATCATGGTGACTGTCGTTTACGGAAGATAGCAATTTGTCAAGTTCCCAACCGCTCTTGGAATTACAAGAACTATCAAGTTGTTGCTATCTTCGACAAGCTTGTTGCCGTCGTTACTGATTCCACGGTTCGTCCATGGATATTGCTCAAAAATCAGTTTCTGTATACGGATGAGTATTGTGATGCAATTGAATACGAGGATCTTGTGTTTGCTGCCACCAGTCGTGGCACTGTTTTTGCATGGGATCCTCGTAGTTTTGGTACGTTTGTCTTCCACCGTAATTATAATTGTTTCAGCCACATGCATGCGGGTTAGCAAGTTTCCCTTTACTAATTAACCTTCTTGTGTTTCCAAGGTCCTGTGAACATTCCACCACCTATACTTGAAAAAAATTATAACCAAGGGGGAGATGATGATGGTGATGATCACGAGCATGAGGACGAGCAGAACTTATATACTCATTGCCGCCTGGCAACTAATTCCGATGGATCACCTCTTCTTGTTTGTATACAGTGCACTGAGATTGTTACTACTGAGGGAGCACGTGTTGTCTCCCATGGTCGCCCTCTCCAGACCTATTCCAACACCCGTTGCAGGGTATTCGGGATGGATACTAGTGTGCTAGCGCCAACACCTTCTCCCTAGTACAGTATTGATAGTCTTGGAGCAAACTTGCTCTTCCTTGGACCAAACTATCCAATGATGGTTAAAGGCGATCCAGCTGCTGTTGACACAACGTTACTACCATTTATGAGAAGCAAATGTATCTATACCTAGGACATTGTGGTGGTTCTCTACCCTGCTCCTGACATATGCCGCTTCAGCCTGGATTATCAGTCATGTGTTGCTCTCGATATTGACAATAGCCGGTCCTTCCCAGAGCACCTATGGTTCAAATCAAGCGTTTCCAACGCCATGGATTGGTTGAGTTGAAGTTCATTTCATTGCTTGTTATTTGTTGTGTGATGAAAACTTCAGTAGTTACTAGAATGTTTTGTTGGAAATAATCTATAATCCAACATGTATCATCGTTGTCGTTGTGTGTTGATGACTTGTTTTATGTAATGAATGGTACATTTGCAAATGCGTGTCATAGACTCAATTTATGAATGGTTTTCGAGTCACTTCTTGGAGTGTGAGTTCCGTAGTAGTATAGCCAGCATCCGGTTAGTATATGAAGTTGCCACATCACATAGAGCCAACCTAATATTGGAGTACCAGATCTGAGATGCCACGTGTACCAGATGAATGACTCCAAGTTCGACCACCGTGATGCTAGGTGCGAGCCGAGGAACACTGTTGGAGAGACCCCCCTCATAATTTTCCTACATTGGTCGTTTGATTCATAGGATAGAATGCTATAGGATTTTTTCCTATGTAATCATGTTTTAATTGGCAATCTAGCATCCACTCAAACTTTTGTTTCACTTCCTTTGATCCTACGAAGAGAGTACTTGCTCTAAATGATGTGCCGCTGCAAGAGCCGCCTATATTAATTAACCATGCGCTAAAAAGGTGGACCAGCTTTGGCTATAGTAGTACTGTACTAGGTTAGTAGGTGACCTTGCGCTTGGCTCTTCTCCTCTTCCGGAAGTCAAACAATAATGATGGTACTACTTCTGGCAATCTGACACCAAATGAACTGCTGCACGTCCACCGCTTGTAAGCAAAAGTTTCTCCTCGTGCTGCGAGCCACCGCGCACGCGTTGGTGAGGGAGAAGGCATAGTAAGCAAGCTTCTCGTCGTTCTATGAGTTGACGGGACACATCAAATTTACGTATTTATTAGTACTCTCTTCAAAAAGGGCCGACCATGTCCATGGCTACCATCCCGTGCTCTGTCATTGAGTACGTGCACTATGCACGTGCCATCGAGGAGAAAAAATATTGCGTAGTACTAGGTGCCATCGAAGTGCACGACTCACTTACGCACTGCATATCTCCATTTTCTTGCATGACACGCCACCTTGATGCTAGATGTCCCGCGTGTCATGGAGGCATATAGTATGATTTTGTAAAATGGAGGCATATAGATGTCCCGCGTGTCGGCAACAGGATGAACAAAGCTCATGTCTTAAACGAAAGAGTGGAAGAACATAGATTCCTGACGACTGAGAAGGAGCTACAAACCTTGGGGTGGAGCGCCTGCACTTATATTATTTTATATTATTCAGCGATATAAAATCAACCAAATCTCTCCACGTTCCTATACCATTCTATAGTATGAGAATAACTTTGAATGTAAGCCATTGATTCACTCTATCCAATGGTCATAGTTGGAAAATCCAAACAAAACCAAGCATTGGATCAACTCTTTTTTCGATAGCAACACTTTTAGCACTTAGATTGTTGTCGCCTGCCCACCTAGCCCGCCTATATATCCGCTCACGTGTGATGACCACAGGAGCTATCCACTCAGATTGTATGTTAAAAAAATAAAGGTCGATAACTAATGCGGCACCTCGGGCCAATGCGGCCAGATCGCATTTTGCATGAGAAATTACACACCATGTTTCGTTGACATGTGGTCCCGTTCCAACATGTTAGTGAGACGACAGCAAGTCCTTTTGTACAATTTCTGAAAGGACGTGTAGGCCGGGGCACCTCTTCGTGTACCGTGGCAAACTGGCAACCGTCCATCGACTCTTCGCCTTTCCCTCTCTATTTGGAACTGATGTCGCACACTCTTCGTCCCTCCTCCATTTGCCTTCACCCTTCCTTCTGCCATTGTTCGATCGTCTTCTCCATGGAGGGAACAAGCCGGAAACGACCCCGTTATTCTTGCCCCGATCTGAAAGATGACGTGGTGGGGGAACTCATTGATCGGTGCGACATCATCACCTCGGCTAGCATGGCAGGTTCGTTCAAGACCATTCTCGAATCAACTAATAACATCATTACAAGGAACCCAAGGGTCCAGGAGCGGTTTGATCTCCCTTATCTTCTTCACTATAAGCCTGTTCACATGGGCGCGGACGACGGAGGCCTCGCCTTGTGCAAGTTGATGCCGCTTGATAACGATACGTGTGATGTCAAGATGCCATCGCTTCAGGGTAAGGCCTGGGCTGGCGCAAATGGAGATTGGGTTGTTTATATTGGGTACATTTGCGACTCGGAACTTGTGAATGTGTACACTCGTCAGCGGATTCCACTTCCAAAAATCTCCGAGTGCCCTGAGGTTGAGCACACAGATGATCTACGTACGTTCAAATACGATCATGGTGACTGTCGTCTACGGATGATAGCAATTTGTCGAGTTCCCAACCGCTCTTGGAATTACAAGAACTATCAAGTTGTTGCTATCTTCGACAAGCTTGTTGCCGTCCTTCATGGTTCGACTGGATGGATATTGCTCAAAAATCAGTTTCTATACACGGATGTGTACTGTGATGCAATTCAATACGAGGGTCTTGTGTTTGCTGCCACCACTCGTGGCACTGATTTTGCATGGGATCCTCGTAGTTTCGGTACGTTTGTCTTCCACCGTAATTATAATTGTTTCATCCACATGCATGCGAGTTAGCAAGTTTCCCTTCTCTACTAATTAACCTTCTTCTTGTGTTTCCAAGGTCCTGTGAACATTCCACCACCTATACTTGAAAAAATTTATAACCAAGGGGGAGATGACGATGGTGATGATCGCATGAGGACGAGCAGGGCCCATATGCTCACTGGCGGCTGGCAACTAATTCTGATGGATCACCCCTTCTTGTCTGTATACAGCCCACTGCTGATGTTACTACTGAGGGAGCAGGTGTTGTCTCACATGGTCGCACTCTCCGGACCTATTCCAACACCCGTTGGATGGTATTCGGATGGATACTAGTGTGCTAGCGCCAACACCTTCTCCCTGGTACAGTATTGATAGTCTTGGAGCAACCTCGCTCTTCCTTGGACAAAATTATCCAATGATGGTGAAAGGCGATCCAACTGCTGTTGACACAACGTTACTACCACTTATGAGAAGCAATTGTATCTATACGTCGGACATTACGGTGGTTCCCTACCCTGGTCGTGATATAGTAGGCCGCTTCAGCCTGGATGATCAGTCCTACGTTGGTCTCGAGATTGACAGTAGCTGGCTCTTCCCAGAAAATCGCTTGTGGTTCAAAGCAAGCATTTCCAATGCCGAGGATTGGTTGAGTTGAAGTTCATTTCATTGCTTGCTATTTGTTGTGTGATGAAAACTTTAGTATTTATAATGTATCCTCATTGTCATTGTGGGTTGATGACCTATTGTATGTAATAAAATGATATGCCTGTGATAAACTTACAAAATATATGAATGGCTTTCGAGTCGCTTCTCTGAGTGGGTGTTGCGACGAGGCAAAAAAATATTTTCCGAATACGTAATTGTACGTGCATTGCAACAGGTTATCGGATGAGGCCAATCAACAATAGTACACTATTTGTACTAGCTTCACATGCTACGCTATCTCTATATCTACGTACGTAATACAACAAGTTTTAAACTTGAGACCAGCCACCCATCCTCACAAAGAACACTTTTTAACCTAGCACAGACTGCAGGAAATTTGGCCATAGTGTGAGGTGGGCCATATGTTAATGTGTTCGTTGTACGTAACCAGCACCTCGAATCCTCAATACTACTACTATAAGTAGTAGGAGTAGTAGGGTGGCATGGGCCAGAACAAGCATTCACGTTCAGGAGTACGGCACACGGCACCAGCACGACTTCCATCTGACACCATATTTCTTGGAGTCCGTGCTACAGCAATCTCTTCAACCTCGTCGTTTCTCTAACTCAGCCATCGCGCGGCGGGCGAGGTGGGGGTTTGCTGATAGTCGGTTTCCTCAACCGCGGTCCCACTTGTAAGGCCAACTCCAACGCACGACCCCAAACGGACCTCCGTTTTGCCTGGATTCTGTCCGTTTGGGTAGGGCAATGAGGTCGTGTCCGGGCCATTTCTCGGATGCGGTGGCCGTGCGCCGAACGCGCGGACGCATCCCGGCCGCGTACATTTTTCTTTGCAAACACATATCTTTTTTTCATCATTAATTTTTTGGTACATGGAAATACATCACCAAAATTTTGACTAGAAAAGCAAGACCAAAGAAAACAAGAACCACAAGAATACATTTTAGAAGATATCCAACTTCCATAACTGCTCCTGTAGGTTGGATTAGTGCCTTCTCGATGCATTCATTGTTGATCTACGGAGGCTCGATCTTGCGTGCTTCTTTCTTCTTCGAGTGTAAAGAAGTAGACGTGTCTAGCCTCTATTCTATCAACAAGTGCACTAGTCTCATCTCTAGCCTCTATGCTAGCTAAAAGTGCTAGAACATCTACTAAATTGTGCTCTATCAATATATCGTTGTACTCTTCTTCCCAATACCAAAACTTGCATCCATTCTACACAATAAAATTTTAAGTTAGCACAACTAGTCTAATCCAAGAGCACAACCAAAGATTTGGTCGAGTTCTTCGTCCTTTTGCCGACACGTGGGACATCCAGTATCCAGGTCGTGTCATGCAAGAAAATAGAGTGGTAGTTGAAGCCATGTGATGTGCATCTTGGGTTAATCTGTAAATAGAATCTTACTACTCTTGAGTAACTCCAAAAGCGGCCACCGAATATCTTTATTGGATTTATTTTCATCACCAGCACGTCGAGGTGAAAGATGTGCAGGTTCAGTGCGTCCTCTTGCGTTTTCACTGACATGTGGGACCGCATATGAGCAAACAGACGATGGGCTCCGCGCGTCTGTTGGCTGGCTGAGAAGAGAGATAGAGGAGGGCTGAGCACGGACTCCAGGAAATTTGTTCTATGTAACCAGCACCTCGATATAGTGGGGTGGCATGGGCCATAACTAGCATTCATGTCTAGCAGTACGGCACACGCCACCCACACGAGTCCCATCCGACACCAATTTTCTTGGAGTCCGTGCTACAGCCATCTCTTCTCCCTCCTGTTTTCTCAGCCATCACGCGGTGGGCGGGGTGGGGGTTTGCCGATAGTCGGTTTGCTCAATTGCGGTCCCACTTGTAAGTGAAAATGCAACACAGCACGCATTCCCCCTTGAGCGGCGTGTCGGACCAACCGTGTGGGGGTGCGACGCGAACACGGCAGGCTTTTCCTTTTGAACTTGTAACTTGTAAAATTTGATTCTACTCCATGGCACGACCGATAGATAGAAATAACGATTTTCCCTAGTGTAATGAGAAGTTTGGTTCTGGTGCGGTTCATGCATGGAGTACATACGAAAATTATGAAGTTGATGCGAAAGGTAAGATAATTACTAGTAGTACCATATGCTACTACATGGATTTGACGGAAAGATAAAGATACATACGAATCCATCAACGACATCCTCACGCCCTAGTGCACCGGGTCACCAACCGACGTGTGAGGAGCAGCGGCGTTGGCGGCAAGCTCAACGTGCTTCTGAACAATGACGTCCAAGGTTGCCCTGCGGTCCAAGAAGGCCAGCGTCCTATCGTCCTCCTCTTACATGTAGTAGTCCTTGTGGACGATTTTCTCGTAGACGTGGGTGATTATGTCGATGGTGTCTTGCTGCGCCAGGTGCTGCGCGACGAGCGCGACCTCGAGGTGGACATTCTCCGGCGCGACGGCGGGCAGTCGCAGGGCCACCAGTGCGTCGAAGAGGTTGTCACCATAGAGGACGTTCAAGGTGGCAGGCATCACAGAGCCTGGGCGTGTGGGCTGAAGGCGTACATCAAGGTCAACCGCAAGCTTCTTGATGATGGTGAACTTGTCGAGGAAGCTGACGAGGACCTCATCGAACAAGGAGATGAAGCTGTCGTCCAAGCGGCCCCTCGCCCTGGCGGCCTCAAGCACTACCTGGAGACGTTCCTCGGTGTCGGGCCGCAGGCCGGCGTCGTGGACCATCTGGCACAGCCGGCTGATGCTCGCGCTCATCGCCTCCATGGGTCTAGCTTCTAGTCAACTGATCTTGCGATTGGAGTGACCACTCTTGCCCTTGGGTGCGTAGGATTTCGTAGATTGGACTGGCGGGAGCCTTTATATGAGAAGTGTATATTGCGTTGAATTCACGTGCGTGTTGGCCATCTACTCCTCACCCCTCTACTGCACCTGCCTTTGGCTATATGACAGGTTGGCCAGCCACCCGTTGGGCCCGTGTGTCATACACCCAAAGGCAGGTGCAATAAGTCAATGAAGTTGCGTCCCCCTCCGTGCCGGTGCAGTATAGTCATCTCACTGGACCTCTAGTTGGGGCCAAACGAGAGAACTTTGATGTTTACTAGTTTATTGGTCCCCTTTGCATTTTGCGCCAAGTTTTGACCTTTGATTTAACTAATAAAATGTTAATGCATGTAACCAAAAATGTTGTGCAAGTCACCTTACGAAAACCAAATAATCCCAAAATACTTAGGCACGGTACATTAACTCCCTCCTCGTTTCTTATTTCGTGACATATCAACCAATAAGAGATGTGGGCCGTGCATGCTTTCAATGACTTGAGACTACCAAACATCACATGCGGTGGTTAGTTCATTGCATGTAATCTTATTAAGTAGCAAAAAGACATTAAGTTATCTCGCCGATAGGAATAAAACAATACACCATGTATTTATTTACAGAGGGAGTAGTACATCTTTTGTGACATGCATTACTAGATATTGCTAGTCAAATACTAAATCCATATGGACGTGGTAGTACTACTAAATCTAGACGGTGGTGCTAGTACTATTAGTAGTACTACCAATGTAGTAGCACTGTACTACCCGTTGGTCAAATTATTACGTGTTGCTCCTCACAGTGAAGTGACAAGACCCTACGCCGGAGATGACACCTGAGTATAGGCGCCGAGTTCGGCATACCATAGTCAGCCTCACCGTCTGCAGTCACTATCATCATGGTTGTAGACCTAGCCTGCTTACAACTAGCCGTGTTCGACATAATTTCCCGTGCGTAGATACCCGTGCATTGCACGGAACACCAAGATTGGGGGTGGACGGCGCCGGCAGCGGCCATCGCGCCAGATTTTTCCATGGCCTTCTAGATGTGGTGGGGAGGAGATAAGGCTGATTGTGAGAGACAAGGAGTTGTTTGTAAATAGGGAACAAGTGCGGGCATCTTTTTCCAAAACTGGAGAAGTTTGGTTTGTATGCGTCAGATCTAGATCCGACGGCTATTGGTGAAAGATGGCAGGCACAACATCATCACCAATTCAGGACCTGTTTGATTCGCAGGATTTTGAAAACACTATAATAGGACACGGCAATATTACAAGTTTCAAACTGATATTACAAATGTTAGGAGTAATGATGCACCTACGAAGAGGGAATTACTAGGAAGTTTACGTAAGAACTTTCGTTACTTTAGGTGGATGCAGCATTATCGTACAAACTAAAATCCACCGCCCTGACAAGTCGCTAATGGGCAAATAAGTTTTTGAGTCTCTGGCCACTTGATGTTTCAAAAACAAATTCAGCTTCTGCGGAGACTTTGTCATTTAGGCTTAGATGCTTGCGGTGATCAGCATGCAATTCATTGTTGTGCCACAGAACGCCAAACCTCATTACCTTGAGCACACTTGCCTCCAGAACAAAGAACATGGCCAATTTAATCTCAGATGTGGTACCTCGGTAGTTGATCAAATCAATTTCTGTAAGATGGAGATCAAAGCATTCGATGAGATTGTTATAGTGCAGCACATTTTTCACTTTCTGGACTTTTTTATCTGCAAAAGAAGAGAACATAATAGAGCAGCTGGCTGTATAAGATTGCTGCGTCATCAAGAGGTACCAATATCATTCGCTCATATGATAGGGTTGGCTGGCTAGTGATATTTTTTCACTCACTCCATCTCTCTCTCTCTCTCTCTCTCTCTCTCTCTCTTTCTCTTCCCTCTCATTTACCTAGGAATACGTGAAGAGCTTGGGCATTTGTTGCCTTCCAGTATGTGGCCGATGCCATATTTCGCAAAAGTATGCCACATAATATGCATCGATGTCAAATCAAAAGATTTTGGCACCGCTCTCGCGATGTGACGATGTGAGAGAGTTGGCGCTGCTGTGCACACAGACCCACATGTATAAAAAATCAATCAAACCAACTACACCAGCCTCTCACTCTCCCAAACAAGTGTTTTTATTGCCTCAGTCCTCTCTTCTCCCACGCAAGTGTTTTTTCATTGCGTGAGTTAATTTGGCACCGGAGCAAAGTTGGTGATCCAGATTGGGGCACCAGGTGAGCAATGGAGGGCATCGATGCCAAATGCATCACAAGTGATTTGGCATGTGTTTTGGCCTACATAGTGGAGGGCCGTTATAGCCCACTTTTGTACTACCTCTTATTTAGTATAAAATTTTGACCATATATTTACGTAAGAAAATGCCAATGCATGTCACTAAAAATTACACCATTTGAAATTATGTTCAAATATGAATCCAACGATATAGTTCTTAGTGACATGCATTAACATTTTGTCAGTTAAATCTATGGTCAAATTTTGATACTACAAAATAGGAAGAGTAAACAAGGACGGAGGTAGTACTTGCTCTTAGGGTAACCATAGAGTTACTAGAGTAGTCTAAGGTACTTTCCACTATGACTAGCCTAGGCTACTATAGTAGTACAACAAAAAAACGATGCAGGTGATCATGTGAGAAAAAAATACTAAAAACATTTCTTTCGGTGCAGTGCGTAGATGCAGTTTTGAACACTACACTTGTCATCGTAATTTGGGAAAATTATGAAAAAATTGAGCTACGTCGTGATTACCGTTTACTAATAGGAAAGAAGTTTCACCTCGATGAGTAGCTTCTCCGTGCACGGAAAGCATGTAAGGAATCCAACAACTTGATCCAGATTGGGGCCGATAGATTTTATTGCCAAGATCTTCACTGTGCGCATAGACTGGGTCAAGCTTGTGGGAATCATTTTCTGGAAGACGGTCGTAAATACATCAAGAAGAAATTAGAAAATGTTAATTTCAAGAAGACGGAGAAGAAGATGAGTGTTGTACCTGAACGATTACGGATCCAATAAAGAGTTCGGAGAATTTGGCAGACGAGTGCACCAACGCTGTCAACTTCGGCGCGTCAATGACCCTGATTTTTGTTGGACCTTCTAGATCTGATACAAGCAATCTCTCAAGGAAAGGCGCATTCTCAATGACCATAACGTGGAACAGCTAGAGTGATCTCTTCCCAATTGATGTCTTGTTGCGGGGCCAGCAAGACACATAAATCCATTGGAGATTCGTCGAGGCGATGTGGAGGCTAATGAACCCGTGGATCTGCTCAGGACGAAGGTACTCGAGCGCAGTACAGCTGCGGAGCAGGTGCTCCATAGCCTTCTTCGAGATGACAACGTCGAAGAGGTCGAGCTGCTTGAGTTGAGGGGGAAGAAGGGTGGGCGCGGCATTAATCTGGGGAAGATAGCAGGATCTGAAGCTGCCGCGGCATAGCGTTGACGCGAGGCGGAGCGCGGACGGCGGCAGAGAGCGACATCGTCCAGCTTCAAAGCTGAGCTCCTCGAGCTGATCTAGGGCGGGGGATAAGAACCACTCGTCGAACTTGGGTTGGACCTTGCAGTTGGTACTGAACATGCGGATGTCAAGGCGTCTGGCTGGCCCAGGGTGCGATGAAAGGATCTTGGAGACTGCGGCCATGCGTTCGCAATCCCCGTCGCAGAGGCAGCTGTCGACGGTGAGGTTGAGGGGGACACGGCGCCAGAGGGGGCGCCACCGTCAGGAGAGCAGGGCGGTCCGCACGGCAAATTTGGTGGGGAGGAGGCCGATGACGACGAGCAGCATGTCGTTCGGGAGGCTGATGATGAAGTCCAGGCTCGCCAGATGCGGTTTTGGCTCGAGCCGCCTCCGCTTGTTGGCTGCCTCGCCGTCCATCTCAACCGGCGGCGACGCTGGTGTACACGTGTGCTGGTGTGTGTTGTGTGCTGGTGTGCGCGAGTGCGTCCTTCTGTGCATGCCGCCGCGCAGTGGTGAATTGTGTCCTCAATGCGCCCTCAATTTACTAGCGTGCGGGGTGCTACCCTGAGTGGTTTCAACTCTGTTTACTTCACCGCGTGTCAGATGGGCCTCTAGTTTACTTATTTTCACCCACTGCCACATGGGCCAGCACACGAAGATACAGAACACGAGCTGGCTGTTGGAGATCGTTGCAGAAATTAAAAAAAATTCTATGCATCACCAAGAACAATCTATGGAGTCTTCTAGCAACGAGAGGGAAAAGAGTGCATCTACATACCCTTGTAGATCGCGAGCGGAAGCGTTCAAGTGAACAGGGTTGATGGAGTCGTACTCGTCGTGATCCAAATCACCGATGACCGAGCGCCGAACGGACAGCACCTCCGCGTTCAACACACGTACGGTTGGGGAAGACGTCTCCTCCTTCTTGATCCAGCAAGGGTAGGGAGAGGTTGATGGAGATCCAGCAGCACGACGGCGTGGTGGTGGAAGCAGCGGGGATCTCGGCAGGGCTTCGCCAAGCTCAGCGAGAGGGAGAGGTGTCACGGGAGGGAGAGGGAGGCGCCAGGGGCTTGGGGTGCTGCTCCCATGTGCCTCCCCACTATATATAGGGGTGGAGGGGGCTGGTTTCTTGACCTCCAAGTCCATTGGGTCGTTGGCAAAGGTGGGGGAAAGAAATCCCATCATTTCCCTTCCCCACCGATTGTTATCCCCCTTTTTTAGGGATCTTGATCTTATCCCTTCGGGATATGATCTTATTCCTTCTAAGGTGCGATCTTGGTGCGCCTTGACCAGGGGTGTGGGGCCTTTCCCCCACTACCCACGTTCATGTGGGTCCCCCATGCAGGTGGGCCCCACTTCGGAACCTTCTACAACCTTCCCGGTACAATATCGAAAAATCCCGAACATTTTCCGGTGGCCAAAATAGGACTTCCCATATATAAATCTTTACCTCCGGACCATTCCGGAACTCCTCGTGACGTCCGGGATCTCATCCGGGACTCCGAACAACTTTCAGTTAACCGCATACTAATATCTCTACAACTCTAGCGTCACCGAACCTAAAGTGTGTAGACCCTACGGGTTCGGGAGACATGCAGACATGACCGAGATGACTCTCCGGTCAATAACCAACAGCGGGATCTGGATACCCATGTTGGCTGCCACATGTTCCACGATGATCTCATCGGATGAACCACGATGTCGAGAATTCAATCAATCCCGTATACAATTCCCTTTGTCAATCGGTACGTTACTTGCCCGAGATTCGATCGTCGGTATCCCAATACCTTGTTCAATCTCGTTACCGGCAAGTCACTTTACTCGTACCGTAATGCATGATCCCGTGACCAAACACTTGGTCACATTGAGCTCATTATGATAATGCATTACCGAGTGGGCCCAGAGATACCTCCCCGTCATACGGAGTGACGAATCCCAGTCTCGATTCGTGCCAACCCAACAGACACTTTCGGAGATACCCGTAGTGCACCTTTATAGCCACCCAGTTACGTTGTGACTTGGCACACCCAAAGCACTCCTATGGTATCCGGGAGTTGCACAATCTCATGGTCTAAGGAAATGATACTTGACATTTGGAAAAGCTCTAGCAAACGAACTACACGATCTTGTGCTATGCTTAGGATTGGGTCTTGTCCATCACATCATTCTCCTAATGATGTGATCCCGTTATCAATGACATCCAATGTCCATAGTCAGGAAACCATGACTATCTGTTGATCAACGGGCTAGTCAACTAGAGGCTTCACTAGGGACATGTTGTGGTCTATGTATTCACACATGTATTACGATTTCCGGATAACACAATTATAGCATGAACAATAGACAATTATCATGAACAAGGAAATATAATAATAACCATTTTATTATTGCCTCCAGGGCATATTTCCAACAGTCTCCCACTTGCACTAGAGTCAATAATCTAGTTACATTGTGATGAATCGAACACCCATAGAGTTCTGGTGTTGATCATGTTTTGCTCTAGGGAGAGGTTTAGTCAACGGATCTTCTACATTCAGGTCCGTATGTACTTTACAAATATCTATGTCTCCATTTTGAACATTTTCACGAATTGAGTTGAAGCGACGCTTGATATGCCTGGTCTTCCTGTGAAACCTGGGCTCCTTGGCAAGGGCAATAGCTCCAGTGTTGTCACAGAAGAGAGTCATCGGGCCCGACGCATTGGGAATAACTCCTAGGTCGGTAATGAACTCCTTCACCCAGATTGCTTCTTGTGCTGCCTCTGAGGCCGCCATGTATTCCGCTTCACATGTAGATCCCGCCACAACGCTTTGCTTGCAACTGCACCAGCTTACTGCCCCACCATTCAAAATATACACGTATCCGGTTTGTGACTTAGAGTCATCCAGATATGTGTCGAAACTAGCATCGACGTAACCCTTTACGACGAGCTCTTCGTCACCTGCATAAACGAGAAACATATCCTTAGTCCTCTTCAGGTACTTCAGGATATTCTTGACTGTTGTCCAGTGTTCCATGCCGGGATTACTTTGGTACCTTCCTACCAAACTTACGGCAAGGTTTACATCAGGTCTGGTACACAGCATGGCATACATAATAGACCCTATGGCCGAGGCATAGGGGACGACACTCATCTTTTCTCTATCTTCTGCCGTGGTCGGGCATTGAGCCGTGCTCAATTGCACACCTTGCAATACAGGCAAGAACCCCTTCTTGGACTGATCCATATTGAACTTCTTCAATATCTTGTCAAGGTACGTACTTTGTGAAAGACCAATGAGGCGTCTTGATCTATCTCTATAGATCTTGATGCCTAATATATAAGCAGCTTCTCCAAGGTCCTTCATTGAAAAACACTTGTTCAAGTAGGCCTTTATGCTTCCCAAGAATTCTATATCATTTCCCATCAACAGTATGTCATCCACATATAATATGAGAAATGCTACAGAGCTCCCACTCACTTTCTTGTAAACACAGGCTTCTCCATAAGTCTGTGTAAACCCAAACGCTTTGATCATCTCATCAAATCGAATGTTCCAACTCCGAGATGCTTGCACCAGCCCATAGATGGAGCGCTGGAGCTTGCATACCTTGTTAGCATTCTTAGGATCGACAAAACCTTCCGGCTGCATCATATACAATTCTTCCTTAAGAAAGCCGTTAAGGAATGCCGTTTTGACGTCCATTTGCCATATCTCATAATCATAGTATGCGGCAATTGCTAACATGATTCGGACGGACTTCAGCTTCGCTACGGGTGAGAAAGTCTCATCGTAGTCAACCCCTTGAACTTGTCGATAACCCTTAGCGACAAGTCGAGCCTTATAGATGGTCACATTACCATCCGCGTCTGTCTTCTTCTTAAAGATCCATTTATTTTCTATCGCTCGCCGATCATCGGGCAAGTCTGTCAAAGTCCACACTTTGTTTTCATACATGGATCCTATCTCGGATTGCATGGCTTCAAGCCATTTGTCGGAATCTGGGCCCGCCATTGCTTCTTCATAGTTCGAAGGTTCACCGTTGTCTAACAACATGATTTCCAAGACAGGGTTGCCGTACCACTCTGGCGCGGAACGTGTCCTTGTGGACCTACGAAGTTCAGTAGGAGCTTGATCCGAAGTACCTTGATCATCATCATCACTAACTTCCTCTCTAGTCGGTGCAGGCACCACATGAACATCTTCCTGAGCTGCGCTACTTCTCGGTTCAAGAGGTAGTACTTCATCAAGTTCCACTTTCCTCCCACTTACTTCTTTCGAGAGAAACTCTTTCTCCAGAAAGGACCCGTTCTTGGCAACAAAGATCTTGCCTTCGGATCTGAGGTAGAAGGTATACCCAATGGTTTCCTTAGGGTATCCTATGAAGACGCATTTTTCCGACTTGGGTTCGAGCTTTTCAGGTTGAAGTTTCTTGACATAAGCATCGCATCCCCAAACTTTTAGAAACGACAGCTTAGGTTTCTTCCCAAACCATAATTCATACGGTGTCGTCTCAAGGGATTTCGATGGAGCCCTATTTAAAGTGAATGCGGCAGTCTCTAAAGCATAGCCCCAAAATGAGAGCGGTAGATCGGTAAGAGACATCATAGATCGCACCATATCCAATAGAGTGCGATTACGACGTTCGGACACACCATTTCGCTGAGGTGTTCCAGGCGGCGTGAGTTGTGAAACTATTCCACATTTCCTTAAGTGTGTGCCAAATTCGTGACTCAAATATTCCCCTCCACGATCTGATCGTAAGAACTTTATTTTTCTGTCACGTTGATTCTCAACCTCACTCTGAAATTCCTTGAACTTTTCAAAGGTCTCAGACTTGTGTTTCATTAGGTAGACATACCCATATCTACTCAAATCATCAGTGAGAGTGAGAACATAACGATAGCCACCGCGAGCCTCAACACTCATTGGACCGCACACATTAGTATGTATGATTTCCAATAAGTTGGTTGCTCGCTCCATTGTTCCGGAGAACGGAGTCTTGGTCATCTTACCCATGAGGCATGGTTCGCACGTGTCAAATGATTCGTAATCAAGAGACTCCAAAAGTCCATCTACATGGAGCTTCTTCATGCGTTTGACACCAATGTGACCAAGACGGCAGTGCCACAAGTATGCGGGACTATCATTATCAACCTTACATCTTTTGGTATTCACACTATGAATATGTGTAACACTACGTTCAAGATTCATTAAGAATAAACCATTAACCAGCGGGGCATGACCATAAAACATATCTCTCATATAAATAGAACAACCATTATTCTCGGATTTAAATGAGTAGCCATCTCGAATTAAACGAGATCCCGATACAATGTTCATGCTCAAAGCTGGCACTAAATAACAATTATTGAGGTTTAAAACTAATCCCGTAGGTAAATGTAGAGGTAGCGTGCCGACGGTGATCACATCGACCTTGGAACCATTCCCGACGCGCATCATCAATTCGTCCTTTGCCAGTCTCCGTTTATTCCGCAGCTCCTGCTTTGAGTTACAAATATGAGCAACCGCACCGGTATCAAATACCCAGGAGCTACTACGAGTGCTGGTAAGGTACACATCAATAACATGTATATCACATATACCTTTGGTGTTGCCGGCCTTCTTGTCCACCAAGTACTTGGGGCAGTTCCGCTTCGAGTGACCACTTCCCTTGCAATAAAAGCACTCAGTCTCAGGCTTGGGTCCATTCTTTGGCTTCTTCCCGGCAACTGGCTTACCGGGCGCGGCAACTCCCTTGCCGTCCTTCTTCAAGTTCTTCTTTCCCTTGCCTTTCTTGAACTTAGTGGTTTTATTCACCATCAACACTTGATGTTCCTTTTTGATCTCCATCTTCGCTGATTTCAGCATTGAATATACCTCAGGAATGGTCTTTTCCATCCCCTGCATATTGAAGTTCATCACAAAGCTCTTGTAGCTCGGTGGAAGCGACTGAAGGATTCTGTCAATGACCGCGTCATCCGGGAGATTAACTCCCAGCTGAGTCAAGCGGTTGTGTAACCCAGACATTTTGAGTATGTGCCCACTGACAGAACTATTTTCCTCCATCTTACAACTGAAGAACTTGTCGGAGACTTCATATCTCTCGACCCGGGCATGAGCTTGGAAAACCATTTTCAGCTCTTCGAACATCTCATATGCTCCGTGTTGCTCAAAACGCATTTGGAGCCCCGGTTCTAAGCTGTAAAGCATGCCGCACTGAACAAGGGAGTAATCATCAGCACGCTGCTGCCAAGCGTTCATAACGTCTTAGTTCTCTAGGATGGGTGCGTCACCTAGCGGTGCTTCTAGGACATAATCTTTCTTGGCAGCAATGAGGATGATCCTCAGGTTCCGGACCCAGTCCGTATAGTTGCTGCCATCATCTTTCAGTTTGGTTTTCTCTAGGAACGCGTTGAAGTTGAGGGCAACATTAGCGTGGGCCATTTGATCTACAAGACATATTGTAAAGATTTTAGACTAAGTTCATGATAATTAAGTTCATCTAATCAAATTATTCAATGAACTCCCACTCAGATAGACATCCCTCTAGTCATGTATGTGAAACATGATCCGAGTCAACTAGGCCGTGTCCGATCATCACGTGAGACGGACTAGTCAACATCGGTGAACATCTTCATGTTGATCGTATCTTCTATACGACTCATGTTCGACCTTTCGGTCTCTTGTGTTCCGAGGCCATGTCTGTACATGCCAGGCTCGTCAAGTCAACCTAAGTGTTTTGCATGTGTAAATCTGTCTTACACCCGTTGTATGTGAACGTTAGAATCTATCACACCCGATCATCACGTGGTGCTTCGAAACAACGGACTTTCGCAACGGCGCACAGTTAGGGGGAACACTTTCTTGAAATTATTATAAGGGATCATCTTACTTACTACCGTCGTACTAAGCAAATAAGAAGCAAAATATGATAAACATCACATGCAATCAA
Source organism: Aegilops tauschii subsp. strangulata (assembly GCF_002575655.3). Taxonomy (NCBI): domain Eukaryota; kingdom Viridiplantae; phylum Streptophyta; class Magnoliopsida; order Poales; family Poaceae; genus Aegilops; species Aegilops tauschii. The sequence continues at coordinate 522,439,829 of NC_053041.3, forward strand.
ATAGTGACATGATATGGCCTGTATCATATTGCTCCTTTGATCTCCATCTTCGGGGCGCCATGATCATCTTCGTCACCGGCATGACACCATGATCTCCATCATCGTGTCTTCATGAAGTTGTCACGCCAACGATTACTTCTACTTCTATGGCTAACGTGTTTAGCAATAAAGTAAAGTAATTTACATGGCGTTATTCAATGACACGCAGGTCATACAAAATAAAGACAACTCCTATGGCTCCTGTCGGTTGTCATACTCATCGACATGCAAGTCGTGATTCCTATTACAAGAACATGATCAATCTCATACGTCACATATATTTCATTCATCACATCCTTTTGGCCATATCACATCACAAGGCATATGCTGCAAAAACAAGTTAGACGTCCTCTAATTGTTGTTGCATGTTTTTACGTGGCTTCTATAGGTTTCTATCAAGAACGTTTCTTACCTACGTAAAACCACAACGTGATATGCCAATTTCTATTTACCCTTCATAAGGACCCTTTTCATCGAATCCGATCCGACTAAAGTGGGAGAGACAGACACCCGCTAGCCACCTTATGCAACTAGTGCATGTCAGTCGGTGGGACCTGTCTCACGTAAGCATACGTGTAAGGTCGGTCCGGGCCGCTTCATCCCACGATGCCGCTGAATCAAGATAATACTAGTAACGGCAAGTAAATTGACAATATCGACGCCCACAACTGCTTTGTGTTCTACTCGTGCATAGAAACTACGCATAGACCTAGCTCATGATGCCACTGTTGAAGATCGTTGCAGAAATTAAAAAATTTCTACGCATCACAAAGAACAATCTATGGAGTCTTCTAGCAACGAGAGGGAAAAGAGTGCATCTACATACCCTTGTAGATCACGAGCGGAAGTGTTCAAGTGAACGGGGTTGATGGAGTCGTACTCGTCGTGATCCAAATCACCGATGACCGAGCGCCGAACGGACGTCACCTCTGCGTTCAACACACGTACGGTTGGGGAAGACGTCTCCTCCTTCTTGATCCAGCAAGGGGAGGGAGAGGTTGATGGAGATCCAGCAGCACGACGGCGTGGTGGTGGAAGCAGCGGGGATCTCGGCAGGGCTTCGCCAAGCTCAGCGAGAGGGATAGGTGTCACGGGAGGGAGAGGGAGGCACCAGGGGCTTGGGGTGCTGCTCCCATGCGCCTCCCCACTATATATAGGGGTGGAGGGGGCTGGTTTCTTGACCTCCAAGTCCATTGGGGCGTTGGCAAAGGTGGGGAAAAGAAATCCCATCATTTCCCTTCCCCACCGATTGTTATCCCCCTTTTTTAGGGATCTTGATCTTATCCCTTCGGGATATGATCTTGGTGCGCCTTGACCAGGGGTCTGGGGCCTTGCCCCCACTACCCCCGTTCATGTGGGTCCCCCCATGCAGGTGGGCCCCACTTCGGAACCTTCTAGAACCTTCCCGGTACAATACCGAAAAATCCCGAACATTTTCCGGTGGCCAAAATAGGACTTCCCATATATAAATCTTTACCTCCGGACCATTCCGGAACTCCTCGTGACGTCCGGGATCTCATCCGGGACTCCGAACAACTTTCGGTTAACCGCATACTAATATCTCTACAACTCTAGCGTCACCGAACCTTAAGTCTGTAGACCCTACGGGTTCGGGAGACATGCAGACATGACCGAGACGACTCTCCGGTCAATAACCAACAGCGGGATCTGGATACCCATGTTGGCTCCCACATGTTCCACGATGATCTCATCGGATGAACCATGATTTCGAGGATTCAATCAATCCCATATACAATTCCCTTTGTCAATCGGTACGTTACTTGCCCGAGATTCGATCGTCGGTATCCCAATACCTTGTTCAATCTCGTTACCGGCAAGTCACTTTACTCGTACCGTAATGCATGATCCCTTGACCAAGCACTTGGTCACATTGAGCTCATTATGATGATGCATTACCGAGTGGGCCCAGAGATACCTCTCCGTCATACGGAGTGACAAATCCCAGTCTCGATTCGCGCCAACCCAACAGACACTTTCGGAGATACCCGTACAGCACCTTTATAGCCACCCAGTTACATTGTGACGTTTGGCACACCGAAAGCCCTCCTATGGTATCCGGGAGTTGCACAATCTCATGGTCTAAGGAAATGATACTTGACATTTGGAAAAGCTCTAGCAAACGAACTACACGATCTTGTGCTATGCTTAGGATTGGGTCTTGTCCATCACATCATTCTCCTAATGATGTGATCTCGTTATCAATGACATCCAATGTCCATAGTCAGGAAACCATGACTATCTGTTGATCAACGAGCTAGTCAACTAGAGGCTTCACTAGGGACATGTTGTGGTCTATGTATTCACACATGTATTACGATTTCCGGATAACACAATTATAGCACGAACAATAGACAATTATCATGAACAAGGAAATATAATTATAACCATTTTATTATTGCCTCTAGGGCATATTTCCAACACTGGCAAGGCAGCATGTGGACTGGTTGACCGGTCAACTAAACAATATACGGAGCTATACGCTGACACAGTGAGCGTATAATCCGTCGGTATAGAGTGTTTGTGTGAGAGGGGAGGCCCGTGAGAGATAGCAGAGAGAGAGAAAGAGCTACTCCCTCCGTTCGATAATGTAGTTCCAACAATTTTTTAGAAGTCAAACTTTTGAAACTTTAAAGAAATTACTTATATCTACAATACCAAAGATAAATGATAGTATGAAGTAAGTACATGCTGTGATGAATCTAATGATCGTTCCAGATGTAAATGTTTTTCTCCACATATACCTGGTCAAACTTTTCTGAGGTTTGACTTTTCAAAACATCCATATGCTTATGGACGTGAGAGAGTCCCTAACTAGAGAGAAAGAGAGAGAAATAGAAAGAGTGAGTGAAAAAAGTGTGTGTGCGTGTGTGAAAGAGACATGGACAACACTCAATAAAAGTCGAGAAAAAACGTGTGTGTCTTATGCAAACATATCACACATGCATCTTCGACAACGGAAGCAAGGTGAGGAGATAGTGTGTGGTTGTTTGCAACGGAGAGAGAAAGACCCCTAGCACGTGGCCAAGAGGGGTCTGACAACAAGGGAGAGAGGTCGAGAGAGACGTACGGAGAAAATGCAGACATGGGGAGGAGAGAGTCTATGTTTGTCATAGAGAGATCCCCTGGAGATCGTGATGGGACTACATGGGTGGGAGATCGAGTGACAAGGTGTGTGCGCGATAGAAGATACCCCGAGAGATATCGAGATAGACATATGGATGGAAGGAGACAATACGTGTGTTCCTGGTGGCTAGTGAGAGATAATCATACTTAGGGGGGTGCTTGTGCCTATGATGGAGTGAGGGATTATGGTACTTATTAGGGGGGTGCATGTCACATAGAGAGAGAACAAGGGCGGAGAGTGTTGGATGGGTCTATATGTATAGCGCGAGCGAGACATGTGTATGTGTGAACCAGGGAGATATAAAGTTTGAGAGAGATTGAGGAGCCCCGATAAGGCTGAGTGGTGCGTCAGATAGCTGAGAGGGGGAAAGAGATATTCCATCCGCTCGATAATGAAGTGCATGTAATTTTTTTACAAGTCAAACTTTGGAAACTTTAATCAGGTTTACACAAATGTTATTTATATCTTCAATACCAAAGACACATCATACGAAACTACATCTCATGGTGAATCTAATGGTATATGTTTGCCGTTCTAGATGTAATTGTTTTTCTCTACGTACATGGTCAAACTTTGTGATGTTTGACTTTTCAATAAATCAATATGCTATGGACCGAGGAGAGTGCCTAAGTCGAGTGAGATCAAGTGTGTGTGAAGGAGAATGAGTAAGTGTGCAAAAAGAGTATGTGTGTGAAAGAGAAAGTGACAACAAACGATAAATTAGAGAGAGTGCGTTTTTTCGTTTCTTAGGCGAACATATCACGCATGCATCTCCGAGATAGAAAAGCGAGGCGAGGAGATACACGAAGATAGCTAGTGTGTGATTGTTTGCAACGGAGAGAGACACCCCTATAGCACATGTCCAATAGAGGTCTGGCGAACAAGGAACAAAGGTCGAGAGGGACACATGGAGAACATGGACGCATGGGGAGGGCGAGAGGGTGTGTTTGTGATAGAGAGACCCCATCGAGATCATGAGGGGACTATATGGGTGGGAGATCGAGGGAGGTGCGTGCGCGACAGAAAGATGCCCCGAGAGAAATCAAGATAGACCATGCACATGTTTGTGATGGAGACTAAGATTAGCTAGTCATATACATATAGGGGGCACTGCGTGTGCCTACAATTGAGTGAGAGCCCATCATACTTGGCTAGCTAGCCATGAGATTGTGTGCGTGTGTGTGCGTGTGAGATGGAGAGAGAACGAGGGAGAGACATAGAGTTTTAGATGGGCCTATCGAGTGCGAGTGAGATATGCATGTGTATGTGTGACCCAGGTAGATGGAGAGTTTGAGAGAGGGGGGGAAGAGCTCCGAGACGACAGAGTGGTGCGTGAGAGAGTTACGGGCAACGAGCCAAGGAATTTGTGTGCGTACGATGAGTGCACCCAAGATATCTAGCTTGGACTAGAGAATCATACATAGTGTGCGAGAGAGACCTATAGATGGAGTATATATGCATGCGAACTAGAAAGACCACCCCCCCCCACACACACACACAAAGAGAGAGAGAGAGATGGAGAGAAAGAGAGAGGGACCAACAAGGTTTGTGTGTTGGATGCGTACGACAGAATTGAAGATTGTCGTCGAGAGAGAGAGAGAGAGAGAGAGAGAGAGAGAGAGAGAGAGAGAGAGAGAGAGAGAGAGAGAGAGAGAGAGAGAGAGGAGGAGTCCGGGAGAGGGGGAGGTTGCGTTTTATGCATCAAAGACTGATATAAACCATGTTTCGATATAAACTTGCATTCAAATATTTAAATTGGAGAACATGTTGTCTGCAATCCACACATGAACGGATATATGCGAATATCAAACAAGTCCATTAATTTGACTTTCAACGTGTTCATGGAGTACTATAATACTGTACAACATGCTACTCGATTGAGGTGTTCAATTTTAGATTTAGTTCACTATTTTGACCTGGTGAACGAGCTATTTCATTGAATCAAGATATTTCATTTTGGGTTTGATTCCCGTTTTTGAGTGGGTCAACTATTTGTCATATAGTAAATCGCTAGCAATGAGCATGTAAAACACATTACTCCCGAGCATCATCTCGCCATCTAAAAAAGAAGTGGCAAGCTAATATTTCAATATTTGATTCGAATCGACTTGGTAAGGTAGACATGGATGCTCGTTCTCCCAAATTTTGAACAAACCGTTAAACATCCTCTGCTCGGTGGAATTCGCCCGAGCAAATAAATGGGAGACACGAAATTACCTTCCTATGTGGGACACGCATTAATTGGCCCGTTGTACATCGAGGGTAGGTTCGTAACTTCATCCAAGCGCGCCTTCTCCTCGGCTGAAATGACATGTGCCGAATAATTCATAAACCAGGTCGGCAAAACACGCTCTCCTCGTCCGAAATAGCTCGCGCCCACTATTTCAAAACACACTCTCCTCGCCCAAAATCGCTCGCGCCCACTATATTTCAAAACACACCCTCCTCGCCCAAAATCGCTCCCGCCCACTATTTGGGGGAGAAGCAAAGTTACTCTACTATCCCCGACCCTCAGTACACAGACCCAAGCCGAGAAGCCTAAAGGCAGGGGTAGAACTGTAACTCCTCCTTACATTTCAGACAAATCCATCCGTAAAACATGGTTCCACTCCCCTCCCAATTCCCCCCCCCCATTCATACCTCGTGGGCGCCAAATCACCTTCTCCCCGGAAGCTCCCTTCTCCCGAGCCGCGAAACCTCAGCCCCTCCTCCATGGCGCCCCCACCGCACCAATTTCACAGCCGCCCTCCTCCCTAATGCCGGAGACGCTGTACATTTGCCGCCGTGCACTGGGCCGTGTGCCTCTTACTCCGTGCTGCTGGAGCTGCCTCGACGATGGCCGCATGAACCGTACCGAAGCCGATTCGCCCCCGCCGTTGTTCACGGCGCCGGAGCGGCTCCAACTTCGGATCCGTCCAGAGTCCCGGCGCTGCTTCCCCGTAGCCGTCGACCGTCGCGACATCCCTGTTTCCCTGCCGCCGGTCGCCACCGCAACCGCGCCGGCCTCACCGACTCGGCAGCTGGACCTGCCTACTTCACCATGCCGCCAGATAGGTCGCACCCTCATCTCAAATCACTTTATTTAGGCGTCAGTTGTCTGAATTTTTATTCTGGGCCAATCGATTCCCAATGGGAAGCAGCACCCCTCGAGGCGGTGGAGCTCCTAGGCTGCCGGTTGGCTGGTGTCTAACGTAAGGGTGCGGGGCCGCAAGTTCGCTGTGGAAGCAGCACTTAGATGGCTATCTTAGAGTTGCGTGGGTTGAAGGTACTGCCGCCGCCGGATCTGGATGACGGGGAGTCTTTATGGATTGGCCCGCGGCGGCGCAACCACGGCAGTGTGGTGGGGCGGGGAGCGGGGTTTTGGCCGGGGCCACAGACGGCGGAGGCAGGCTGCTCTGCCGTTGGTCGCCGGCTCTTCGGGGAAGATTGCTAACAGTGTCAGTCGGGAGGCACAAGACGGCCATCAAGCCATCCGGCATAGATCGGACAGTACCAAAATAAAATAAAATCGTGTGACCCCAATTTAGTCTTCAGTCAACAGACGTGTGACCACTCTCGTACCTTGTTGTTGATCTCTTAGTGTATTTCTTCAGATCAAATAGATGTGTCGTTCTTAACATTATGCGTTATCTGCATCTTCAGCCACACCGTCTTCCGACTCACCGCAGCTGCTCCAACAAGGGAAGCATACACCAGAAGGGAGCTATAGTCCCCACTCAACAGTTCCCTGCATCGAATGCGCGTGCCCGACATGGACAGCCACAACAACTGCAGGGCCATCGACAAGTCAGCACATGATACTCACTCCTATGGATGGCGGCCAGATAGGTTATACCCTCATCTTACTTGTGTGCAACATTTATGGCTTTGTTATTCATCTAAGCATGGAAAATAGATTATCACATTTCACTGTATATTCATGCTGATCTCTTACGGGTCTTGTTTAGGAGTTAACGTTGTTCCATAGTTCAGCTAAGATACTTGTTCTTTAGGTAACGTTGTTCCATAGTGATCATCCATCAGCCAATGCTATCCCACAGGCTGGTGATTATAGTATTATACCACTTCTAGTATTACCTATGTTGTTCTTTAATACTTTTGTGTGCCATCTAGTTAATCTCGAGTACAAATGATACATATTCTGTAGCTTTCATCTGTGTTATCCCTTTAGTTTTTGAGACATGTTGCTGCTTGTTAACCCCAGTCCTACTATTTATGTCGTCTTCTACAGGCACTCATTACATAAATCTAACTATTAGTTGTCTTCCATGCATGTCAGATATAATTGCACACACTGATATATCCACAAGAACCTCATGGAGCAATGTAAAGGCCAATAAACTTGATGTCAGTGATACCCAATATGATGGAACATGTAAAGGCAGTTCTTCAGAAGACTTGCAGAAAGATGTTGAATCCTCTTCACCCCACAAGGTCCTTGCTCTAACTTGGCCCGTGATATGGGTACAACATGCATATAATGTCCTGGAGTGTATCTACTCTGTTGCAATGCCATGTGCTTAGCATGCTGATCATGCATGTAAATATGTCATGCCTTCCTGTTTTTCAGTACCTATTCCATTCATGATAACATGTTTTCAAATTCAAGTAGTGTCATTCTACTCTATCGCAATGCCATCTGCTTAATTTGGACGTCATGCTTCTGAATATCTTATGCATTCTTATTCATCAGTATGTACTTCATCAGTCTACCATACCATGTTTTTTACATTGAAGTGTTGTTCTAGTGCTCTGTTGCAATGCCATCTTAGTTTCCCAATCATACACATGTATGTTGCCTTAGTTTTCTCTGTACGTATTCCGCTAGCATACAGTTTTACATTCAACTAGTATTTTTTTACTATGTTGTCATGTCGTATCCCTGGCTCTTACACCATACTCCCTCTGTCCGGATTACATGTTGCCGAAATGGATAAAAAAGGATGTATTTAGAACTGAAATACGCCTAGACCCATCCATTTTTTCCGGATGGAGGGAATACATGTCAATATGTCATGCCTTTCTATTCTTCAGTACCTATTCCATCTCTCTGTTGTAGCATGTTTTATAATTGAAGCACCATTCTTCTATACAAGGCATGCAAGGGGAAGACGGCTATGTTAGAATCTGAAGGGTTACAAACCAAGTCTTTGCAAAAGATCCAAACGCCAGGAGATAATAAACCAACTCCATTTTTCATATATACTGCTCCAGCACAGAGAAACCCAACTCCCACTAATAATAAGCAGATTCCAGTGGCCAAAGAACTAGTCCGCTCCAGTCCAGCAAAAGAATGTCAACTCCATTCTAAGAAGCGTGTGCGTATCCTCGCATCATGAAATTTTATAGCATTCTGATCATATTTTCTACATGTTTCTTACCCATCTCTCTTTTAGAAAATAAGGTTAAATGATAGAAGACTTCCTTCATTGGGATTGTATTTGAGGAAAATATCTTGCGGGAATTCTCTGTGCTCCAATGCTGATGTAAGTACCTGTTGTATATCACTATATTTTTACATCAGCATGTATTTTGTTAATCGGCGTGAATCCAACCTTTATCTGATCTAAAATTAGTTGTAGCAAAATGTTAAAGGCGCCAATGTTGATTTTTGTAAAGAAAACTGCCTGGTAGTTTTGCATACTGAGCTGCATGAGTGTACTATCTCATATCATGCACATTACTGAATTGTAGTGCTGCTCTGGTTGCCCATTCATTCATTGTGTCAATATTGCTTTCGTATTACCTTACCTGGTGGATGATAGTTGTGCCATATTGTGTTAATTTGGAGTTGGCTAGTTACCCAAACGTTCGTTGTGCCAATGTTGCTTTCCTATTATCTGACTTGGCCAATGATAGCAATGCTAGTGTCTTAATTTGGTGCAGGTTGCTGAAGATAAGAAGACAAACTCTGAAAACAGCAAGGCAACCCCATTGTTTCTTTCCAATAAATCTAGGCCAGGTAATATGCCAATAACTCATGATTAATCTGTTTGGTTCCCCTCCTAATTTATGTTATGATGCAGTGGCCAAGACACTCTCCACTATCAATAATACAGCCTGCCAAAATCGCCATCTGAATCTGTTTAGTATCCTCTGTCTCGAATGCAACGAAAAAAATGTATGTTTGTGAACCAATTAATGGCTGAAGGAATGATGGAAATGGTGGAGGAATCAGAGGTGCAGAGTCGTGCGACACAACAACTGATCAATGTTTTCAGAGACAGTGTAGCAAAGCAGCAAGAACTTGCCCACATGCTTATGGGCGTCATCCGTGCTGAGGTTGCAGATTGTGACGTTGTAGATCGTTAGGTTCTGTTCATTTATTTGCACTGGCATCAATCTTTGATTGCCCAGTGGATGTAATTTCCTGTAATATATGCTGGATGTGCAACGTTTTTCCCTGTATGTCGTACCTTTGCTTGATCGGTTTTGGTCCTGTGCATAATTGCTCGTCGTAATGGGCTCAAATTATCTAATTTGGCCTAAAGACATGTACGAAATTTAGTGGGACCATTAAGTTAATGGGCCATTACCAGGCCGAAAGTTAATGGTCGGCCCTCTTAACTCCCGGTTCGTTAACAGGCCGACATCAAAGCGGGCAACAGGTGGGCCCAATTGATTTCACGGGCTGTTAACAGGCCGTTACTAAGTTCGGGCTACATATGGCCCAACTATACTATGGGCCTTTAGCAGGCCGAAAGAGACAGCGGGCTTGTACTGGACCATGAAGAGCATGGGCCGCTAAGAGGCCGAAAGTCAGGTCGTATTGTAAATGGCCCAACTGTGTTGTGGGCCTTTAGCAGGCTGAAAGAGAAACCGGGCTGGTATTGGACCATGAATGGCATGGGCCATTAAAAGGCCAAAACTCAGGTCCGACTACAAATGGCCCAACTCATTTATGGTCCGTTAAAAGGCTGGAAGGCACAAAGGGCCGGGAATTGGCCCAACACTTAAATGGGCCGCCAAAAGGCCAAAACTCACGTCCGACTACAAATTGCCCAATAGATATATGGGCCGTACCAGGCTGAAAGACACACCGGGCCAGAAATTGGCCCAACACTTAAATGGGTCGCTAAAAGGCCGAAACTCAGGTCCGACTACAAATGGCCCAACTGATTTATCGGCCATCAACAGGCTGAAAGACACACCGGGCCGGAAATTAGCCCAACATTTAAATGGGTCACTAAAAGGCCGAAAGATGTACATCGTGAAAATTGGCCCATCCACTGAATGGGCCATTAACAGGCCGAAATCTCATCGGGCCGATATTGAGCCCAAATATATAGCGGGCTTGTAATGGGCTCGAACTGATGATGGGCTGCAATGGTATCAAATCTTTAACGGGCCGTTGACGGGCTGAATTGGCACATCTCATATGGGCCGTGGGCTTAAATCGACCTGACACAAGTAGGCCTTATATGGGTCGGCCTGCTATTTTTTACTGGGCCGGCCTTTTTCACCGGAATGGGCCACTGTTGGGCCGTGCCACGTGTCGACCTATCATAGGCACCTCCTGTCCAATGAGTGGATGACATCTGTCCCAACGGTGAGGCAACACGTGTTTCCTCCAGCCAATGATGATTTTACATGTGGAAAATCCCCATTGGTCAGGGCTGTTAATGGGTTATCGGATCCAAAACCGGACCCGATAGCTTAACGGCGTTCCGTTACGATGGATGCCACGTGTCGGTCATCCTTGACAAAAGCACTTCTGTAACGCGTGATTTATCGTCATGGAAGCGGACACTTCCGTGATGATAATTTTGGTAATGTCATGGAACACTTCTACGACAGCACAGGTATGACTATCTTGATTCTGTCATAAAATTGTCATGGATGTACATGCATGACAGAAAACGTGACCTACTGTGACAAACACGTATCATCACGGAAGTGTATTTTTTTTTGTAGTGCTAGTACAAGTTATCCTGACAAAAGTAGTCTTCGCCTGCCAAAGGCTCCAGCGGTGACGCCATCTTGGGCTCCACGGTGACCTCCGTCCTGCCGTCCTGCTGGTCTTGGTCTCGTTGCACCGATATGGAAACCTTTGCCTGATGCCTCGGGACACCTCGCCTGCGCTTGCCTCTTTAGCACCAAAGAGGAAACGAGGACACTGTGCTCGCTAGCGCCCGCCTGGTCATGGTCGTCATGGCTTGCGTCACAAGGACCTCGCGAGGTGCCCCTTGCCTTGATCTCTCCGCTCCTCGCGAGCCAGCCTGGTGAGGCCGCCCTTGAGGAGGTCTTGCATCGTCCACCTCGCGAGGCTTGGCCCCTCGCGAGGGTCTTGACTGTTTGCTGGTGAAGATGGGCCATATGGGGCCACTGGTGGAGCCACGCCGTGGGCCGCAGGCAGGCAAGTCTGGGGACCTTCATTCCCAGAACGCCGACAGAAGCGGCACGGACCAACCTTACATGTCCACGCACATGACACCAGTTCCACCGACTGACATGCAACTTGTTTTGCATAAAGGTGGCTGGCGGGTGTCTGTTTCTCCAACTTTAGTTGAGTCGAATTTGACTACGGCCGGTCCTTGAAGAAGATTGTAGCAGCAAACTTGATAATCACCGTCGTGGTTTTTGTGTAGGTAAGAATGGTTCTTGCTAGAAGCCCGTAGCAGCCATGTAAAACTTGCAACAACAAAGTAGAGGACGTCTAACTTGTTTTTGCAGGGCATGTTGTCATGTGATATGGTCAAGACGTGATGTGATATACGTTGTTGTATGAGATGATCATGTTTTGTAATATCGACAACCGACAGGAGCCTTAGGGTTGTCTCTTAATTATTGTATGAAATGCAAGCGCCATGTAATTGCTTTACTTTATCGCTATGCGTTAGCAATAGTTGGCGAAATGACCCCGACGCAACGATATCATGACGATGCTTTGGAGATGGAGATCAAAAGCACAAGATGATGATGGCCATATCATGTCACATATTTTGATTGCATGTGATGTTTATCCTTTATGCATCTTATTTTGCTTAGAATGGCGGTAGCATTATAAGATGATCCCTTCACTAAATTTCAAGATAAAAGTGTTCTCCCCGAGTATGCACCGTTGCCAAAGTTCGTCGTTTCGAAGCACCACGTGATGATCGGGTGTGATAGACTCTACGTCCACATACAATGGGTGTAAGCCAGATTCACCCATGCAGAATACTTGGGTTAAAGTTAATGAGCCTAGCATGTACAGACATGGTCTCGGAACACTGGAGACCGAAAGGTCGAACATGAGTCATATAGTAGATATGATCAACATAGAGATGTTCACCATTGATGACTACCCCATCTCACGTTGTGATCGGACATGGGTTAGTTGATTTGGATCATGTATCACTTAGATAAATTGAGGGATGTTAATTTAAGTGGGAGTTCATGAGTAATTTGATTAATTGAACTTAATTATCATGAACTTAGTCTTAATAGTTTCTGCATATCTATGTTGTAGATCAATAGCTCGCGATATAGCTCCCCTATTTTGATATGTTCCTAGAGAAAACTAAGTTGAAGTTGATTGTAGCAATAATGCGGACTGGGTTCGTGATCTGAGGATTATCCTCATTGCTACACAGAAGAATTATGTCCTTGATGCACCGCTAGGTGACAGACTTGTTGCAGGAGCTAATGCAGACGTTATGAATTTTTGGCAAAGCTCGATCAGATCACTACTTGATAGTTTAGTGTGCCATGCTTTATGGCTTACAATCGGGGCTCCAAAGACGTTTTGAACGCCATGGAACATATGAGATGTTCCAAGAGCTAAAATTCATATTTCTGGCTTATGCCCGTGTTGAGAGGTATGAGACCTCTGACAAGTACTTTGCCTACAAGATGGAGGAGAATAGCTCAGCCAGTGAGCATGTGCTCCGAATGTCTGGGTACTACAATTGCTTGAATCAAGTGAGAGTTAATCTCGCAGATAAGATAGTGATTCACAGAATTCTCCAGTCACTATCACCAAGCAACTAGAGCTTCATGACGAACTATAATATGCAAGGGATGACAAAAACGATTCCCGAGCTCTTCGCGATGCTGAAATCAGTGGAGGTAGAAATCAAGAAGTTGTATCAAGTGCTGATGGTTAACAGGACCACTAGTTTCAACAAAAAGGGCAAGGGAAAGAAAGGGAACTTCAAGAAGAATGGCAAGCAAGTTGCCGCTCCTGTGAAGAAGCCCAAAGCTGGACCCAATCCTGAAATTGAGTGCTTCTGCACCAAGGGAAATGGTCACTAGAAACGGGACTACCCCAAATACTTGGCAGATAAGAAGGATGGCAAAGTAAACAAAGGTATATTTGATATACATGTTATTGTGCTCATAGTAGCCCCTGGGTATTTGATACTGGTTCAGTTGCTAAGATTAGTAACTCGAAACAGGAGTTGCAAAATAAACAGAGACTAGTTAAGGGCGAGGTGACGATGTGTTTTGGAAGTGTTTCCAAGATTGATATGATCACCATCGCACACTCCCTCTACCTTCGGGATTAGTGTTGAGCCTGAATAAATGTTATTTGGTGTTTGCGTTGAGCATGAACAAGATTAGATCGTGTTTATTGCAATACGGTTATTCATTTAAGTCAGAGAATAATTGTTGTTCTATTTACATGAATAAAAACTTCTATGGTCATACACCCAATGCGAATGGTTTATTGAATCTCGGTCGTAGTGATACATATATTCATAATGTTGATGCCAAAAGATGCAAAGTTGATAATGATAGTGCAACATACTTGTGGCACTGCCGTATAGGTCATATTGGTGTAAAGCACATGAAGAAACTCCATGCGGATGGACTTTTGGAATCACGTGATTATGAATCATTTGATACTTGCAAACCATGCCTCATGGGCAAGATGACTAAAACTCCATTCTCCGAAACAATGGAGCGAGCTAATGACTTATTGGAAATAATACATACCGATGTATGCGATCCAATGAGTGTTGAGGCACGCGGCGGGTATCGTTATTTTCTAACCTTTACAGATGATTTGAGTAGATATGGGTGTATCTACTTAATGAAACACAAATCTGAAACATTTGAAAAGTTCAAAGAATTTCAGAGTGAAGTAGAGAATCATCGTAACAAGAAAATAAAGTTTCTATGATCTGATCGTGGTGGTGAATATTTTTGATTTACGAGTTTGGCCTTCATTTAAAACAATGTGGAATCGTTTCGCAACTCACACCACCTGGAACACCACAGTGTAATGGTGTGTCTGAACGTCGTAACCGTACTTTATTAGATATGGTGCGTTCTATGATGTCTCTTGCCGATTTACCGTTATCATTTTTGGGTTATGCGTTAGAGACAGCCACATTCACGTTAAATAGGGCACCGTCTAAATCTGTTGAGACGACACCGTATGAACTATGGTTTGGCAAGAAACCTAAAGTTGTCATTTCTTAAAGTTTGAGGATGCGACACTTATGTCAAAAGGCTTCAGCCTTATAAGCTCGAACCCAAATTGGAGAAGTGCATCTTCATAGGATACCCTAAGGAAACTATTGGGTACACCTTCTACCACAGATCTGAAGATAAGATCTTTGTTGCCGAGAATGGGTCCTTTCTAGAGAAGGAGTTTCTCTCAAAAGAAGTGAGTGGGAGGAAAGTAGAACTTGATGAGGTAGTTGTACCTTCTCTCGAATTGGAAAGTAGCTCACCAGGGGAAAATGTTTCCGTGATGCCTACACCAACTAGAGTGGAAGCTAATGATGATGATCATGAAACTTCAGATCAAGTTACTACTGAACTTTGTAGGTCAACCAGAACACGTTCCGCACCAGAGTGGTAATCCTGTCCTGGAAGCCATGTTGTTAGACAACGGCGAACCTACGAACTATGAAGAAGCTATGATGAGCCCAGATTCCGACAAATGGCTTGGAGCCATGAAATCTGAGATAGGATCCATGTATGAGAACAAAGTGTGGACTTTGGTGGACTTGCCCGATGATCGGCAGGCCATTGAAAATAAATGGATCTTCAAGAGGAAGATAGACACTGATGGTAATATCACCGTCTACAAAGCTCAACTTGTCGCGAAAGGTTTTTGACAAAGGGTTGACTACGATGAGACGTTCTCACGTGTAGCGACGCTTAAGTCTATCTGAATCATGTTAGCAATTGCCGCATTTTGTAAAATCTGGCAAATGGATGTCAAAACTGCATTCGTTAATGGATTTCTTAAAGAAGAGTTGCATATGATGCAACCAGAAGGTTTTGTCGATCCTAAAGGTGCTAACAAAGTGTGCAAGCTCCAACGATCCATCTATGGACTGGTGCAAGCATCTCGGAGTTGGAATATACGCTTCGATGATGTGATAAAAGCATATGGTTTTATACAGACTTACGGTGAAGCCTGTATTTACAAGAAAGTGAGTGGGAGCTCTGTAGCATTTTTGATATTATATGTGAATGACATATTGTTGATTGGAAATGATATAGAATTTCTGGATAGCACAAAAGGATACTTGAATAAGAATTTTTCAATGAAAAACCTCGGTGAACCTACTTACATATTGGGCATCAATATATATAGGAATAGATTGAGACGCTTAATAGGACTTACACAAAGCACATACCTTGGCAAAAGTTTTGAAGAAGATCAAAATGAATCAGTCAAAGAAAGGGTTCTTGCCAGTGTTGCAAGGTGTGAAGTTGAGTAAGACTCAAAGCCCGACCACGGCAGAAGATAGGGAGAGAATGAAAGTTAGTCCCTATGCCTCAGCCATAGGTTCTATAAAGTATGCCATGTTGTGTACCAGACTAGTTGTGTGCCTTGCCATGAGTTTGGCAAGGGGGTACAATAGTGATCCAGGAGTGGATCATTGGACAGCGGTCAAAATTATCCTTAGGTACCTAAAGAGGACTAAGGAAATGTTTCTCGGTTATGGAGGTGATAAAGGGTTCGTCGTAAAGGGTTACGTCGATGCAATCTTTAACACTGATCCATATGACTCTCGGTCTCAATCTGGATACATATTGAACATGGGAATAGTTAGCTAGAGTAGCTCTATGCAGAGCATTGTATACATAGACATTTCCAAAATACACACGGATCTGAATGTTGCAAACCCGTTGACTAAAACCTCTCTCACATGCAAAACATGATCACACTGGTAAAATCTTTGGGTGTTAATCACATGGCGATGTGAACTAGATTATTGACTCTAGTAAACTCTTTGGGTGTTAGTCACATGGCGGTGTGAACTATGGGTGTTAATCACATGATGATGTGAACTAGATTATTGACTCTAGTACAAGTGGGAGACTGATGGAAATATGCCCTAGAGGCAATAATAAAATGGTTATTATTATATTTCCTTAATCATGATACAGGATTATTATTCATGCTAGAATTGTATTGACCGGAAACTTAAATACATGTGTGGATACATAAACAAATACCGTGTCTCTAGTGAGCCTCTACTAGACTAGCTCGTTGATCAAAGTTGGTTAAGGTTTCCTAACCATAGACATGAGTTGTCATTTGATAACGGGATCACATCATTAGGAGAATGATGTGATGGACAAGACCCATCCGTTAGCTTAGCATATGATCATTCAGTTTATTGCTACTGCTTTCTTATGTCAAATACATGTTCCTTCGACCATGAGATGATGCAACTCCCAGATACCGGAGGAATACCTTGTGTGCTATCAAACTTCACAACATAACTGGGTGATCATTAAGATGCTCTATAGGTATCTCTGAAGGTGTCTATTGAGTTAGCGTGAATCGAGATTGGGATTTGTCACTCCATGTATCGGAGAGGTATCTCTGAGCCCTCTCGGTAATACACATCACAAGAAGCTTGCAAGCACAGTGACTAAGGAGTTAGTTGCAAGATGATGTATTATGGAACGAGTAAAGAGACTTGCCGGTAACAAAATTGAAATAAGTATAGAGATACCGACGATCGAATCTCGGGCAAGTGACATACCGACATATAAAGGGAATTATGTATGTTGTCATAAAGGTTCAACCGATAAAAGATCTTCATGGAATATGTAGGAATCAATATGGGCATCCAGGTCCCGCTATTGGTTATTGACCGGAGAGGTGTCTCGGTCATGACTACATATTTCTCGAACCCGCAGGGTCGCACGCTTAACGTTCGCTGGCGCTAGAGTAGTATTGGGATATTTGATGAGTGGTAACCAAATGTTGTTCGGAGTCCCGGATGTCACGAGGAGTCTTGGAATGGTCGAAAGGTAAAGATTTATATATGGGAATTCATATTTTGGGTTCTGGAAAAAGGTGTAGTTTTTTCGGTATTGTACCGGGAAGCTTCCAGAAGGTTCCGGAGGATTCCGGAGGGGTCCGGTCCACAAGTGGGTCCACCACGACACAATAGCTAGCATGTGCTGCGGGGAGGTGCCCTGGCCTTATTGGGCTAGGTGCACCAAGTCCTCAAAAGCCTATGTGGCTAGGGAAGATAAAAAAGGAGTCCTAGTAGGAATAGGATTGGACTTGGAGTCCAAGTCCTCTCCCCCTTAGCTGTGCCCTAGGGCTTGGAGGGGCTGTTTCCCACGCCCCTCCACCTATATATATAGATGGGAGGGGGTGCCCCAAGAGGACACACCAATCCTTTGGCGCCCCTCTCTCTCCCGTTACTCGGTAGTTCCACCGCCTCGTCCCGGCGACGCTTAGTGAAGCGCTGTCGGTGCTCCACCACCACCATCACCACCACACTGTCATGTTGGTTGTGATCCCATCTACTTCTCTCCCGCTTGCTGGATCAAGAAGGAGGAGACGTTATCGAGCTGCACGTGTGCTAAACTCGGAGGTGTCGTCCGTTCGGCACTAGATCAGTTGGATCATGATCGGATCGCGAAGAGTACGACTACATCAACTGCATGATAAGCGCTTTCACTTAGCGAGCTCCAAGGGTATGTAGATGCTCTCGCCCTCTCGTAGCTATGCATCTCCATGGTTAGATCTTGCATGTGCATAGAAATTTTTTTGTTTTCCATGCAGCGTTCCCCAACAAGATCTTCCCAAGCTGGTTGGAAATCACCAAAGTGCATTTGTGAAGGGCAGATCGCTACATGATAACTTCATGCTTGTGCAGAGCATGGCAAGACGACTACATGCCTTTAGAAACTCAACTGTTCTTCTAAAGCTCGACATATAAAAAGATTTTGACTCCGTACAATGGCCCTTCCTAATAGAGGTATTACAACAGCTGGGTTTCGGGCCACGGTGGAGATCTTGGATATGCGGGATCCTTGCAAAATCTACCACCAAGGTCATGGTTAATGGAGATCCTGGTGACATGATCTACAACTTTAAAGGGCTGCGGTAGGGAGACCCCATCTCCCCAATGCTTTTCATCCTCACTATGGAGCCCTTACAAAAGATGTTCGAGGTGGCTGCAAGTAGAGGGGTGCTGATACACTTGGCACGTGTGGGCATGAAGAAGCACCTATCCATCTTTGCGGACGATGTAGTACTCCTTGTTAAGCCTAATCTAGTGGACCTAGTGGTTTGCAAGTGCATCTTCGAGTTATTTGGCAAGGCGGCAGGACGGAAAATCAATATGTGCAAATCCGCAGCTCTACCTATCAAATGTTCAGAGGAGGAGATAACTACGACATGCAAAGAGCTTCAGTGCCCATTGGGATCGTTCCCAATAAAGTATCTTGGGCTGCCATTATCGTTAAGGAAGCAATCAGCCACGCGGTTGCAATACTTGGTGGATCATATGGCCAATAGATTGCCAAAGTGGAAGGCATCCCAGTGGCAGGCTAACTTTGGTTTAGTCAGTGTTATGCGCCATGCCCATTCATGCAATGATGGCCTTCCTATGAAAACTATCGCGGCAATGAATAAGATATGTCGAGGCTTCTTATGGTGCAGACAAGTAGAAGCGAATGGTGGAAACTGCACGGTTGCATGGGATGTGGTGTGTACACCAAAGTGGGCAGGTGGATTATATGTTGGATGAATGTGGCCATGCAGGCTAGCTGGTCGTGGCTCAAAAGGACTGACGAGACAAGGCCATGGAATGAGTTCAGAATCAAAGCCCCTGAGGAAGCAAACATGTTGTGCCAGGCAGCCATGAGGAGTACAGCACATAGTGGCCTCACGACACTCTTTTGGGAATATCGATGGTTA
Organism: Aegilops tauschii subsp. strangulata; assembly: GCF_002575655.3. Lineage (NCBI taxonomy): Eukaryota > Viridiplantae > Streptophyta > Magnoliopsida > Poales > Poaceae > Aegilops > Aegilops tauschii. Next base: position 522,459,133 of record NC_053041.3, read on the forward strand.
GGTGGGAGGAGAATATAGGAAATTGCACCGCTTGTATATGGCTTGGTTCCATCGCACACCAGATCGACGAGGTTGGTCAATCCGGCTGTGGAGAATGGGTCTTGGGCGATGGATATTAGCCCCAACATTGGACTAGACACATTGCAAGAATTCATTTCACTTTCGCAGGCGGTTACTAATTGGGAGCCCACTGAGGATGCGCCGGATGAAATAACCTGGTCGTGGGAGGCTAGTGGGCAGTTCTTGGTGAGGTCGGTGTATGCGGCTGGATTTTGGGGTCAGGACGTCATCCCAACGATGGATCTAGCATGGAAGTCGTGTGCCCCCTCACAGTGGAGATTCTTCACTTGGGTGCCATGAAAGATCGATGTTGGACCTCTGATCGCCTTGCGCGAAGAGGGCTACCTCACCAGGACGCGTGCCCGTTTTGTGACCATGAGGACGAAACGATTAACCATATACTGCTCACGTGTGTGTTTGCTAGGACAGTTTGGGCGGCGATTTGTGAAGCGTTGGGCAAGCCAGATTGGACACCCTCTCCCCAGGACTCACTGGTAGAGTGGGCCATTGTCGGTGTACGAAAGTAGGGGCTCTCCTTTGTACCCCTTTACTTGTGCACGGGCAGTCAGAGCCACGCCTGCGACCACACTTAGCAGAGCAAAGGAGGGAAGCAAAAGTGCAAGGCTACCAGAGCAGCGCTCCAACCAAGGGCGCAGAAGACGGAGCAACAAGATGGGCTTTTCCCCGGCAAGACCCTTGCTGGGGCGGCCTACGCAGCCCCGGCAAGAGCCTTGCCAGGGCAAGTCACCCCAACGCCAGCATTGCAGCCACCCTTGAGCCTGAGAGTTCCGACACCATCGACAACGTTGGAACCAAGGCTCGAGAAGTGCCTGCATGGTGGCATGCAGATCTTTGTGAAGACAGAGAGCCTACAAATCCTAGATGAGGACCAGAAGACAAGACAATCGCAAGGCTCCTTGCTGAGGATGCCCACGAGGCCCCGGCAAGGCCCCTTGCCGAAGACACCCGCAAGGCCCCGGCAAGACTCTCGCCGAGGGCGCTCACAAGGCCCCAGCAAGACCCTTGCCGGGAATATACGCGAGACCGCGGCAAGGCCTTGCCGCCCCATCGCTGCCCCAGCTCAGCGGCCAACCCACCAACTAAAGCAAGTACCCACGTGGCAGTACGTGGGTACTAATCCAACTAGTCAAGCACTTGCGTGGTGGCATGCAGATCTTCGTAAAGACCCTACCACCACGCCAACTCAGCAGCCTGCCAGCCTACATGGCGCTGCATGCCTCGTTGGCCTAGATGCGTGTCGAAGCAAGACAGAGCGGCGACGGACGGAACGGGCCTCGTTACCGTCCCCGATAAAGCAAGGGGACACCTCAGGAGCGCATTTAATGTGGATGCTGTGGACGCTCGCGCAGCGACAAAAAAGCTAAGTCATGCAAAACTTTGAGTAATTCCCTTATGAGTAAGGTTATTTTCCTCGGAGATCTTGCTCTTGGTATGAGAAACCTGCACGCGATGGGGGCCTTCCACTATCGGCAACGCCCTTGTTCTGTTTCGAGTCTGCTCAACAGTTCGAGCGGCCGCGCCGAGAACGGCAGGGTGGCCTTCCCGCTATTGGCAACGCCCTTGTTCTGTTTCGAGTCCGCTCAACAGTTCAAGCGACCACGCTGAGAACGGCAAGGTGGTTTGCCTGGCCACAAGCTCACCCGGCCGGCTGTTGAGGATCCGTCCTTGCAACGCCGCGGCCTGAGTTTACGCGCCGGCAAGCCTATCCAGTTAAGCGTAGGGTGTACATACAAAGAAAGATCGAACAGGAAAATAACATGCATCATTTCAAAGTACTGCAGAGTTATATTACACCAATGGTTGCTGTGGTTCTAACTAAATATAAAAATTGTCTTGGTCATGAACCTGCAGCGGCGATGAGAAACGAGGTGCCTAGTCCCGGCGCTGGCCCTCTACCCTTCGAACTCCATCGACGCGGCTGATGATGGGCTTGATACGCTCCTCGAGCGCCGCGAGGTCCACACGCTCCGGCAAGCTCTCCAGCGCGGCGTCGAAGTCAATGTTGGGGTTCCAGTACGCCACCTTGGTGAGGTCCTTGGTCAGGGAACCTCGGCAAAGCTTCCGGGCCTCATTGGCTAGAGAGGTCGCTCTGTTGGAGCGGAGCTGCTCCAGGGCTCCAAGAACGCCCTCGAAGAACAGGGTCAGTTTGGTGTTGGGACTCACGTTCGGCTCCGGGGCGTACCTCACATTTGGCATCCCCATGGTAGCCAGCTTTGTGGTGGTCCTGCTGGCGACTTCGGCGAGGGGGCGGACCCAACGGTTTGTGCCCTCCGTGTACTTCTTGTGTTCGGCGGCGTCATTCCTCCGCAGCTGCCTCTCCTCCACCAGGTCCTTGGTTAGGGTCTCTTCCCGGGCCCTGACCTTCGAAAGCGTCCCCTCAAGACCCTCCAGCTTCAGCTTCAGGTCTTTGATGGAGTCGTTGGCCTTGGAGAGCAGCTCGGCCTTGCCGAGGACTGCGGCCTGCGCCTCCACCAAAGCGACGTTGAGCGTGTCCTTCTCCTTCGTTAGCTCAAGGACCCTTTCCTTCAGCCCGTCCCGCTCCAGCTCCAGCTCTTTCACCTTGTTAGCGTGGACCAGGGCCTGAGCATTGAGTGCCTCCTTGTGCCTCTACTCCAGCTCTTGGGTCTGCTGTACAACGAGCTTCTCGATCTCCTCATCCTTGCCGCAGAGCGTGGCGGCAAGCGCCTCCTCACGGGCGGCAAGGTCCTCCTCCTGGGAGTTCAGCAGAGCCCGGTGCTGCTGTCGAGTGGCCTCATCTTTGGCGGCCTGCTCCTTCGCCAGCTCTTGGGCCTTCTTGATGTTAGCCTACTTCAGGAGGAGCTCTTGTTTGCGCTCGGCCAACTCGCCCTGGACAGCTTTCAGCTCTTGGTGGGCCTCGCGGAACCAGGCCTGCGTCTCGGTGACGCGATCCTCAAGATCTGCCCCCGCCTTGTCCACCGCTGCCATCCTGGACTTTGCCTTATCCAGGCGGGCACGGTGGAGCGCTTGGAGCTTCTGGAAGTTAGCGTTCATGGCTCGGAGAAGCTGCTCCTTTTGGGAACCGCCATCGCCGGGGCTCGGCTCGTCAACAACTTGAAGGCCAGCGGTGGCGAGCACCTCGTCGTCAAACACCTCCCCCTCGGCCGGCGCCCTGGTGCCCGCCGCCCCCTGGGAGATGGACGAACAGGCCATCGCCCACCTTCAGGTACATGCCCGGGACGGGGGCCAGAGGGGAAGGAGGTTGGTCGTTGGCCACCTCCTCCTCCTTGACGGCAGCCTTGCCGGCCCTCCTGCGGCGGCCTCGTCGGCCCCTCCGGCAGCAGCCTTGCGGGCCTCCCCGGCAGGCCCCTTATCGGCCTCCTCGGCGGCGGTCTTGGCGGCCTCCTCAGCAGCAGTCTTGGTGACCTCGGCCTCAGCATCCTTGGCAATCTCCCCGATGACGAGATTGACATCTTCCTGGTCCATCGAGGGAGGATCTGAAGACCAGAAGAAAGGATGGAACGAGGTCAAGATCAAATCACAGAGGGAGAAAAAGAAGAAAAGATAGGGATGAAAAGCCGGCCACTTACCCGTGCCGGGCTGGGAAGAACTGGCGCCCTCCCCACCAACATCCTTCGCCGGGACCGAGCTACCATCACCCAAGTTCGCCTCCTCCTCTTCCGTGCGCATGGGCTCGGTGCTTGGCACCCTTGCCGGGGACGCCCATTGGGGCGGTGTGGTTGATGGGGGTGGTCCTCAGTGGCTCCTCCTGCTGCCGTCCTCCTCCTGCGACCACGGCAAGGTCAGCACCAAGGAATCGTACCCCAACGCACGCCGACGGGGAGTGAGTGGTGAACGCACGCTGGGGGCTGCTGTCCGGGCTAATCTCCACCACCACCGGCGTGCGCGAAGTGCCCGCCGAGGGCTGGCCGCCCGTCGAGGCCCTGGCCCTCTTCGCCACCCTCTAGGCCAACGTCTCCCTGTCCCTGCAAAGATGAAAACAAGTCAAGAAAAGCGGCGCAGTCTGAAGGGTCGGGGATGATGAAGGGCAGGATGCTTACTCATCCTCTTTTGCTGCCTTCCTCTTCCTCCTTGGGCTGAGAGACCCAAGATTGAAGTCGACCTCCAGGTCGACATCTGCCGGAGGAGAGGAAGGGGATGGAGTCCGGCGACGCTTGGACGAAGAAGAGGCGGTCGCCTTCTTCTTCGCCAGCGCGACCTTCACCGCCTTCTTCGCTGTCGCGGCCCTCGTCTGGCGCACGGACTGCTCCTATGCCTGTTGCCGCTACGCAGCCCTGCTGGGCCGGACTGGTTCACCGGAGCCAGCCCGGCACCGGACGCGTCTTTTCCCCATGGCCAGAGGGTTGTCAGCCTTGGCCTCCTCCTCGGTCGACTCCTCGACCACATCTTAAATGAGAGGGGCCCTGGTGCTGGCCTCCCCAGCAGACTCCGCCCACTGAGCGAGCTCCCTCTCCTCCGCGGCCGAACCAGCCTCATCCTCCACGGCACCAGCGCTACCAGCCTCCTTGGCAAGCGCTGCTTCCGCCGCCCTGGCGGCAATGTAGTCCAGTTCCTCCTTGGTGGTGTCATGGATGAGCAGTGGCTCATCACGGACATACTTCTCCGACAAGCTATCAAAGAACTCTTGCACCCGCTCCGCCTCCGGCTCAGCCCAGCTTGGGTCAAGGCCGTGCGTTTTGAAGTCCGGCATCATGGCAATGATGTTGGTTTGGCGAGAATTGTTGCTCAGCGGGACCACTCCCACCGACAACCCAAACAGGGGCCCCTTGACGGCCTTGCCAGTACTCTCAGCCTTGCCGCCTTTGTCCACATTGAGCTGGAAGAGCCTCTAGCAAAAATGAGCATGCCCCATCACCGTGAAGTTATGGTTCAAGCCAGGGTAGAGCCTCATGATGTCAGCCGCGTTCCTGAAGTCCCAGGCCGGCCTCCCCTTGTTATGTAGAGGAGCGATCCGGCGGTGGATGAAGTCGGCCCCAATCATCTCAAGGGTGAGCCCGGCCTTGGTAAGGCGAAGGATCCTGGTGGTGGCGATCGTGAGCTTCTCGTCATGGGCGTCGACATCGCCCCAGTCTGTCCTACGGACCGGTGGCACCAGACGGACCCGGCAGAACTCCTGCGGATCTTCTTCTTCAATCCAGCACCACCGGCCCCGCCACTCTTCCCACCTCTCCTTCCGAGCGCCCTCCGGATATGCGCCCTTCTCCTGGCTCCTTGGGATCTAGGCGATGCAGCCGGAGATGGCGCCTGCTGGCTGGATGCGAGGATATAAGTAGTGGCGGAAGAGCGCCATGCTGGGGAGCATGCCGGCGAAACCCTCGCAGAGATGGGCGAAGAAGGCCATGCACGCCACAGCATTCGGCGTGAAATCCAGAAGGTGGAAGCCGTACGTGTGCATGATGTCATTGAAAAAATCGGAGAAAGGGTGGCAGAGCCCGCAAGAGAAGTAGTCAACAAAGAAGGGATACCGATTCGGGCCGTCCTTGGCGAAATCGGCGGGGACGATGTGCGTGGCAGGGTGCCCCGTCGTCTTGCATCCCCACAGGGGCTTGAAGTAGTCCCTGAGATGGACAACGTCAACTGTGGAGGGGAAGTAGGCGTGCTGCATCCGGAGCGCCGCCAACACGCTCTCCGGCGCCTCCTTTTCCCCAACATCCTTGGCCACTCCCTTGCCCTTGCTTGACTTGGGCGCCATGGCGACTGATAAGAGGTGGGGGATCAAAGGCAATGGGAGCACGGCGGCGGCGAGCAGAGGCGAGAGTTTCGCTTTGAGGAAGAAGAGAGGAACGGCGGTTCCGAGATTGAAGAGATGCGGAGGGTAAATGAGCAGCGCGCCTGTGGTTTTTCCTTTTTATGGGGAAGGAGCAGGCCGCCTCTTTACCATTTACTACGATGTGACGCATGAGGGCAGCAACCGCCCCACGCATGACCCCCACGTCACGCACGACCCCCACGTCACGCATTCAATGCAGGTCGAGGGGGAGCACAACTAGCAAGGGAGTTATTGCGGTAAAAACTCAGCCCCACGTGCCCGCGCACCATTCTGGGCCTAGCCCAACAACGCATTGCGCTTATGTGTGGCCCAGGCCCGGGGCTCCTGTCGGTGTACGAAAGTAGGGCTCTCCTTTGTACCCCTTTACTAGTGCACGGGCAGTCAGAGCCACGCCCGCGACCACCCTTAGCAGGGCAAAGGAGGGAAGCAGAAGTGCAAGGCTACGGGAGCAGTGCTCCAACCAAGGGCGCAGAAGACGGAGCAACAAGATGGGCTTTCCCCCGGCAAGACCCTTGCCGGGGCGGCCTATGCAGCCCCGGCAAGAGCCTTGTCGGGGCAAGTCGCCCCAACGCCGGCATTGCAGCCACCCTTGAGCCTGAGAGTTCCGACACCATCGACAATGTTGGAACAAAGGCTCGAGAAGTGCCTGCATGGTGGCATGCAGATCTTTGTGAAGACAGAGAGCCTACAAATCCTAGATGAGGACCAGAAGACAAGACAATCGCAAGGCTCCTTGCCGAGGATGCCCACGAGGCCCCGGCAAGGCCCCTTGCCGAAGACACCCGCAAGGCCTCGGCAAGACTCTCGCCGAGGGCGCTCACAAGGCCCCGGCAAGACCCTTGCCGGGAATATACGCGAGACCGCGGCAAGGCCTTGCCGCCCCATCGCTGCCCCAGCTCAGCGGCCAACCCACCAACTAAAGCAAGTACCCACGTGGCAGTACGTGGGTACTAATCCAACTAGTCAAGCACTTGCGTGGTGGCATGCAGATCTTCGTAAAGACCCTACCACCACGCCAACTCAGCAGCCTGCCAGCCTACATGGCGCTGCATGCCTCGTTGGCCTAGATGCGTGTCGAAGCAAGACAGAGCGGCGACGGACGGAACGGGCCTCGTTACCGTCCCCGATAAAGCAAGGGGACACCTCAGGAGCGCATTTAATGTGTTTTGTCCCGTAATGACAGGCGATAAGCTTGTACACTGTACATACCTTTCCACCTCCTGTGTGCCACTGTGGCGACCCCTTTGACTATAAAAGGAGGCCCGAGGCATACTGGGAGGGATTCGGATCTTTTGGACGACGCACACACCATAGCTAGTTCAAGAGCTCTAGAACACTCAAATATACACCAAAGCAGGACTAGGGTATTACGCATCCTCGCGGCCCGAACCTGGGTAAATGATCCTCGTGCTGGCTTCTAGACCCGCTCTTTGCACAACCCCGCGCCCGCCAACCGTAGAAGGGATCCCAGTGACCCATAGGTGTCGTTTCCACCGACAGTCGTCGACAAGTGAGGATCAAACAACATGAGTACGAAAGATCTGTGCACCATCTTTGCGCTTACTTGGTGGGAGTTGTGGAAGCACAGGAATACCATTGTCTTTGAGGGAGCGTGGCCTTTGATCAAGCAGTTATTACGAAAAGTGAGACAAGAGGGATTAGTTCGGTCTTCGGCAGGATTACTGAAAGGGAATGTAGCCCCCTTCTTCAGTAGGGTAGAGAGGTGGGAGAGCAGTGAGGATTAGCATGTATTAATACCCTTGTAACCCCCTACCGGAGTAGGCTACAGTTCTGCTAAGATTCATCTCAACTGTTTTAATCTCTGCTATGATCTCAATCTAGTTTGGCAACAAAATTTTGCAGGGGTCTACGGTAGGTTCTACCGCTGCAAGTTCTCAAACTCTCAAGAGAAATTGAGATGACATGGGTTGGGAGTTTGCCACCTTGATTGATCCTCTAGATTTATCGTGAGTGAAGTGCAAGTTGTGTGGAAAAGAGATGTTTGGAGGGATCAATAGGACGAAGCAACATATTGCTCAGATTAGGGGGCAAGTCGCACCCTGCACGGTGGCCAACGCGGATCAACAAAAGAGGTGTAGGGAAGCTTGTGAGGCACCAGCAAAGAAGAAGAAGAAGCTAAAAGCAAAACATGATGCAGAAGTGGCGGCTAAGGTTGTCATTGAAGTTGAGGAGAATGACAAGAACGATGAAGAGCTTGCTGCAATTGGAGATGGTGAAGCTCGCAAGGCAGGTCCTATGGATAAATATGTGATGCCAATTGATCCTTCCGTCCCATTGAAGAAGTTCCAGCAGAACATCAATGACGCAATTGACAAGGAGAGATCTTACAAATTAGGCCAATATTTGGCTAGATGGATCTACAAGAAAAATATCCCTTTTAATGCCGTCAACGATGATGACTTCAAGGCATTTTGTGAAGCGCTTGGTAGGTTTGGTCCTAGGTGGAAGCCACCCTCCCAATATATGCTGTGAGAGAAGATGTTGTTGCAAGAGGTTGAAAGAACAAAGGATTTGATGAAGCCACATGAACTTGAGAGGGTGGCAACCGGGTGCTCTATCATGATCGATGCATGGACCGACAAAAAAAGAGAAGTATAATGAACTTGTGTGTGCATTGCAAGTTAGGGACTGCCTTTCTTGGATCAAAGGAGGCGTCGGCTGATGCACATACAAGTCAAGACATCTTCGATTATGTAGTTGAGTGCATTGAGAAAATTGGTACGTGCTGATTTCATATAAACTCTCAACTTTATTTCATGCTTGCTTATTTTACATGTTAATGCTTGCTGATTTTGCACATCATAAATCTTGTAGGTGTTGACAATGTCGTGCAAGTGGTTATGCTTCCAACAACATGGGAGCAAAGGTGATGCTTAAAGGAAAATTTCCAAAGATATTTTGGACATCATGTGCAACTCACACCCTCAATTTGATGGTACAAGCAATTGGCAAGTTGAAGCAATTTAGTCCTACAATCACTAAATCCAAGGAGATGACAATTTTTCTCTATGCACATCATAAAACATTGTCCTTGATGAGGTCTTTTACAAAAAAGAGAGACATTGTTAGACCGGGAGTGACGAGATTTGCTTCCGCATTTCTTACCTTGCAAAGTATTATTGCTAAGAAGACAGAACTAAGGGCAATGGTTTGTAGTGATGAACGGGAGGCATGTAAGCACACAAGAACAAAGAAAGGAAAATCAGCTCATGCCACAATAATGAGTAGGGGTTTTTGGAAAGGTGTCTCTCTTTGCATCAGGGTATGTTTATATGTTGGATTGTGGGGCTGTTTTCTCATACTTGTATATGTTGGATTGTGGGGCTGTTTTCTCATACTTGTATATGTTGGATTGTGGGGCTGTTTTCTCATACTTGTATATGTTGGATTGTGGGGCTGTTTTCTCATATTTTTATATGTTGGATTGTGGGGCTCATACTTGTATATGTCGGATTGTGGGGCTGTTTTCTCATACTTGTATATGTTGGATTGTGGGGCTGTTTTCTCATACTTGTATATGTTGGATTGTGGGGCTGTTTTCTCATATTTCTATATGTTCTATGTTGCCATGCAAGGTTTTTGAACCATTGGTGCAGGTGCTTCGGTTGGCTGATGGTGATGGTCCATCAATGGCCACTATGTATGGAGAAATAGTAAGTGCAAAGAAGGATATCATGCTTGCTGTTGAAAATTCAGAAAAGGACTATTTGGTGATCACTAATGCCATGGATGGCAAGAAGAGAGGGAGTCTGGATTCTCCATTACACATGGCAGCATATATGTTGAATCCCAAATAAAGTTATGCTGATTCAAGCATCTTCATGGATGTAGAGGTTGTGGCTGCGTTTATGGAAGTAATGGAGACATTTTATTATGATGATGACAACAAGCAAAATGTAGTGCTTAACATGGACTTCAACAAGTTTAAGAAGAAAGATGGCATGTTTGGGAAGGTGACAGCTATGAAAGCAATTAGTAATGCCAATTTCGATGCTGGTAAGCTTGTTCTCAATGCAAAACTTTCTATTACAACATTTTTCAAGTTATTGGCTTAATGAACATTGTTTCTTTATTTCCAAACTACAGCTGAATGGTGGGGAACTTATGGACTACAAACTCCTGTATTGCAAGAAATGGCCATACGGATACTCAACTTGACCACAAGTTCATCCGGATGTGAAAGAAACTGGAGCACTTATGAAATGGTAACACTTAGTCACTCTCAGTCAATCAAATCTGAACATTCTTGCTTCTTGCAAAAATTCTAACTATGCTCCCATTTGCACTTTGTAGGTAGATGCAAAGAGGAGAAGTAGACTAGATGTGGTCCGAAGGGACAACCTGGTTTATGTCCAATTCAATGGAAGAATGATGGATAGAAGAAACAAGTTATCCTCTTGTAGTGATCCTCTTCTTGGTGAAGATGCATCACAGGCACAAGATATGCGAAGGTGCATACGTTGATGAGGAGATTGATCCTGTGACGGGGCTGCCTTACAATATTGATGATGACGCAGAGGGTGCAACTGAAGCTATGGAGCCTCGTAGGAGTGCAAGAGTGAGAGAACTACATGAAGTTGAAGAATTTGTTTCCGATGATGATGAATCTGATCATGGGGGGTGGATATGGAGGAAGACATTGATTTCGAGTCTGATGATGATGGTGTGATGGCAACCAAAGATGATGATGAGGATGAGGACACCCAGCAGCCTTGAACCATTTATGATCCATAAGAATAAGACCTTATTTTGCTACTTTATTATGCAGTTATGCTTGTGATGCGGCTATATGAGCTGTGAGAACTATTTGAGTATTTGTGGTCTGTGAACCTTATTACCTAATACCTATTATGCTATTTGTGTTGAACCTTGTAGTGAATTATTCCATGTTCACATGTGTGGCTGCTATTTATCTTGTTATGTGTGGCTGCATATTGCCAAGTTGTGTGGCTGTCATTTTAATTTATCTTATCATGTCTCATGTGTGGCTGCTTGTTGTCACATGTATGGCTGTCATTTACTCATTTATCTTGACAAGTTTAGAGCATATGCAAATGCATATCTATCATCAATTATGTAGGTTTGTTGCCTTCCGGTTTGGATGCATCATGACCAAACAGTCCAGGTAACAATTCTACCTCTTGTCCATGCTTTTTATATGCCTACGAGCTACGACATTATATTTTAGTATAAATGTATAATACGTAGCTGTGAGCATTGGATTATGTGGTGTACAATACGTGAAAAACTAGTTACATGTTGCCAATATATTCTCATGTGCAGCCGATTAATGATCGACCGATTAATTCAGTTAAATGGCCGAGTAACCGATTAATCGCTAATCAGTAGTCGACCGAGCAGTTACCAGTTACCGAATTCCCGAACAATGATTAAAAATATTTTATCTTGTGTATTTCTAAATGTTCATCATGTATTTTAAAATATTCATTGTATATTCAAAATATTCATCACATAACAAAAGAAGTTTAGTGTGTACTTTTTAACAATGTTCATTGTGTATTTTGAAAAATGTTCCGGTAATTCAAACAATATTTGTCATATATTCAAAAAAAATGTGCAGTGCATATTTCAGAAGGTTCAACTTCCATATAAAACAATTCATTGTGCATTTATAAGAAAATATTGTATATTTCCAAAAAGTTTGTTGGGTAACTTAAAAATATTTGTCGTCTATCCAAAATTGTTCATCCTACCTTAATAAAAAATTACCATATATTTCAAGAAAGTTCATCAGTTATTAAAAATACTTATCACATAGGAAAAAATTAGCCAGGATTTTATTATTTTTAAAATGATATTGTGTTATTTTGGATCACTTTTACTAATTAGATTCAAAGTTCCTTCATTTATTTGAAAAAATGAAGGGGCACAAGTGTTCGTCTTTGTTATGGCCATGCCATGCTCATTCATTTCTTGTTGTGTTTTTAATAAGGTTCATCACGTTGTTTAAAAATGTTCACATGCATTAAAAAATGTCATTGTGTACTTAAACAATATTCACATGTATTTTAGAAATGTTTAACATGTATTTCAAAAATATTATCATATATTTAAAAAATGTAAAGCATATTTTTCAGAATGTCCAACACCTATCTAAAACAATTCATCGTGTAGTGGTAAAAGGTTCACCATATGTTTCCGAAAAGTTGATCGGGTAATTTAACAAAAATCGTCTAGTAACTAAAACATGTCCATCTTCTATTTATAGAAAGTTTATCCTATATTTCAAACAAGTTTGTCGGTTATTAAAAATGTTTATCTTGCATTTTCTGAATATGTTCATCATGTATTTTAAAAGATTCATTCAGTATTAAAAAGTATTCACTACGTTGAAAAATGCTTAGCGTATATTTTATTAATTTTAAGAAATATCCACCGTGTAATTTAAAAATGTTTGATGGATAATTTTGAAAAAATTCGTCAAGTCTTTTCGGACAAGCAGGACAAGTATATGGAATATGTTCACTGGTTTGCTTGAAGAGCTTTCTTTACTTATTAATAATGTATTTAAAATGTTCAGCGTTCCCTTAAAACATGTTCAATGGTGTATCTATAAAAACTTCACTGTATATTTCAGAAAAGTTTGTTGGGTATTTAGGAAAATGTTCATCACATATTTGAAAAAATCTTCATCTTTGAACACATAAACCAAGTTCAGAAAAAACCTAAGACATTTGTGAAGCTCGTCATTGAAATATACAAGCGAAGTAAGCTAAGGAGACTGTTGCCAGATTCATGGGGCCATACCCCATTTGATTGATGATGGCCTTTTAGCTCCCTCGTATGTAGGTGATATCGTGACATTCTGGATCACAATATATAAAGCATGAGAAATCAATAGTTGAGGTTCCGTAATTTTTAGCAATTGTTACATATAAAAACAAACTTCATAAGAGAACTAGGAATATTTTTATTATTGATTGAAATTAGCAAGATTTGTTGACCTGTGGTTGAAGAATTTCACGGCAACCTTTCTAAATCACTTTGTTACAATATTACCACTTGTCGTTGTGCTTTTCTCGGAGTTCTGATCAATTATAGGAAATTGCGGTAATATAGAAACTTATTTATGGGGAGATAAATATAGAGAACTTGCTTGCTCATAAATACCTGGGGCATTTTGAGGAAGCTCATCATTAAAATATACAAGCCAAGTTTTATAATGTGGAAGTCCCCACTAGGTTATGAAACATGAACTACACGAAAACTCTGTTACAATGCAGTAGTGCTACTTCGAAGCCCTTTATGATATTTGCTAAAACCAGGTGATAATTTGAAGCAAGAGTACATACTAAAAAAGGAATAATAGTACTGCATCCTCTCTCTTTTTATTTATATTTTCATTTTATTCTTGTTATTTACTATTTTTGGGGACAAACTGATAGTTGTTGAAGAAGAAGGTGGTGTCTTGGGCATCTCCAAGCTTAGAAGCTTTGGATCTCTTGAATATATCTTAAGGATGCCTTGGGCATCCCCATGCCTAAGTGCTTACATTTCCTGATTCCTTTCATATCACTATCATCATTTGGTCTGAAAAACTTCATCCACATAAAATTTAAATAGAAATCGTGAGGTAGGTTAGTATAAATAGCATTTATTTATAAGCATGCCTTGGTGTCGACTAATCATTAAGCTATAACCCATCATTAGCTATGGCATGTGTAACACCCCAAAAAAAATTTATTTGGTTTTATTAATTTCCTTTTCATGGGAAGGAGGTTATTTAAATTTTTGGGTTCATTCTTCCCCTTTCAAAAATCATCTCTTGCCATGACCTAAGTTGAAATCTCCCCCCACCCAAAGCCATCTTCCCACTTTGTGTCAAGTCAAGCTTCAAATCCAGCAAATTTAACCCCCCCTTGAATTTATTTCTATTTATTTTAAATCAAAAATCTTTTCTGTCTTTTATTTTGGCCCATAGTGATTTACAAAGGAACCACTAGAATGCATTTGAGTTCTGATTCCAAACAAATTTCCCTGGCTAGTCCTTAGAACCCTCAACCAAGATCCATGAAGATCCACTGGTCCATAGTTCAAAATTTTCAAAATTTGCTTACTGCAAGTTTGGATCAGATTTGCCATTTTTGGTGAAATTCATTATTTTTCTTCTCCAAAAATTCTGAGAAAAATCATGAGGCCTCCAGATGCAACAAGAGACCTCTCCACCAAAGATCAGCTCAAGGAAAATTTTCCACATGCCAGAATCATTTCATCGAACAGTTCGCATGCACTATTTCTGTGCAGTTTCAGAGTTCAGTGTTCGGTTTCAGTCATCGGTGTCGTTTTCTTCAGAACCGCGGCATCCATCTCGCCAGTGCTCGCGCTGGCCTCTTGCTCACTGCTCCTTCTTCTTATCCATCGCGCCGCACGGTCGTCTGGAGGGGCGCGAGCGTCGGCGGTGAGCTGGCAGGAGGAACACCGCCCCCGTGAGCGGCGACAGCCACGTCCGCTGCGGCCGTCAGAGAAGCTCAGCAGGCAACGGCGCCGTCCAGCACCGCCCACACCACCAGGAGCCTCCGCGTGGCCATCCTCTTCTCTGGACGCGCTGCAGCACCGTCGCCGTGGCCTGAGTGGCGCAGAGCACGCCCACTGTCGCCGACGAGCCTGTGAGGCCGTTCCATCGAGGGTTGGAGTATCGCCCAAGTCCGACCGAGATTAACTGTGAAACGGAGTCAGTGAACCAATCCGCTGCTGCCCAGCCCCCTGAACCTCTCGTCCGACAACTGCCTCGCCGTAATCACCACCGGAGAAATCACGGTCGCGGCAACCGCCTCGGATTGGCTATACAAGGAAGCCCCGAGCTCGATCTCGAGCAGGCACCATCACTCCACCTCACCAGAGCCACGCCCAGCCACTGGGGAGACCTCGGGGAGGCCTTCTTCCCCAACTCCGGCCGCCCCGATCCGCTTCGGGATCCGGCAAGATTTGATCAAGTGCGTGCACCCCCGCCTCTCAAACCATGCCAGTAGCGCCCTAGTGCACCCACTCCTCTAACCCGCGCCCCAATTTGAAGGTTGCAGCTCCCTTCGGAGAGAACCATCCTCGCCCGAACCGCCGTCCGCCGGACCGAAGGCCGCCGTCGACTGGTGCTCGCCGACAACCAAGTCCACCACCCACTGACGCGGAATTGCCCCGTGAGTACACCCGTACCCGTGCTCTCCTCTGGATCGCTGTCGATCGTCGCCGGCGACCACCGCGATCCTCGGCGCCGGCGTACTCTGTTTCAGTTTTCAAACCTGACGGGTGGGACCCCCTCGTCAGCCTCTCTTCTTCTATTTGAAACGTTTTCTGAAAGCGCCTTCGGGCAAAGCACGTTTTCCTTCTGGGCTGGCGTATTTCCAACCGAAACGTTTTCTGCTTTTTCAAACTAGCCCCTGGGTCTTTTCTGTTTCATCACAGATTAGTCCGTGGACTAAAACCTTTATAACTTTTAAACAAAAGATGATTTTGAGTTGATTCTTTTACTGTCATCTTTGTTTTTCTGTCTAGTTTTTTTATAATATTTATTTGAAAAATATTTGGAACAACTTTTATGCACACTTGGTATTTACGTTAGTACGCGTTCTCTTTATACCGTAGTTACCGGAGGAGGTGACGGAGCCGCCAACTTCGCCGAGCTAGACTCCGACTACTCCGAACCAGGCAAGCATGTTTGAACCTTTGATATGATGAGTGTTTTGCATGTTGCTTGAATAGTTAGTGCATGGCATGTATATATGAGCATCAGTGAGTGTTATATTGCATGCAAGACAACTACCAGTATGCTTCGAAACTTGATGTGATCATTTGATGGGAGATAACATGATCATGTAGTGACAGGCAAGGTGGTAAGATGGTATTGTTGAAGCATGCCAGTCTTATGTCGACCGTTAAACTCCAGTGTTAACGTGGATCAGGCCACGTTACCGTCCGTCCCCTTTTCGTGCTGCCACATGTTTTCTACAAAGAATACGGTTTAGTAAGTTGCAAACCTCTTTCCTCGTACACACCAAATAGAGGGACCGTGATGAGGGTTCCATGGCCCTGGATTAAAGCCCGTCATCCGGTCAGGGGGCATGGGTGTTTCCGGTTGGGACCGAGAGGGGGGCACCCCTTAGAGCGCGCGATATAAATTTGATCCCATGCTACGCGAGGTTGTAGCCTCCCCGTCTTAAGGTTTTTCTTGAACGTTGCCTAGGGTGATTTCCTGGCAGCGGAATGTGGAATGGGTGTGTACTGGTTAGATGTGTTTCTCCTAAAATACCGTAAACGGAACTAGTCCTTTGTGACTACTGAAATCCGTTGGCTATGGTTAAAAATTACAAACTCTGCAGAGTCAAAACCCATCCGAGTAACCGTGTTCATGGTCAAGGATCTTGGTCAACATATCCATATCAGTATCAGTATCAGTCTCAACGTCTGTCTCAGCGTCAGTCTCTGTGTCAGTCTCAGTGAAATCCCCGGGGAACAAACATGAGTGGTAAACCAGGTTGAATGTTATTCCTGTGGATGGACTAACCAGTTTATTATTACGTACATGAGTACTTCCTTGAGATGATTTAAATTCATGAGCTACTTGAATTCGAATAATGAAATATATGCCCTTTATGTGATGTCGCTCAGACATCCGACTATGGCACTCTTGTTATTTACTTTTGATATAAGCCCTTTATGTGATGTCGCTCAGACGTCCGACTGTGGCACTCTTGTTATTTACTTTTGATATAAGCCCTTTATGTGATGTCGCTCAGACGTCCGACTGTGGCACTCTTGTTATTTACTTTTGATATAAGCCCTTTATGTGATGTCGCTCAGACGTCCGACTGTGGCACTCTTGTTATTTACTTTTGATATAAGCCCTTTATGTGATGTCGCTCGGACGTCCGACTGTGGCACGCACTGTCATTTATATTCCAATATGAGCCCTTTATGTGGTGTCGCCCTGACGCCCGACTGCGGCATTGTTAATTTATTTTTACCTTTCGCGGCGTCGCTTCAGACACCCGATCGGTTTTCAGTTATTTTATTGGGAATTCGGGAGGACTACCGCCTGACTTCCTTTTTATTTATCATGCAATGCAAATTTTATTATCTGAGTGTGCATTACTAATCTGCTCATGTGCATCATGTTTTGCATTTGTTATATCTTATGTCCAAACTGTCTTGCGAGTACTTTCTTAGTACTCACCTGGCTTGTTGATTTGGCCAGATGTGGATGAAGGCGATCTTATGGATGAAGAGTTCGATAGCGAGTCCGACGCCTAGAGGAGTCCCAGTCAGTCCCGTGCGATCCTGGAATTGGTCACTTGTATTATACACGCTTCCGCTACCCAGAATAAAAGTCATCGAGCCTCACTCCGACGCTCGATGAGTTGTAAGATTTAGGAGTCATGTCACCCACTTCACTGTGACATATCCACCACCACTTTTATTACGAGTCAGTAGTTATGCCACCATACTCCTTGTGTCATATCCACCTTTATGTATAATATCGGCGCGCTTGTAATAAATTGTTGAGCAGCCTCAGCTCAACCCTGTATAATATTCAGTACTTCTGGATTTTCTGTATCAAGGGTTTGTCTACCAGTAAGAAGGATTCTTCTATACTGGTCTAATAAAAGGGGCGGTTTCTCAATAAAAGTTTTATTGAAAAACCGGTCCTGACAACCTTGGTATCAGAGCCAGGCTGACTGTAGGAAGCCACTAGGTGCGATCGCTAATCGGTTATTAGCGTCTTTAGTGCTTTTTCAACATTTTGCAAATGTAGCAATTTTCTGTTAGTCATCATAAATTTATGATTTGACTATTCGGAATTTTTGTCTACCTTTGTAGATGGCTGGCAGCGACTGCGAATCACAGGTGTTCGCCAATGTACCTGAGGGGTTTATCAAGCTTCTCGTCTCCATCACCAAGCTCGCGATCAGGCCATCGACTCGTCCAGAGTTCACACTCTACCAGCACAAGATCAACGACAGCGTGTCTATGCACCAGGCCGCGGTGCAATTCAAGGGAGAACGTTCTGCGTCTCGCCACTTCCATTTTGTGGGAAGGGCCATGCCTACGGAGAGGCATGCCATGCAGATGGCTGCCCGTGAGGCGATAGCTCGTCTTCGGGATGCTCTTCCTACGATGAAGACTCGTCGCTACCGCTACCTCCCATGCCATGTGCCATATACTTGTCACTATGCATTCTCTTGCCCTAGGGGAGAGAGAGATGAGGCTATTGAGATGCTTGTTGAATATCTCAAAGCTCTTGAGGCAGCTTTTGATAACCTCGTGGACGACCTTGTGGCTGCCCGTATGGACTCAGTTCAGGGCTGTTCCGCCAACAGGAGGGAGCTTCTCCACACGGCACCACCACTGACTTTCGTCTCGTCCTCAGCATCCTATGCACCTGCCATTTTAGCCACCGCTCGCCGCCTGCCTACCACTGAAGAGTTTGACCAAGTCATTGCTCCTACTCCAATCAGAGCTGCACCACCTGCCGCACCCGCACCAACTCCTCAACTGAGTACTTCGCGCCTGGAGCCTATTAGTGAGGAGGAGGTTGAGTCTCCTGCACCACTGGGTCTTACCCTCGGCAGACCGAGGGAAGTTTTCACCATCTCCGATTGAATGCGACTAGCAGCCGTGCGATGTGCCAGCTTGTGTGATATGTTTATATGTATATAGGTTTGGTGAGAAGTAGTTTGTGTGCGCATCATGTAGGAACTCGGAGAAGTGCACTAGCCTAAATAACATGTCAGGAATGTGTACGCACATCCTGAGTGATGTATTGTATAATTACGACTCGCGTGTAAGATATGTACTGAGCGGTCCTTCTCCATGCGCAATCAAGTATTTTTCTTGAAAATTCTTTGAATCTTTAAAATTTCGCCTTTGCAAAAATATTCTTTTTGCCACTCGGTTTTTCTCATGAGTTTTGCAAAAATACCCCAGAGTGGAAAATGCCTCGTCCCTGGACTCATTCCATGCCAAGTCCGCCGGAAGAAAATTATGGTACCCAGACAAGCAACAACTTCACACAGGGGCAGACAAGTCAGCAAGGCAGTGAAGCAGCATTCTCTCAAGTATGCCGCCTTTATGAGCAAAGCCAGCAGCATCATCAAGAAATGATGAATCATGTTATCAATATGGGAAATCACCGTGAACCATACCAGCCGCATTCCAAATTGTCTGAACTACAAAAGACACGTCCCCCAACGTTCGCTCACACTGATAGGCCGCTTGAGGCCGATGATTGGCTTCGAGACATTGAAAGGAAATTAATTATTGCACAATGCTCGGACCGTGAGAAGGTACTTTATGCACCTCACTACCTCACTAGAGCAGCTGCTTCATGGTGGGAAAATTTTCTACACATGCACCCCAATGAAAATAACATCACCTGGGAAGAATTTAAAGAAGGTTTTCGTGGGGCGCACATTCCCAGAAGCATTATGAAGATCAAGAAAAGGGAGTTTGATGACCTCAAGCAGAGAAGCATGACAGTGACTGAGTACAATAGGCAGTTTACTCAATTATCTCGTTATGCCAACGAAGAGCATATGACTGAAAATAAAAAGATGGAGAAATTTTTGGACGGTCTGGCGCCAGCACTTAAATGCCAGCTGGTCGTACACACCTTCCCAGATTTCAAAACACTTGTGGACAAGGCTATTACATTGGAAAATGAGCGCCACAGCTTGGAGGATATTCGCAAGCGCAAAAGGGACAAGACTACTCATGCTCGCAACAACCGGAACAAGACTGATTTTCAGAAAAATGGAGCGAACAAATCCACGACCAATGTTCCAAGCCCAACCAAACATTTTCATGCAAGGGACAAGGATTTTACGTATCGCCCAGGTGTTACTTGCTATGCTTGTGGAGAGGAAGGACACTATGCCAAACAGTGCCCAAAACCAAGGAACTCGGCCCCCAAGCCGAACAACGGTGGAAATAATCCAGCACCCAAGCGTAACAACTTCAACCCCAATAACAATCACAAGAAGGGTCACTTGAACCATGTGACCAAGGAGGAAGCACAGAATTCCCCGGATATCGTACTCGGTACGTTCCCTGTCAACACAATACCTGCCACGGTTTTGTTTGATTCTGGAGCTTCTCACTCGTTCATTTCAAAGATTTTTGTTTTGAAACATGATTTTTCGGTGCTTCCTTTGGAAAAATCCATGATCATCAAGTCCCCCGGGAATAAGCAAATCACTCAGAGTTACTGCCAAGGTGTGATTGTTGAGTTTGAAGGACTAAAGTTTCAGGCAAATCTCATCGTTTTGGAAAATAAAGGACTGGATGTTATCCTAGGAATGGACTGGTTAACCACCAACAAGGGATTTATCGACAGCTTCAATCGGACTGTAATCCTCACTCATCATCACGGCAAGATGATAAAAGTTGCAGCTCAAGAAAGACCAATGTCACGACAACCAAAGTTGAACAAGGTGGACATTTCAGAGCTAAGAAAAGTTCCCGTGGTGTGTGAGTTCCCTGACGTATTTCCCGAAGAACTACCGGGCATGCCACCAGACCGGGAGATAGAGTTCAGCATTGAACTAGCACCTGGAACCACCCCCATTTACAAGAAACCCTATAGAATGGCACCCTCCGAGTTGGTAGAATTAAAGAAGCAAATAAAAGAATTACTGGACAAAGGATTTATACGAGCCAGCTCCTCACCTTGGGGTTCACCAGTATTATTTGCAAAGAAAAAAGATGGGACACTGAGATTATGTATAGACTACCGAGCACTCAACATGGTCACCATCAAAAACAAATATCTGATGCCACGGATAAATGATTTATTTGACCAGCTCGCACAAGCCAAGGTTTTCTCAAAAATTGATTTAAGATCGGGGTATCATCAATGAAAGGTACGGACAGAAGATATCCCTAAGACAGCATTCACCTCCAGATACGGATTATATGAGTTCACAGTAATGCCGTTTGGACTGACAAACGCCCACGCATATTTTGTCCACCTCATGAACAAAGTATTCATGAAATTTA
Organism: Aegilops tauschii subsp. strangulata; assembly: GCF_002575655.3. NCBI lineage: Eukaryota > Viridiplantae > Streptophyta > Magnoliopsida > Poales > Poaceae > Aegilops > Aegilops tauschii. Next base: position 522,479,993 of record NC_053041.3, read on the forward strand.
TGGACAAATTTGTTGTGGTGTTCATAGATGATATTCTGGTATACTCAAAGACCCCAGAAGAACATGCTGAACATCTCAGAATTGTACTGGGAGAATTAAGGAAACATCAATTATACGCCAAATTCAGCAAATGTGAATTTTGGTTAAGATAGGTTGGTTTTCTAGGCCATGTATTGACCCAAGAAGGTGTTGCCGTAGACCCAGAAAAAGTCAAGGCCATACTTGGCTAGAAACCACCAGCCAACGTAACAGATGTACGAAGTTTCCTAGGAATGGCTGGATATTACCGAAGGTTTATTGAGGGATTCTCCACCATAGCAAAACCAATGACACAGTTACTCAAGAAGGATAAGAAATTTGTATGGACGGAAGCGTGCGAGAAAAGTTTCCAAGAACTCAAAAGGAAATTAACAACAGCACCGGTATTGGTTGTGCCAGACATACACAAAAGTTTTGAAGTATATTGTGACGCATCCCGGAAGGGCCTCGGGTGCGTATTGATGCAAGACGGCAAAGTTGTCGCATATGCTTCCAGGCAACTACGAAAGCATGAAGAAAATTATCCTACTCATGACTTGGAGTTGGCAACAGTCATCCGTGCACTCAAAGAGTGGAGGCACTTTTTGTTGGGGAACCGTTGTGAAATATATACGGATCATAAAAGCCTTAAATACATTTTCACACAACCAGAACTCAATTTACTGCAACGACGCTGGTTGGAATTAGTCAAAGATTATGATGTCAGCATTCACTACCATCCAGGAAAGGTGAATGTAGTGGCAGATGCTCTTAGTCGGAACCCCAGCTCGGGCAACGACAGTCTACAAAATTTGATACCTGAATTTCAGCAGGAGTTCGCCAAACTCAACTTGGTAATGGTCACTGAGGGCAACGTGTCAAATTTGGAAATACAGCCCACCCTAATGGAACAGATTAAGAAAGCTCAGCATGGACATCCCAGCATCGAAGGCATAAAGAGGAAAGTGAGTCTGGGCAAAGCTTCAGAATTCGTCGTAGACGATGAGGGAATATTATGGTACGAGGACAGACTTTGCGTACCAAACATTGAGAACCTCAAACAGCAAATTCTAACTGAAGGCCACACCGCTCCATATTCAATCCACCCTGGAGGAACCAAAATGTATAAGGACATTCAGGAAAAAATTTGGTGGCACGGTATGAAAAGGGATATAGCCACATTCGTTGCATGTTGTGATTCGTGTCAGCGCATTAAAGCCGAGCACCAAAAACCGGCAGGGCTGCTACAGCCAAACAGGATACCTGGGTGGAAATGGGACGAAATTGGAATGGATTTTATTGTCGGACTACCTCGGTCACAACACGGAAATGACGCCATATGGGTCATCACGGATAGATTAACCAAGGTAGCACATTTCATTCCCGTAAAGACAACCTACACCACTCAGAAGCTTGCCAAGCTTTACCTCTCCCGTATGTTTGCCTGCATGGAGTTCCAAAGACTATAATATCTGACAGAGGCACTCAATTCGTCTCTAGATTTTTGGGATCATTTACAACAAGCTCTGGGGACTCAACTAGCGTTCAGTACAGCATACCACCCCCAAACTGATGGACAAACTGAACGCGTGAACCAAATCCTAGAGGACATGCTGAGAACATGTGTTCTCACCTATGGAACCAGTTGGGAAGAAAGCTTGCCATATGCCGAGTTCGCATACAACAACAGTTACCAAGCCAGTCTACAAATGGCACCTTTTGAAGCCTTGTACGGGCGGAGATGTCGTACTCCATTAAATTGGTCAGAAACAGGAGACAGTCGTATCTTCGGCCCCGACATGCTCAAGGAAGCCGAGGAGAAAGTTAGACTAATCAGGGACCGACTCAAGACAGCTCAAAGCCGACAAAAGAGTTATTACGATCGAAAGCATCGTGAAGTCAGCTTTGAACCCGGTGAATATGTGTATCTACGAGTATCTCCTATGAGGGGCCTGCAACGGTTCAAAGTTAAAGGAAAGCTAGCCCCAAGATTTATTGGACCCTTCTGTGTAGTTGCACGAAGAGGCAAAATAGCCTACCAGCTTGACCTACCCAAAGAGCTGTCGGACGTCCATGACGTGTTCCATGTCTCACAGTTAAGGAAATGTGTAAGCAACCCGGAAAAACATGTATCTCAAGAGAGCATTGACGTGCAACGAGACCTCACCTACAGGGAACGTCCAATAAAAATAATAGAGGAGTCCGAAAGGAGGACCCATCAAAAAACAATTAAGTTTTTCAAGGTTCAGTGGAGCAATCACACAGAGGATGAAGCAACATGGGAAAGAGAGGATTTTCTTCAGGCAGAGTACCCACACCTATTTGAGGATCGGCCGAAATCTCGGGGACGAGATTTTTCCTAAGGGGGTAGGTGTTGTAACACCCCAAAAAAAATTATTTGGTTTTATTAATTTCCTTTTCATGGGAAGGAGGTTATTTAAATTTTTGGGTTTATTCTTCCCCTTTCAAAAATTATCTCTTGCCATGACCTAAGTTGAAATCCCCCCCCCCCCCCGCCCCAAAAGCCATCTTCCCACTTTGTGTCAAGTCAAGCTTCAAATCCAGCGAGTTTAAACCCCCCCCCCCCTTGAATTTATTTCTATTTATTTTAAATCAAAAATCTTTTCTGTCTTTTATTTTGGCCCATAGTGATTTACAAAGGAACCACTAGAATGCCTTTGAGTTCTGATTCCAAACAAATTTCCCTGGCTAGTGCTTAGAACCCTCAACCAAGATCCATGAAGATCCACTGGTCCACAGTTCAAAATTTTCAAAATTTGCTTACTGCAAATTTGGATCAGATTTGCCATTTTTGGTGAAATTCATTATTTTTCTTCTCCAAAAATTCTGAGAAAAATCATGAGGCCTCCAGATGCAACAAGAGACCTCTCCACCAAAGATCAGCTCAAGGAAAATTTTCCACATGCCAGAATCATTTCATCGAACAGTTCGCATGCACTATTTCTGTGCAGTTTTAGAGTTCAGTGTTTGGTTTCAGTCATCGGTGTCGTTTTCTTCAGAACCGCGGCGTCCATCTCGCCAGTGCTCGCGCTGGCCTCTTGCTCACTACTCGTTCTTCTTATCCATCGCGCCGCACGGTCGTCTGGACGGGCGCGAGCGTCGGCGGTGAGCTGGTAGGAGGAACACCGCCCCCGTGAGCGGCGACAGCCACGTCCGCTGCGGCCGTCAGAGAAGCTCAGCAGGGAACGGCGCCGTCCAGCATCGCCCACACCACCAGGAGCCTCCGCGTGGCCGTCCTCTTCTCTGGACGCGCTGCAGCACCGTCACCGTGGCCTGAGTGGCGCAGAGCGCGCCCACTGTCGCCGACGAGCCCGTGAGGCCGTTCCGTCGAGGGCTGGAGTATCGCCCAAGTCCGACCGAGATTAACTGTGAAACGGAGTCAGTGAACCAATCCGCTGCTGCCCAGCCCCCTGAACCTCTCGTCCGACCACTGCCTCGCCATAATCACCACCGGAGAAATCACGGTCGCGGCAACCGCCTCGGATTGGCTATAAAAGGAAGCCCCGAGCTCGATCTCGAGCAGGCACCATCACTCCACCTCACCAGAGCCACGCCCAGCCACTGGGGAGACCTCGGGGAGGCCTTCTTCCCCAACTCCGGCCGCCCCGATCCGCTTCAGGATCCGGCAAGATTTGCTCAAGTGCGTGCACCCTCGCCTCTCAAACCATGCCAGTAGCCCCCTAGTGCACCCACTCCTCTAACCCGCGCCCCAATTTGAAGGTTGCAGCTCCCTTCGGAGAGAACCATCCTCGCCCGAACCACCGTCCGCCGGAGTGAAGGCCGCCGTCGACGTGGTGCTCGCCGACGACCAAGTCCACCACCCACCGACGCGGAATTGCCCCGTGAGTACACCCGTACCCGTGCCCTCCTCTGGATCGCTGTCGACATCGCCGGTGACCACCGCGATCCTCGGCGCCGGTGTACTCTGTTTCAGTTTTCAAACCTGACGGGTGGGACCCCCTCGTCAGCCTCTCTTCTTCTATTTGAAACGTTTTCTGAAAGCGCCTTCGGGCAAAGCACATTTTCCTTCTGGGCTGGCGTATTTCCAACCGAAACCTTTTCTTCTTTTTCAAACTAGCCCCTGGGTCTTTTCTGTTTCATCACAGATTAGTCCCTGGACTAAAACCTTTATAACTTTTAAACAAAAGATGATTTTGAGTTGATTCTTTTTCTGTCATCTTTGTTTTTCTGTCTAGATTTTTTTTAATATTTATTTGAAAAATATTTGGAACAACTTTTATGCACACTTGGTATTTACGTTAGTACGCGTTCTCTTTATACCGTAGATACCGGAGGAGGTGACGGAGCCGCCAACTTCGCCGAGCTAGACTCCGACTACTCCGAACCAGGCAAGCATGTTTGATCCTTTGATATGATGAGTGTTTTGCATGTTGCTTGAATAGTTAGTGCATGGCATGTTTACATGAGCATCAGTGAGTGTTATATTGCATGCAAGACAACTACCAGTATGCTTCGAAACTTGATGTGATCATTTGATGGGAGATAACATGATCATATAGTGACAGGAAAGGTGGTAAGATGGTATTGTTGAAGCATGCCAGTCTTATGTCAACCGTTAAACTCCAGTGTTAACGTGGATCAGGCCACGTTACCGTTCGTCCCCTTTTCGTGCTGCCACATGTTTTCTGCAAAGAATACGGTTTAGTAAGTTGCAAACCTCTTTCCTCGTACACACCAAATAGAGGGACCGTGATGAGGGTTCCATGGCCCTGGATAAAGCCCGTCATCCGGTCAGGGGGGCATGGGTGTTTTCGGTTGGGACCGAGAGGGGGGCACCCCTTAGAGCGCGCGATATAAATTTGATCCCATGCTACGCGAGGTTGTAGCCTCCCCGTCTTAAGGTTTTTCTTGAACGTTGCCTAGGGTGATTTCCTGGCAGCGGAATGTGGAATGGGTGTGTACTGGTTAGATGTGTTTCTCCTAAAATACCGTAAACGGAACTAGTCCTTTGCGACTACTGAAATCCGTTGGCTGTGGTTAAAAATTACAAACTCTGCAGAGTCAAAACCCATCCGAGTAACCGTGTTCATGGTCAAGGATCTTGGTCAACATATCCATATCAGTATCAGTATCAGTCTCAATGTCTGTCTCAGCGTCAGTCTCTGTGTCAGTCTCAGTGAAATCCCCGAGGAACAAACATGAGTGGTAAACCAGGTTGAATGTTATTCCTGTGGATGGACTAACCAGTTTATTATTACGTACATGAGTACTTCCTTGAGATGATTTAAATTCATGAGCTACTTGAATTCGAATAATGAAATATATACCCTTTATGTGATGTCGCTCAGACGTCCGACTGTGGCACTCTTGTTATTTACTTTTGATATAAGCCATTTATGTGATGTCGCTCAGACGTCCGACTGTGGCACTCTTGTTATTTACTTTCGATATAAGCCCTTTATGTGATGTCGCTCAGACGTCCGACTGTGGCACTCTTGTTATTTACTTTTGATATAAGCCTTTTATGTGATGTCGCTCAGACGTCCGACTGTGGCACTCTTGTTATTTACTTTTGATATAAGCCTTTTATGTGCTGTCGCTCGGACGTCCGACTGTGGCACGCACTGTCATTTATATTCCAATATGAGCCCTTTATGTGGTGTCGCCCTGACGCCCTACTGCGGCATTGTTAATTTATTTTTACCTTTCGCGGCGTCGCTTCAGACACCCGATCGGTTTTTTGTTATTTTATTGGGAATTCGGGAGGACTGCGAACTGCCATTCTGTAGCTGCAGGGCGACGTGGCGGCGACGAGTGCTTGCGGACGAGCTTGTGGATGAGTTCGGACTGCTCCAGAGGGCAGCTGGCGCACGCGTGTGGCTCTGGCGGCGCCGTCCAGGGCAGGAGCCCACTGTCGCCGGCCGCTAGCCGTCGTGGCCGACCTGACGGCGGTGCTGTGGGGCACCAGGGGAGGGCTTGGAGGGTTCTGGCGAGCGGATGAGGACGGGCGCGGCTCTGCGGGCGAGTAACGGCCAGGGGCAAGACGCGACGACCCGTGCGCACGCACGTGCAAAACGCGCGCTCTGGGCGCGCCCAGCCCACGCACGCTACGTGCTCAACGCAATGCCAGGGCGTGCTAGAGGATTAGGATGAGGCTGGGGATTAGCAGGCCTGGGTTAGTGGTGGCTAGGAGACTAGTGGACATGCTGGTTTGTCCAGAGGGGCAAGATCACAGTGCAAACATAAAACTATGCCAAAGCTGTCCATGAACACAAGGTGCTCGACAGAATGCCATGGGCATCTAGGCAACTCTTGGGGTGGCCAAAATCTCTAGATCCTAGTCTCTTTAGGTGTAGGTGATGGTGGCAAGGTTAATTGGTCAAGACCAGAAACTTGTTAGTGCAAGTTTTTGAGAAAACCAAATCTAGACAGAAACTAAAGGCTGTAATTGCATTAACCAAAAATACTCCAATGGGTCCACTCTCCTGGACTTAATGGTTTTGTAGGGAGGACTACAAGCAGGAAAAAGCTCATGGGAACTAGAGCAAAATAAATTAGGGTTGCAGTAGGAAAAGCCAAACTGGACCAGAGAGCAAAAGAGGATGATTTGCTCAAATTTTTCAAAGAACACTCATGGGTTTTTGCATGAAGTTGAATTATATGCATCTACTGACATCTCCAAACACTTTGAAGAATTTCTAAAGAAATATTTAAATAGGTTGTAGTGCAAAAATACCTACTGGACCAGATTTGGAAATTTGGTGTAGAGCTCAAAATCTCCAATGACCAAAAGATATTTTTGCATAAAAGTGATGTGGAAACATCACATGACATCCCCAAATTTTGGTTGAAATTTTCAAGAATTTTCTGAAAGGGTTGTAGTGCAAATAGAGCTCTGAAACTCATGACAATTCCCTTTTAAGGAAATAAAGCTCAGAAGAAATAATTATGCAAATAAACCCACTGATAAAAGAAATATTTTTCTTGAGAGGGTATACAAGTCCAATAATATTTTTGGAAGGTTTTCACTTGGGGTAAAAACTCCACAATATCAAACAAAAGAGAGGTTCGGAAATCAAAAGATAAATCCAGAAAATAAAAATTTAATTTCCTCGCAAAATTTTAATTAATAAATCAAGGTCAAAATTTTGGGGTGTTACAACACTACCCCCCTTAAGAAAAATCTCGTCCTCGAGATTTGCTAAGGGTTGTTTTGAAAATATTACTCCTACCATCACAAAAAAAAGTAACCATCCTATTCATGCAATAAAATGCGGCTACAGTGAGAGGGCAATAAGTGGTGTAAAACTACAGTGGTATACTGGCGTTGCGTGGAAAAATCCATGGTTGGGGAAAACGAGATATTTCTACGTTGGATACAGTACATTTAGAATAAATTCTAAATTTCTAAAATACGCTGGTCGTACCCGAGAGCACAGTGCTCTCTGGCTGACAGGTGGACCGGGGGCCCACTGTCAGTCTCTTCTTCTACCTCTGGCCCTCTCTCTCTCTCTCTCGCGTGCTTTCCCGCGCTTTCTCCACCGGCGACGTCTAGCGCGTAGGGCATCTAGGCCGTACTGCGGTAGTGCGCGGCGTGCTAGCTGCCGGTGCAGCGTGCACTCACCTCGCGGGCCAGTGCACTGTCGGCACTGCTCGCGGATTCGTCTCCGAACACCGGCGACCGAGCGACGAGTGGTGCTGGTGGACTTCGCCCACCGTACACTGATCTCGAGCTATAAAATGATCGCGGTGCTCCTTTCTTCTTCCTCACACCTGGCCTCGCTTCTTCTTCTCCTTCATTCTCCTCCATTTCTGTTTGCAGGAGCTCGAGACGAGGCTCTAATGGCGGAGGTGATGCCGGACTGGTACTTGATCCTGGTGTGCGGAGGATTCGCGGCATTGCTGGGGTTCTCCGTGCTCCTGTGCGCGATGATCCTTGATGATCGCCGTGATGTTGCCGCTCGAGTGTTGGCCCTCCACGGTGGCGGTGATCACGAGGATTAAGTGTGGCATTGAGTGCTAACCGTTGTCAGTGTGCTAGAGGCCACTTGCACCTAAATAAATTACTCACAAATCTCTCTTACTGAGACTGTGGTGTGCTCGGGTGTGATCAGTTAGGTGCAAAATGTGCACGAGGATTTGTAATTAGCGCACGTGGTCAAGTGGTTGTGGTTGTGAGTCTGCTGTTATGGTGCTGCGTGAATAAAAATCTATGTTGTGAAGAGGTATATGCTGCAGCAACTCAGGGAAAGCCTCACTTCAGAATTTATCGCGAGTGAAAATTAGTTAAATCAAAATTAACAGCAGTAAAACTGCTCACATAATTGAAACCAAATATTTGATCCGTCGCACAAATCTAGGATACCACGCACAAGTTGCAACACATAAATAAATGCTGGGATAATAAACATAGCGGTGACGTCTACAATGAAAACGGTAAATGGACAGGGTCCTGAGAAAACGTCTCTGGTACTGGGGAACACTCCTCTTCTATCGGGGGAAGCGGATTGACCAGCCGATGAATGCATCTCTCCTGGTCGGGTCTCAGTGGTCTGCCAATAGCGATCCGAGGATTTAAATCAGCGAGGCTCTGGAGATAACCCATTACCCGTCGGTTCAAACGCTCTTGAGCGATAACATACTGGGCAAGGTTGGCTAGCATTGGGTCTCTCTCAATTCGTCCACCGGGAAAGGATGCTACTTCTCCGGGTGCCGCACGACTCGAGAAATAATAATACCCTCGTTCGCTGGCATAGGGTACCGCGAACCGAAGACGAGCAAGTGCTTCGTATGCGGCAGCTTCTATGGCCATATGCGGAGTCGGCATGGATTTCCCCACGAAGGAGACTTCCGTTGGGTCTTGGTTTGGGTTTACGGGAGGGATGTGCACCACTGCCCAATATTTCGAGGTGGATGGGGTGATCCTCGATTTGAGCAACTCGTACTGGGGTGGATGGATAGCACTCATGGTACTGCAGGTAAAGTCCCACAATATTTTGACAAAACTACCTGGGGTTGCGTCTGGAGTTCTCAGATAAATACTAGGGCTTGGCATGGCAAAGTAATGGTTGTGAGCGTTGTGCACAAGGTGAGGGGTACTTGGCAAGGTCACGAGGTGGCCTTTTATATAGCATTGGGGCTGGGTTATTTACCGTGGTGCAGGGTAACTAGTTTGTCGGCTCTGCTCTTGGGGTCGGGGTCGATGCCACAGATACACATATCTCATAAATGTGACGCATTGCTGTGGGTGTCGTCAGGGTGGTTTTGGTAGCTGCGCCCGGAATTTAAAAAGGCAACTGTACGCTGACGTACTTATGCATGGCTACTTTTCAAAAATAGGGGTGCACAAGCAGACAGCATTTAATTATGGTGATACAGGATCACACAATTACAAGGCGTAGAAATACTAAGGCTCGGTACTACTCGAGCGACTTAGTCTACTTCGTTCATATCTAGGCGGGCATGCCTTGTGGACGTCGAGGCTTCTTCACGGGTTTCACCGTCGGGATTAGCTAGATGAGGTTGAGGGGCTGCAGGGTCGGGGTAGCGATGATGACCATCGCGGGGGTTGTTGGCCACAATCCTGTTGGAGCGTGTTCCCAAAAGGCGACGGAGCACTTCTGGGGACACCAAAGTATTTTGGTCGATGGCTGGGGCAGACCTCAAGGACTTGATCGGCTGTCCGAACAGCACGACTGGGTTGACGGCGTCGGGCTCATCTTCTCCTCTTGCCAGGGCTCGGCGAACCAGTTCTCCACGAGCTGCGATCAGATCAAGGGTGATCTGATCGAACAGTTCCTCTAGTGCACTTACATAGCGCACCAGATGCAACAATGCAGGATCCGTCTCGTGATCTCCGTTGGCAACCTGGGCGGCCTACCATACACATCACGGCTAGGGTAGTAGTAGAACGAGAGACAGTTAACTCTGGGCGACAAGTGTCGGAGTTGAACTATAGCCTCTCGAGCTGCTAGCTGGATGGCTTGTGGCTCAAAGGAAGTTGTCCTTCCGTTGAACCTGTAGGGGCGTTCTGGTGATAGACCCCTACCATAGATGTGTACAGTGGCCCAGAATTGACGGCTCTCACCGCTCATGGGTCCTTGGTACACAACATATTCTGGGGGCTCTTCTAATGCATAGGCACGGCGGGTGAGGTTTGCGAGCATGGTCACAAAACCTCCAAGGTTGGTGGCTGTGGTCTCATTGTGCACAATAGGGCCAGGCATTATGCCTCGAGTTGGGGGAAAGAGGCTGTGTTGTGCTGTGTTGAGGCTAGCGTGCCCTTTTTATAGAAAAGGGGACGGAGTCTTCCTTCGGACGGTTGCAAAAGAGACTATTTAGGTGCCGGTCACTGGCGCGTGATCGACAGGCTAGGCTGATAGGTTGGGCACCGACTTCCAAAAGCGTCGGGGTCACTGTGTGGCTATCTCACACGAGAAGCTTGGCTGGGGTTTAGGCTAAGGTCTGGTGGGTTGGTTAACCTAGGTTTATTGACCTGGCTAAGATAGGATTAGCGAATGGTCAGCCTGGCTCTGATACCATGTTTGTCAGGACCGGATTTTCGGGGTATCAATTTCCCAAAAATGGTCCTTGTGCTCACCAGCCCCAGGATTACTGTTAGCTGATGAGGCACCAACTTGATACAGAATTTCCAAGCAAAATACAAAATATGTGGTACAAGACCATTCTGGCCTATGAGTACAACAAATGGTTTCTAGTGGTTGATGGCGGAAGCGGTTTGTGGTTCATCTGCGTCTATGGGACTCCATTTCCCACAAGAACAGCTGACCAGGATAACTCCTATCTTCGCGAGGCTGCTGTCATCATTGCGTAGGTTCCGGGGGCTGTTGTCGCAACGCTCCTCTCCACGCAAGGAATCTGGCCAAGACAATAGCCAGGAACAAGCCAGTGAGTACTTTTGAATGTACTCGCAAACATTATGAACACTGGTATAATATAACAAGGGATAATCATGCTCCTAAATATTCTATGATCATAACGTCAGTCACGAAATAAAAATCCATGATGCACGCAAGCAGGTTATTTATACAATGCAATACGGGAGTAGGAATAGGATGCACCGATCGGGTGTCTGAAGCGACGCCTCGAAAGGATAATAATATAATTCATGCCTCAGTCGGGCGTCTGAGCGACGCCACATAAAGGGCTTATAAATAATTTAAATGACAAGCATGCCACAGTCGGGCGTCTGAACGGCACCACATAAAGGGCTTATAAATAATTTAAATAACAAGCATGCCACAGTCGGGCGTCTGAGCGACACCACATAAAGGGCTTATAAATAATTTAAATAACAAGCATGCCACAGTCGGGCGTCTGAGCGACACCACATAAAGGGCTTATAAATAATTTAAATAACAAGCATGCCACAGTCGGGCGTCTGAGCGACACCACATAAAGGGCTTATAAATAATTTAAATAACAAGCATGCCACAGTCGGGCGTCTGAGCGACACCACATAAAGGGCTTATAAATAATTTAAATAACAAGCATGCCACAGTCGGGCGTCTGAGCGACACCACATAAAGGGCTTATAAGAGAATAATCGCAGTGAGTATCCAGGAGGTAGAACCGTCCCAGGGATACTCAATAATTCAAATAATGTAAATGGTTAGTCCATAATAACAGTGATCATAATCATCATGAGTCACAAGTCATGATCCATGTTCTGGTTTAGCAACTTATCCTCCGAAGACCGACACTAAGACCGACACTTGACCCATCCCAGACTGTAGTCCTTAACCATGGACACGGCTATTCGAATAGATGTTTAATCTCTGCAGAGGGTGTACTCTTTACCCGCGAGTAACGGATTTCTTTAGTCCATCAGGACTAATTCCGCCTACGGTCTTTTAATTGAAAACACACCTGACCGCACACACGAGCCTAACTTACCGGTGTCTGGAATCACCCACGACACCCATTAAGCAAAACTCTAAGTGGGGAGGCTACAACCTCGACTTAGCATGGGATCACAAAATTTATAACGCGCGCAAACTAGGGGAGCTACCCCCCTCGGCTCCAACCGGAAACACCCATGCCCCCGGACCAGGTGGCATGCCTACCGGATGCCTCCGGTATCTTCCACCATGGCCTCTCTGTACGGTGTGTGCTTGGTAAGGGGTTGACAACTTACTGAACCGTACCCTACCTGCGGCAGGGACAAGTGGTAGTACGAAACAAGTATGGGGGTTACTGGAACATGACTCGATGTATGGTCGACTCAGGAGGTTTAAGTATTTCCTGCATGATTAGCATAACAAATATATTTCAACCAACAGACAGAATTCACCACTCATCATACCTCATCATGCCATACCGGACACAACCGTCCTGACGAGGAACTAGAGACAAGCTCGTGTCTACCCAAGACAGAGACTTTCCCGGCTTCCTTCCGGTAGGCATGAAAGGCATACGAAGATGATTACTATCACAAGCATATCCATTTCTAACAGCAAAGAATCTTCATTATGCACTCATGCGTATGATCGTATCGTCACATAAAATAACGAATGCTCCATGTCAAGGTGGTGTTGTAACCGCATCAAACAACACACAAAAATATTATGCCAGGGTTCAGAATGCTTGCCTTCAAGTTGTGGAGAGGCAGGGTGCATCCCAAAAACTTTTTTGAAAGTTTTCTTCTCTCTCCAAAATCCTATTTTGAGGAAATTTAAATTAACACATAATTTTAAAACAGTACAAAAAAAGGTGTCTGGAAAATTTTCAAATAAATGTGAAAATAAACTAGACAGAATTTGAGAAACAACAAAAAAAAGAATCAAGTCATTTGGACTTATATTTAAAAAGTTATAGCCAGTCAAAGTTCTGTTTTTAATAAAAAACAGAAAAAGAAAACGGTTCGGGGGCTTACGCTTTCCCTTAGCGAAGGCGTACTCGGTGGAATGCGTTACCACTTAAGCCAGCGTGGGTCGACTCGTGGGTCACTGACAGTGGGTCCCTTGGGCCCACTGGTCAGGTTTGACCAGTCGCCCGCGCCTCCTTCTCCTCTGGCCGAGCGGTGGCGGGGCTCCGGCGATCGCCGTCGACGAACGGCGGCTCCCCGCGGGATTCTGAGGGCGGGGATGGATCCGCTGGTCCAGGGCGGTCCTCCCGGTGGTTGATAGGCTGGCGGGGGTGGAGGGGTCGCCGGCGGCGAGCTCCGCGGCGGAGGTGGCTTCGGGAGGTTTTGGGGACTAGAGCTACGGTGGTTCCCGATCGTGTTTGAGAGGTGGGGTGGCTCCGCAAGGTTTAGGGGAGTTGAATGGTGGCTCCAGACGGACGGGGAGGCTCTGGTTGCGACGAGCGGGACCGGAACGTGGCGGCGGCCAAGCTGACCGGAGAGGGGGAAGATGGCCTTCCTTGGTCGATTGCCGGCTATGGGAGCGCTGGGTGGATGGCATGAGCTTGCCTGAGTGACTGGACGAGCTCAGGGCTCCTCTTATAGGCGGCCAAGGTCGGTTCCGCGGCGGCCGTGGATAAGAACGACGGCGAACCGCCGTTCTGTAGCTGCAGGGCGACGTGGCGGCGACGAGCGCTTGCGGACGAGCTTGTGGATGAGTTCGAACTGCTCCAGAGGGTAGCTGGCGCACGCGTGTGGCTCGGGCGGCGCCGTCCAGGGCAGGAGCCCACTGTGGCCGGCCGCTAGCCACCGTGACCGACCTGACGGCGGTGCTGTGGGGCACCAGGGGAGGGCTTGGAGGGTTCTGGCGAGCGGATGAGGACAGGCGCGGCTCTGCGGGCGAGTAACGGCCAGGGGCAAGACGCGGCGACCCGTGCGCACGCACGTGCAAAACGCGCGCTCTGGGCGCGCCCAGCGCATGCACGCTACGTGCTCGACGCAATGCCAGGGCGTGCTAGAGGATTAGGATGAGGCTGGGGATTAGCAGGCCTGGGTTAGTGGTGGCTAGGAGACTAGTGGACATGCTGGTTTGTCCAGAGGGGCAAGATCACAGTGCAAACATAAAACTATGCCAAAGCTGTCCATGAACACAAGGTGCTCGACAGAATGCCATGGGCATCTAGGCAACTCTTGGGGTGGCCAAAATCTCCAGATCCTAGTCTCTTTAGGTGTAGGTGATGGTGGCAAGGTTAATTGGTCAAGACCAGAAACTTGTTAGTGCAAGTTTTTGAGAAAACCAAATCTAGACAGAAACTAAAGGCTGTAATTGCATTAACCAAAAATACTCCAATGGGTCCACTCTCCTGGACTTGATGGTTTTGTAGGGAGGACTACAAGCAGGAAAAAGCTCATGGGCACTAGAGCAAAATAAATTAGGGTTGCAGTAGGAAAAGCCAAACTGGACCAGAGAGCAAAAGAGGATGATTTGCTCAAATTTTTAAAAGAACACTCATGGGTTTTTGCATGAAGTTGAATTATATGCATCTACTGACATCTCCAAACACTTGGAAGAATTTCTAAAGAAATATTTAAATAGGTTGTAGTGCAAAAATACCTACTGGACCAGATTTGAAAATTTGGTGTAGAGCTCAAAATCTCCAATGACCAAAAGATATTTTTGCATAAAAGTGATGTGGAAACATCACATGACATCCCCAAATTTTGGTTGAAATTTTCAAGAATTTTCTGAAAGGGTTGTAGTGCAAATAGAGCTCTGAAACTCATGACAATTCCCTTTTAAGGAAATAAAGCTCAGAAGAAATAATTATGCAAATAAACCCACTGATAAAATAAATGTTTTTCTTGAGAGGGTATACAAGTCCAATAACATTTTTGGAAGGTTTTCACTTGGGGTAAAAACTCCACAATATCAAACAAAAGAGAGGTTCGAAAATCAAAAGATAAATCCAGAAAATAAAAATTTAATTTCCTCGCAAAATTTTAATTAATAAATCAAGGTCAAAATTTTGGGGTGTTACAAACTTCTCCCCTTGCTTCTTCTCTGTGATTGGATTGAAGACTTTAGTGAATAATTTACATTTCCGTGCCATATGCTATGTTTAGCTTTGTCCTCGATGCTGCCATACTTAAGCTAGTTTGCCTATTTGTTAGACTTTGCTATATGTATTGCAACTTAGTTTTACTATTGTCTAGCGAGCTTATGTTTATGCTTGAGAAGTTTTAGCTTGTTATTGCTCTAAGTTATTTCCAGTATTGCTTAGTTTTACCTCTATTCGGTTATGTTGTCGTTCTGTGTACTCTGATGTTCTTCAAAGAACTGGTATTTCTTAAGAAATCTTCGAATTTCCCATTCACCCCCCCCCCCTCTCTGGTTGATATCTGATCCTACATGCTTATATGAACCCAAGACAAATAAAATTCAAAAATTCATATATAGTCTTTTTTGCGCACATTGATGATCCCTCCTTGGCATCGACATACATTGGGCTTGTGCACCCAACATGATCCTCGATGAACCTCGCGATCAATCTTAATGCTCTACATCGCCTTCTTTTTCTCAACCTACATATGCTCTCATGCCTTCATATTCTCCATCTCCATCCTCTACCTCACCCTCTCCTTTTAGAATTCCACCCCCTCCCTTGATGTCCTCCTTTTCAATTCCACGTCTTTGTTGGAAAGGAGCTCCACACCCACATGGCCAGCATTTTGCTCGTCGCTTCATCATGTGAGACCCTATCTTTCTCCCACTTCTTCCCCCTCGTTCTCTTACTTTCTCTTCGGCATGGTCCTAAGTCCACTTGTTGCTCCACTTATCGCATCCTCTTCATCCAATCCAATAGATTGGTGGGAACTTGAGCCAGTTTTTCTCTGAGATGCCCCACGCTTACGAAGCCATGCCGGAGTCGTCCACGGGCGCGGGTGTGGTTGAGGATGGTGCCGGTGCGAACACAACCATGTCCAAGTCTGGGTCGAGCACTTCCTCCGCCGCCATGCTGGCGTGCTGGCGAACACAATGGTCCTTGCGGGCGAGGTGTTCCACGTTCGCAATGGCGTGGACGGCAGCCCCACGAAGTCTGTTGACCCAATTTCCATGCGGACACGATGGCTATGAGGGAGGCGGAGTGGCTTGGAGAGGGGCGAATGAAAGAGCATACGCGGGGGGATAAGACAAGAGAGGAGAGGTCGCGCAAGGCCGGCGATCGATTTGGGAGGGTTAGGGGTGTGGCCCGATCGTTGGGTCAACATGGCGGACATGTCCGAATCACCTAATGTCTGTCCCACATATGAGGGCTGAGGTTGGCGCGGTCCGGACAAATAGGACAAATGGGTGTCACGACCGGCTTTTCAATAAAAATATTTATTGAGAAACCGATCCCTTTTACGGACCAGTAGAGAAGAATTCCTCCTCACTGGTAGACAAATTCTTGATCACAGAAGAAAAAACCAGGAGTACTAAATATAATACAAGGTTGACCGGAGACTGCTCAACAATTTATTACAAGCACACCGATAAGACATAACGGCGGAATGAGTGGCATAACTACTGACTCACAATAAAAGCGGTGGTGGATATGTCACAGGGAAGTGGGTGACATGACTCCTGAATCTAACAACCCTTCGAGCGTCGGAGAGAGGCTCGAGGATACTTATTGTGGGTGGCGGAAGCGTATATAATACAAGTGACCAATATCCAGGATCGCACGGGACTGACTGGGATTCCTCTAGGCGTCGGACTCACTATCGAACTCTTCATCCATGAGATCGCCTTCGTCAACATCTGGCCAAATCAACAAGCCAGGTGAGTACTATGAAAGTACTCGCAAAACAGTTCGGACATAAGATATAATAAATGTAAACATGATGCATATGAACAGATTAATAATGCGCACTCAGATAATAATGTAACTGTGCATGGGAAATATAAAAGGGAAGTCGGGCGGTAGTCCTCCCGAAATCCCAAAGTAATACTGAGGGCCAATCGAGTGTCTGAAAGACTCCTCGGAAGGGTAAAAATGAAATAACAATGCCGCAGTCGGGCGTCAAGGCGACACCACATAAAGGGCTTATAATGGAAAATAAACAACAGTGTGTGCCACAGTCGGACGTCTGAGCGACATCACATAAAGGGCTTATATCAAAAGTAAATAACGGACATGCCACAGTCGGACGTCTGAGCGACATCACATAAAGGGCTTATATTGAAAGTAAATGACAAGAGTGCCACAGTCGGACGTCTGAGCGACATCACATAAAGGGCTTATATTGAAAGTAAAGGACAAGAGTGCCACAGTCGGACGTCTGAGCGACATCACATAAAGGGCTTATATTGAAAGTAAATGACAAGAGTGCCACAGTCGGACGTCTGAGCGACATCACATAAAGGGCTTATATCAAAAGTAAATAACAGGAGTGCCACAGTCGGACGTCTGAGCGACATCACATAAAGGGCTTTTATTTCACAACTTAATAATTCAGTAGCTCAAGAATTTAATTCATTTCACGGGAATAATCAAGTACGAGATAAAATAAAGGTTGGTCCATCCACAGGAATAACAATTCAAACGGGTATAGCACTCGAACTTGTTCACCGGGGATTTACCATGGAGACTGACATAGGGACTGGCATAGATATGGATAAGTTGGCCACGGTCCTTGATCATGGACACGATGACTCGGAAAGATTTGACTCTGCAGAGTTTGTACTTTAACCACAGCCAACGGATTTCAGTAGTCACAAGGACTAGTTCCGTTTACGGTGTTTTAGGAGAAACACATCTAACCAGTACACACCCATTCAACATTCCGATGCCAGGAATCACCCTCGGCAACGTTCAAGAAAAACCTTGAGACGGGGAGGCTACAACCTCGCGTAGCATGGGATCAAATTTATATACGCGCGCTCTAAGGGGTGCCCCCCTCTCGGTCCCAACCGGAAACACCCATGCCCCCAGACCGGATGACTGGCTTTAATCCAGGGCCATGGAACCCTCATCTCGGCCCCTCTATTTGGTGTGTACAAGTAAAGAGGTTAACAACTTACTAAACCGTATTCTTTGCAGAAAACATGTGGCCGCACGAAAGGAAGGGACGGTAACGTGACTCAGTCCACGTTAACGTCGGAGTTTAACGGATGACGTAAGGCTGGCATGCTACAACAATACCACCTCACTAACTTTCATGTCACCACATGATCAGGTCATCTCTCATCAAAGATCACGGTAACTTCGGAACACACGGATAGTTGCCTTGCATGCAACGAGATACTCACCGATGCTCATATGCCACGCACAACCATTCAAGCAAACATGCAAAACACCTATCATATCAAAGGTTCAAACATGCTTGCCTGGTTCGGAGAAGTCGGAGTCTAGCTCGGCGAAGTTCGCGGCTCCGTCACCTCCTCCGGAACCTACGGTATAGCGAAAACGTACACTAACGTAAAAATCATCGCGTGCATAAAAATTGTTCCAAAAATATTCCAAATAAATACTATAAAAAACTAGACAAAATTATAAGACTGACAGAAAAAGAATCAATCAAAAATCATCTTTTATTAAAAAGATATAAGGGTTTTAGTCCAGGGACTAATCTGTGATGAAACAGAAAAGATCCAGGGACTTAACTGAGAAAACAGAAAACGATTCGGAAAGAAATGCGCCAGCCCAAAGGGAAAGCGCATTTGCCCGAAGGCGCCAACAGAAAACGGTTCGAGGGGGAGAAAGAAGAGAGGCTGACGGGGGGGTCCACACGCCAGGTTTAAAAACTTCGCCGGCGCCCGAAGGCTGCGGTGGTCGTCGGCGTTGAACCACGGCGAGGCAGGGAGATCGGAGGGTACCAAGAGGTTCAGGTGGTTCTTCCGCATCGGTGGGTGGTGGACTTGGCTGTTGGAGAGCACCACGTCGACGGCGACACTTTCTCCGGCGGACGGTGGTTCGGGCGATGGTGGAGAACTCCGGTGGGTGCTGCAAACTCCAAATTGAAGCGCGGGTCAGCAGAGTGGATGCACTAGGAAGCTACTGGCAAGTGCTGAGGGGTAGGGGTGCACGCACGGGAGCGAATCGAGCTGGGCCCCGTGGCGGGTCGAGGCGGCCGGAGTTGGGGAAGAAGGCTCCCTCGTGGCTCTACCAGTGGCTTGGCGTGGTATTGGTGGTGTGTAGAGGTGGTGTGGGTTCGAGTTCGAGCTCGGGGCCTCTATTTATAGGCGATCCGAGGGGGTGGCCGTGAACGGGATATCTCCGGCGAGCGATTACGGCGAGGCAGGGGTTGGGTAGGGAGTTTAAGTGGCTAGGCAACATCAGGGAGGTTCACTGGTGCCGTTCCCCCGCTAAACCTCGGTCGGGCTTGGCGTAATGCGCCGATCCTTGACGGGGCGGCCGTACGGGCACGGCGGCGGCAGAGAGTGCGCTCCGCGCCTAGCAGTTCACGACGAAGGATGGCAGCGCGCACGGGGGAGTGGATGGCCACGCGGCGGCCTCGGGTGGCTTGGGCGGCGCTGGGCGGCGCCGTCCACGCTGCGCCTCCCTCTGGCAGCCGCAAAGCCGCTGCTGCCGTCGCTCACGGGTGGCGCACCTCCTCCTGCTCGTCGCCGACGCCCGCAAACCTCCAGGCGATCGTGCGGCGCAGGGATAAGAAGGAGGGAACAGGGAGCAAGGCGCCACCGCGGTACTGGCGAGTTCGACATCGGGCTCTGAAGAAAACGACAGCAGTTTACTGAAACTGTTTACTGAACTTCTGAACCTGACAGAAACAGTGCCCCTCAAGTGCTCGACGAAATGATTTGGCATGAAGAAAAAAAATTCTGGAGCTGGAACTTGGTGAGGTGACCTCTCAATGCACCCAGAGGCTGCCTGAATTTTCTCAGATTTTTAGGAGGAGAATTCAAATGAATTTCATCAAATTTGGCAAATCTGGTCCAAACTTGCAGCAAGTACAATTTGAAATATTTGAACTGGAGACCAGTGGATCTTCATGGATCTTAGTTGAGGGCTCTAAGGACTAGCTAGGGAAATTGGTTTGGAGGCAAAATTCAAAGTAGAAATGGTAGCTCCTTTATAAACCTCCAAGGATCAAAATAGAAGGCAGAAATTGTTTTTGATGAGAAATAAATGGAAACAAATATATGGAGAGGTTCAACTTGCTGGATTTGAAGAATAACTTGACACAAAGATGAGGAATGGCTTTTGGGAGGGGATTTCCACTAAGGTCATGGCAAGAGGGATTTTGAAAAGGGGAAAAGATCACTCCAAATGCCATAGGGCTATTTTAAAAGATTTTTCAAAAGAAATCTCCCAAGTGAAAAGCATTTGGTTTTGAGTCCACATAAGAAGGAAAAACCTCCAAGACCAAAATCAAGTCTTGGGTGAATCCAAACAAAACATTTTTCATAAAAGAAAGTTTTTGAGAGGGAGAGTTCTTTAGAAGAGAAATTTAAATAACACCCCTCAAATCAAATAAAAGTTTGAAAAAGCCAAATAAAATTTTTGGGTGTCACAACACCTACCCCCTTAGGAAAAATCTCGTCCCCGAGATTTCTGCTGATCCTCAAATAGATATGGATACTCTGCCTGGAGAAAATCTTCCCTTTCCCATGTAGCTTCATCCTCGGTGTGGTTGCTCCACTGAACCTTGAAAAACTTAGTTGTTTTCTGACGGGTCCTCCTTTTAGACTCTTCCAAAATCTTTACTGGCCGTTCTCTGTAGGTGAGATCTGGTTGCACATCAATGCTCCCATGAGATACATGCTTTTCCGGGTTGTTCACACATTTCCTCAACTGTGAGACGTGGAACACGTCGTGGACGTCTGGCAGCTCTTTGGGTAGGTCTAGCTGGTAGGCTACTGTGCCTCTTCGTGCAACTATACAGAAGGGTCCAATAAATCTCGGGGCTAGCTTCCCCTTAATTTTGAATCGTTGCAGGCCCCTCATAGGAGACACTCGTAGGTATACGTAATCACCGGGTTCAAAGCTGACCTCACGATGTTTTCGATCGTAGTAGCTCTTCTGTCGGCTTTGAGTTGTCTTGAGTCTGTCCCTGCTCTGTTTAACCTTCTCCTCGGCCTCCTTGAGCATGTCTGGGCCGAAGATACGACCGTCACCTGTTTCTGACCAATTTAGTGGGGTACGGCACCTCCGTCCGTACAATGCTTCAAAAGGTGCCATTTGTAAGCTGGCCTGGTAACTGTTGTTGTAAGCAAACTCGGCATATGGCAAACTTTCTTCCCAAGTGGACCCATAGGTGAGCACACAGGCTCTCAGCATGTCCTCTAGGATTTGGTTTACGCGTTCCGTTTGTCCATCCGTCTGAGGGTGGTACGCTGTACTGAAAGCTAGTTGCGTGCCCAGAGCTTGTTGTAAGTGATCCCAGAATTTAGAGACAAATTGAGTGCCTCGGTCGGATATTATAGTTTTTGGGGCTCCATGTAGACAAACTATACGGGAGAGATAAAGCTTGGCAAGCCTTTGAGTGGAGTAGGTCGTCTTCACGGGAATGAAATGAGCAACCTTGGTTAGCCTATCTGTGATGACCCATATGGCGTCATTTCCGCGTTGTGATCGAGGTAGTCCGACGATGAAGTCCATCCCAATTTCATCCCATTTCCACTCAGGTACCCTGTTTGGCTGTAGCAGCCCTGCTGGCTTTTGATGCTCGGCTTTTATGCGCTGACATGAATCGCAACAAGCGATGAATGCGGCTATATCCCTTTTCATACCGTGGCACCAAAATCTTTCCTGAATGTCTTTGTACATTTTGGTTCCTCCAGGGTGGATCTAGTATGGGGCGGTGTGGCTTTCGGTTAGGATTTGTTGCTTAAGTTCCTCAATGTTTGGTACGCAAAGTCTGTCCCCGTACCATAATATTCCTTCATTGTCTGTGACGAACTCTGCAGCCTTGCCTAGGCTCATTTTTCTCTTTATACCTTCGATGCTGGGATGTCCCAGCTGAGCCTTCTTAATTTGTTCCATCAGGGTGGGTTGTATCTCCAGATTTGATACGGTGCCCTCAGAGACTAACACCATGTTGAGTCTAGCGAACTCCTGCTGAAACTCACTCAAGTTTTGTGGACTGTCGTTGCCCGGACTGGGGTTCCGACTAAGAGCATCTGCCACTACATTTGCTTTCCCTGGATGATAGTGAACACCGACATCATAGTCCTTGACCAATTCCAACCAGCGTCGTTGTCGTAGATTCAGCTCTGGTTGTGTGAAAATATATTTAAGGCTCTTATGGTCTGTATATATTTCACAATGATTCCCCAACAGAAAGTGTCTCCACTCTTTGAGTGCATGGATGACTGCTGCTAGCTCCAAGTCATGAGTAGGATAATTTTCCTCATGCTTCCGTAGTTGCCTGGAAGCATATGCGACAACTTTGCCATCTTGCATCAGTACGCATCCGAGGCCCTTCCGGGACGCGTCACAAAACACTTCAAAACTCTTGTGTATGTCTGGCACGGTCAAAACTGGTGCTGTTGTCAGTTTCTTCTTGAGTTCTTGGAAGCTTTTCTCGCATGCTTCCGTCCATACAAATTTCTTGTCTTTCTTGAGGAACTGTGTCATTGGTTTTGCCACAGTGGAGAATCCTTCAATAAACCTCCAGTAATATCCGGCCATTCCTAGGAAACTCCGTACATCGGTCACGTTGGCTGGTGGTTTCCAGTCAAGTATGGCTTTGACCTTTTCTGGGTCTACGGCCACGCCTTCTTGGGTTAATATATGGCCTAGAAAACCAACTTGTCTTAGCCAAAATTCACATTTGCTAAATTTGGCGTACAACTGATGTTTCCTTAATTCTCCCAAAACAATTCTGAGATGCTCAGCATGTTCTTCTGGTGTCCTTGAGTATACCAGAATATCATCAATGAATACCACAACAAATTTGTCCATGAACTTCATAAACACTTTGTTCATGAGGTGGACGAAATATGCGGGGGCGTTCGTCAGTCCAAAAGGCATCACTGTGAACTCATATAATCCGTATCTGGAGGTGAATGTTGTCTTAGGGATATCTTCTGTCCGTACTTTTAATTGATGATATCCCGATCTTAAATCAATTTTTGAGAACACCTTGGCTTGTGCGAGCTGGTCAAACAAATCATTTATCCGTGGCATCGGATATTTGTTTTTGATGGTGACCATATTGAGAGCTCGATAGTCTATACACAGTCTCAGTGTCCCATCCTTTTTCTTGGCGAATAATACTGGCGAACCCCATGGTGAGGAGCTGGCTCGAATAAATCCTTTGTCCAGTAATTCCTTTATTTGCTTCTTCAATTCTACCAATTCTGAGGATGCCATTCTATAGGGATAATTAGATTTATGCCCCTAGTTGTGCCCCACTCGTCTGTTTTACCCCTAATTCCCAAAAGTCACCGGTTCTGTCCAAGTCACTTTGCTCCTCTTATGCTTTTGCCCTTTGACCGTTTGACCGTCAGTTTGAAAACTTCATAACTAATTCATACTAAATCAGAAAAATGCAAATAAGATACCAAAATGTTCAGAAAAACATCACCTATATGTCAGTGTCATTTGCATTCATGAAAAAAGTGTTGGAAAGTGCACATCCGAGTTTTAGCTCTTTTGATACCACCATGAATAGTAAACTCTAAAAAAATTCAAAAAAATTCAAAAAAAATATGGTGGCAAAGAACGACAAATGTTCTAAGTGCTTGCCAAGTTTCATTAGGGAACGACATTCGTGGAAGTCGTGGCAAGAAAATAATCTATTTTGGAGTGCTGATTGGTTTTTTTGCCGCGGCACCCACGAATATTATTCCCTGATGAAACTTGGCAGGCACTTAAAACATTTGTCATTCTTTGCCACCAATATTTTTCTGAATTTTTTTGAACTTTTTTAGATTTTACTATTCATGGTGGTAGCATAAGAGCTAAAACTCGGATGGGCACTTTCCAACACTTTTTTCATGAATGCAAATGACACTGACATATAGGTGATGTTTTTCTGAACATTTTGGTATCTTATTTGCATTTTTCTGACTTAGTATGAATTAGTTATGAAGTTTTCAAACTGACGGTCAAACGGTCAAAGGGCAAAAGCATAAGAGGAGCAAAGTGACTTGGACAGAACCGGTGACTTTTGGGAATTAGGGGTAAAACAGACGAGTGGGACACAACTAGGGGCATAAATCTAATTATCCCCATTCTATAAGGTTTCTTATAGATGGGAGTGGTGCCAGGTGCTAGTTCAATGCTGAACTCTATCTCTCGGTCTGGTGGCATGCCTGGCAGTTCTTCAGGGAATACGTCGGGAAATTCGCACACCACTGGAACTTTTCTCAATTCTGATATGTCCACTTTATTCAGCTTTAGTTGTCGTGACCGTGGTCTCTCTTGAGCTGTAACCTTTATTGTCTTGCCGTGATGATGAGTGAGAATCACAGTCCGATTGAAACAATTAATAAATCCCTTGTTGGTGGTCAACCAGTCCATCCCTAGGATGACATCCAGTCCTTTATTTTCCAACACGATGAGATTAGCCTGAAACTTTAGTCCTTCGAACTCAATGATCACTCCTTGGCAGTAACTCTGAGCGATCTGCTTATTTCCGGGGGACTTGATGATCATAGATTTTTCCAAGGGAAATATCAGAAAACCATGTTGCAAAACGAAACTCTTCGAAATGAACGAGTGAGAAGCTCCAGAATCAAACAAAACTGTGGCAGGTACTGTGTTGACAGGGAACGTACCGAGTACGATGTCTGGGGCATTCTGGGCTTCTTCCCTGGTCACATGGTTCAGGTGACCCTTCCTGTGATTGTTGCTGGGATTGAAATTGTTGCGCTTGGGGGCTGGATTGTTCCCACCATTGTTCGGCTTGGGGGCCGAGTTCCTTGGTTTTGGGCACTGTTTGGCATAGTGCCCTTCTTCACCACAAGCATAGCAAGTGACCCCTGGACGGTACGTAAAGTCCTTGTCCCTTGAATGAAACTGTCTGGTTGGCCTTATAGCAGTCGTCGTGGATTTTCTCGCTTCATTCCTCGGAACCTCAGTCTTGCTTCGATTGTTGCAAGCAAGAGTCGTCTTGTCCCTTTTCCGCTTACGGATATCCTCCAGACTGCGGCGCTCATTCTCCAAGGTAATGGCCTTGTCAACCAGAGTTTTGAAATCTGGGAAAGTGTGTACGACCAGTTGGCATCTTAATGCTGGCGCCAGGCCGTCCAGAAATTTTTCCATCCTTTTGTTCTCAGTCATATGTTCATCGTAGGCATAACGAGATAGCTGGGTAAACTGACCATTGTATTCTGTCACTGACATGCCTCTTTGCTTGAGGTCATCAAATTCTCTTTTCCTGATTTTTATGATGCTCCTGGGGATGTGTGCCCCATGAAAGCCTTCCTTAAACTCTTCCCAGGTGATGTTGTGTTCACTGGGATGCATGTGTAGGAAGTTTTCCCACCATGCTGCAGCTGCTCCAGTAAGGTAGTGGGGTGCATAAAGCACCTTCTCCTGATCTGAACACTGAGCAATAATCAGCTTTCTTTTTCGATGTCTCGAAGCCAATCATCGGCTTCAAGCGGCCTATCAGTGTGAGCAAACGTTGAAGGGCGCGTCTTCTGCAGTTTAGACAACTTGGAGTGCGGTTGATATGGCTCACGGTGGTTTCCCATATTGATGACGTGATTCATCATCTCTTGGTGCTGTTGCTGGCTTTGTTCGAAAAGGCGGCATACTTGAGATAAGGCTGCCTTGTTGTCCTGTTGACTAGACTGTCCCTGAGTGAAGTTGTTGCTGGTCTGTGTTCCATAAACTTCTTCGGTTGGATTTGGCATGGAACGGGTCCAACGACGAGACATTTTTCACTCTGGGGTATTATTTTGCAAAAATCATGAGAAGAACTGTGTGGCACAAGGAAAATCTTGCAAAGACAAAAAATTTAAAAGACCTCAAGATTTTCCGAGAAAATGATTGACTGCGCACGGAGAAGGACTGCTTAGCGCATATCTTACACGCGATACGCAAACATACGATACATCACTCAGGATGTGCGTACACATTCCTGACATGTTATTTAGGCTAGCACACCCCTCCGGAATGCAGCACACACAACTACTACAAACTTAAGCACATAAAACATAACATACATGCAGACACAACGCGCGGCTACTCGGCGCACTCAGTCGGAGATGGTGAAGATGTCCTTCCCCTTGCCAAGGGTAAGACCCAGCGGTGCAGGAGACTCAACCTCCACCTCCTCCCTAGTAGGCTCCAGGCGCGTAGCACTGCGCTGAGGTGATGGCGCGGGTGCGACAGGCCGTGCAGCTCTGACTGGAGTAGGAGCGATGACTCGGTCGAACTCCTCAGTGGTAGGCAGACGGCGAGCAGTGGCCAAAATGGCCGGTGAATAAGATGCTGAGGACGAGACAAAAGTCAGTGGCGGTGCCATGTGGAGAAGCTCCTTCCTGCTGGCAGGACCGCCCCGAACTAAGTCCATGCGGGCATCCACAAGATCGTCCACGAGGTTGTCTAAAGATTCCTCCAGAGCTTTGAGGTACTCGACAAGCATCTCGATAGCTTCATCCCGCTCTCCCCTATGGCAGGCGAATGCATAGTGACAAGTATATGGCACATGGCATGGGAGGTAGCGGTAGCGACGAGTCTTCATCATAGGAAGGATATCCCGAAGGCGAGCTATCGCCTCATGGACGGCCATCTGCATGGCATGCCTCTCCGTAGGCATGGCCCTTCCCACAAAACGGAAGTGGCGTGACGCAGAACGTCCTCCCTTGAATTGCACCACGGCTTGGTGCATAGACACGTCGTCGCTGAGCTTGTGCTGGTAAAGCGCGAACTCCGGACGAGTCGCTGGCCCGATCGCGAGCTTGGTGATGGAGACGAGGAGTTTGACAAACCCCTCAGGCACGTTAGTGAACACCCGAGTCTCGCAGTCGTTGCCAGCCATCTACAAAAGTAGGCAAAAATTCTGAGTAGTCAAATCATAAATTTATGATGACCAACAGAAAATAGCAACATTTGCAAAATGCTGAAAAAGCACCAAAGACGCTAATAACCGATTAGCGATCGCACCTAGTGGCTTCCTGCAGTCAGCCTGGCTCTGATACCAAGCTTGTCACGACCGGCTTTTCAATAAAAATATTTATTGAGAAACCGATCCCTTTTACGGACCAGTAGAGAAGAATTCCTCCTCACTGGTAGACAAATTCTTGATCACAGAAGAAAAAACCAGGAGTACTAAATATAATACAAGGTTGACCGGAGACTGCTCAACAATTTATTACAAGCACGCCGATAAGACATAACGGCGGAATGGGTGGCATAACTACTGACTCACAATAAAAGCGGTGGTGGATATGTCACAGGGAAGTGGGTGACATGACTCCTGAATCTAACAACCCTTCGAGCATCGGAGAGAGGCTCGAGGATACTTATTGTGGGTGGCGGAAGCGTATATAATACAAGTGACCAATATCCAGGATCGCACGGGACTGACTGGGATTCCTCTAGGCGTCGGACTCACTATCGAACTCTTCATCCATGAGATCGCCTTCGTCAACATCTGGCCAAATCAACAAGCCAGGTGAGTACTATGAAAGTACTCGCAAGACAGTTCGGACATAAGATATAATAAATGTAAACATGATGCATATGAACAGATTAATAATGCGCACTCAGATAATAATATAACTGTGCATGGGAAATATAAAAGGGAAGTCGGGCGGTAGTCCTCCCGAAATCCCAAAGTAATACTGAGGGCCAATCGAGTGTCTGAAAGACTCCTCGGAAGGGTAAAAATGAAATAACAATGCCGCAGTCGGGCGTCAAGGCGACACCACATAAAGGGCTTATAATGGAAAATAACGGTGCGTGCCACAGTCGGACGTCTGAGCGACATCACATAAAGGGCTTATATCAAAAGTAAATAACGGACATGCCACAGTCGGACGTTTGAGCGACATCACATAAAGGGCTTATATTGAAAGTAAATGACAAGAGTGCCACAGTCGGACGTCTGAGCGACATCACATAAAGGGCTTATATTGAAAGTAAAAGACAAGAGTGCCACAGTCGGACGTCTGAGCGACATCACATAAAGGGCTTATATTGAAAGTAAAAGACAAGAGTGCCACAGTCGGACGTCTGAGCGACATCACATAAAGGGCTTATATCAAAAGTAAATAACAGGAGTGCCACAGTCGGACGTCTGAGCGACATCACATAAAGGGCTTTTATTTCACAACTTAATAATTCAGTAGCTCAAGAATTTAATTCATTTCACGGGAATAATCAAGTACGAGATAAAATAAAGGTTGGTCCATCCACATGAATAACAATTCAAACGGGTATACCACTCGAACTTGTTCACCGGGGATTTACCATGGAGACTGACATAGGGACTGGCATAGATATGGATAAGTTGGCCACGGTCCTTGATCATGGACACGATGACTCGGAAAGATTTGACTCTGCAGAGTTTGTACTTTAACCACAGCCAACGGATTTCAGTAGTCACAAGGACTAGTTCCGTTTACGGTGTTTTAGGAGAAACACATCTAACCAGTACACACCCATTCAACATTCCGATGCCAGGAATCACCCTCGGCAACGTTCAAGAAAAACCTTGAGACGGCTACAACCTCGCGTAGCATGGGATCAAATTTATATACGCGCGCTCTAAGGGGTGCCCCCCTCTCGGTACCAACCGGAAACACCCATGCCCCCTGACCGGATGACTGGCTTTAATCCAGGGCCATGGAACCCTCATCCCGGCCCCTCTATTTGGTGTGTACAAGGAAAGAGGTTAACAACTTACTAAACCGTATTCTTTGCAGAAAACATGTGGCGGCACGACAGGAAGGGACGGTAACGTGACTCAGTCCACGTTAACGTCGGAGTTTAACGGATGACGTAAGGCTGGCATGCTACAACAATACCACCTCACTACCTTTCATGTCACCACATGATCAGGTCATCTCTCATCAAAGATCACGGTAACTTCGGAACACACGGATAGTTGCCTTGCATGCAACGAGATACTCACCGATGCTCATATGCCACGCACAACCATTCAAGCAAACATGCAAAACACCTATCATATCAAAGGTTCAAACATGCTTGCCTGGTTCGGAGAAGTCGGAGTCTAGCTCGGCGAAGTTCGCGGCTCCGTCACCTCCTCCGCAACCTACGGTATAGCGAAAACGTACACTAATGTAAAAATCATCGCGTGCATAAAAATTGTTCCAAAAATATTCCAAATAAATACTAGACAAAACTAGACAAAATTATAAGACTGACAGAAAAAGAATCAATCAAAAATCATCTTTTATTAAAAAGATATAAGGGTTTTAGTCCAGGGACTAATCTGTGATGAAACAGAAAAGATCCAGGGACTTAACTGAGAAAACAGAAAACGGTTCGGAAAGAAATGCGCCAGCCCAAAGGGAAAGCGCATTTGCCCGAAGACGCCAACAGAAAACGGTTCGAGGGGGAGAAAGAAGAGAGGCTGACGGGGGGGTCCACACGTCAGGTTTAAAAACTTCGCCGGCGCCCGAAGGCTGCGGTGGTCGCCGGCGTTGAACCACGGCGAGGCAGGGAGATCGGAGGGTACCAAGAGGTTCAGGTGGTTCTTCCGCGTCGGTGGGTGGTGGACTTGGCCGTCGGAGAGCACCACGTCGACGGCGACACTCTCTCCGGCGGACGGTGGTTCGGGCGATGGTGGAGAACTCCGGTGGGTGCTGCAAACTCCAAATTGAAGCGCGGGTCAGCAGAGTGGATGCACTAGGAAGCTACTGGCAAGTGCTGAGGGGTAGGGGTGCACGCACGGGAGCGAATCGAGCTGGGCCCCGTGGCGGGTCGAGGCGGCCGGAGTTGGGGAAGAAGGCTCCCTCGTGGCTCTACCAGTGGCTTGGCGTGGTATTGGTGGTGTGTAGAGGTGGTGTGGATTCGAGCTCGAGCTCGGGGCCTCTATTTATAGGCGATCCGAGGGGGTGGCCGTGAACGGGATATCTCCGGCGAGCGATTACGGCGAGGCAGGGGTTGGGTAGGGAGTTTAAGTGGCTAGGCAACATCAGGGAGGTTCACTGGTGTCGTTCCCCCGCTAAACCTCGGTCGGGCTTGGCGTAATGTGCCGATCCTCGACGGGGCGGCCGTACGGGCACGGCGGCGGCAGAGAGCGCGCTCCGCGCCTAGCAGTTCACGACGAAGGATGGCAGCGCGCACGGGGGAGTGGATGGCCACGCGGCGGCCTCGGGTGGCTTGGGCGGCGCTGGGCAGCGCCGTCCACGCTGCGCCTCCCTCTGGCAGCCGCAAAGCCGCTGCTGCCGTCGCTCACGGGTGGCGCACCTCCTCCTGCTCGTCGCCGACGCCCGCAAACCTCCAGGCGATCGTGCGGCGCAGGGATAAGAAGGAGGGAACAGGGAGCAAGGCGCCACCACGGTACTGGCGAGCTCGACATCGGGCTCTGAAGAAAACGACAGCAGTTTACTGAAACTGTTTACTGAACTTCTGAACCTGACAGAAACAGTGCCCCTCAAGTGCTCGACGAAATGATTTGGCATGAAGAAAAAAATTTCTAGAGCTGCAACTTGGTGAGGTGACCTCTCAATGCACCCAGAGGCTGCCTGAATTTTCTCAGATTTTTAGGAGGAGAATTCAAATGAATTTCATCAAATTTGGCAAATCTGGTCCAAACTTGCAGCAAGTACAATTTGAAATATTTGAACTGGAGACCAGTGGATCTTCATGGATCTTGGTTGAGGGCTCTAAGGACTAGCTAGGGAAATTGGTTTGGAGGCAAAATTCAAAGTAGAAATGGTAGCTCCTTTATAAACCTCCAAGGATCAAAATAGAAGGCAGAAATTGTTTTTGATGAGAAATAAATGGAAACAAATATATGGAGAGGTTCAACTTGCTGGATTTGAAGAATAACTTGACACAAAGATGAGGAATGGCTTTTGGGAGGGGATTTCCACTAAGGTCATGGCAAGAGGGATTTTGAAAAGGGGAAAAGATCACTCCAAATGCCATAGGGCTATTTTAAAAGATTTTTCAAAAGAAATCTCCCAAGTGAAAAGCATTTGGTTTTGAGTCCACATAAGAAGGAAAAACCTCCAAGACCAAAATCAAGTCTTGGGTGAATCCAAACAAAACATTTTTCATAAAAGAAAGTTTTTGAGAGGGAGAGTTCTTTAGAAGAGAAATTTAAATAACACCCCTCAAATCAAATAAAAGTTTGAAAAAGCCAAATAAAACTTTTGGGTGTCACATTGGGGATGGTCAAAATAGATAGGACAAATGGGGACGGTTTGGAGTGGCCAGTTGGGCCGGTATTTTCAGTCCAAACTGTCGCCGGGACATATCATGGAGTTTTGGAGTCCCTTTGAAGATGCTCTTACCTAGTTCTTTCTTTATCTTAAAAAAGTCCTAGTTATTTATTTTTTTGAACCAATTAGCTTTTTTAGGGGATTTTAGAACTAACTAGTTCGTTTTTTAGGGGTATGGGTTTTCTTTTTTTTAGCAATCTCACAAAGCTTTATTATATCATCGCAATGTTTATAGGGATGAAAAGAAGATCATCGGGCTAACCAAAGGGCATCTCCAACGATGACCCTCATATGTCCGGACCGCACTGTCCGAACAGCGAAAGCCATCCAACGTGGGCCTGTATCGGTCCGCGCCATGGTCCGGGCGCAATTTATTTCGCAAACCGGAGACAAATGGGGGGGCGGCTTTCCGGGAGTCCAAACCGGTCCCACTCCCACTTCTGACACCCCTGGCCCACCAAAACCCCTCCTCCCTCGCCCACGTGTGTTCCCTCCCGGCGCCAGCTGCCGGCATTCATGTCACTGTAGAGTGTGCCGCTCAACATTGAAAACGTTCAGGGTGGACGGGACCTCTCATTGCCTCCACCATTAAAGCAGCGCAGGCTCCCCCCCCCCCTCGCACCACGACGCGTCTTCGGTGTTCGCGATTGTTCAATGCTGGAGACGCGTGACTTAATGGGACAGGACGAATATCTACCACGCCCATTCAATGTCGTTGTCTGTCTGTATGCCACCATTAAGCAGGCTCGCCGGCCGAGAAACCCCCTCTGACGCCGTGCATTGACGCACCCGGATGCCTCGCCTCACCAGAATCAGTTATTTAAAGGCGGCCACACCCGGCTCTCCACACCACAACACAAGCCCTCCCTCCCCATCCTCCTCCCTTACACGGCATCTGCCATGACCGCAAGCAGCGGAGCTCTATGGGAGAGCCTTTCCATGAAGATAAAGCACGCCGTGGCCGCCCTTGCTGCCGCCTGGCAGAGCCGCCATGCCAGGAGGATCGAGGCCGGCTTGTGGGGCAGCTTGTCTGAGGTCCCCGACAACAAGGATGACACCACGATGGAGACGGGCTCCGACGACACCACCCCGGCTCCCACACCTCTTGTGCACGCCGGCTTCACCATGGAGCAGGCGCGGGCACACTACAACGCCGCCATGGTGGAGGTGCAGCCTGCACCGGCGCCTTTGTCGGCGTTCCAGTAGGCGCAGGAGGAAAAACGGTACAACATGTTCCTCCTGGAGGTACTGGCTGGCGGAGGGCCAGATCTATGGCGAGCGGGCGAGCGAGGAGGCTGTGGAGGCCATGGTCGCGACGAACCCCAACTTCGTCGCGAAGCAACATGCCATCTACGATGTCATCCGTGCTCAAGCCGCCGCTCGCCAGGAAGCGGCCGCCGCGGAGGCGCAATTTCAGGCGATCGCAGACGAGAACAACGCCAATTGTGCCTCCTACGTGCCGCCAATGAACCATCAGGCGGACGGTGGAACGACGACAGCGCCGGCGCCACCATTTCCATCATGGACCTCACGTCCACCGGCGATGGACATGTCGCGGACTCCTCCAAGGATGAGTAGGCCACGGGAGGCGGCAGGGCCTTCTGTCCCATGTGGGCCGGTCCGTCTCCCGTGTTCTACTCTTCCTCGCTAGAGACCGCACCTTCACTTCATCGGTCTTATCGTTGTTGCTCATGGAGACGGCGGATGGAGGACGACACGGGCTTGGACGCCGGGCGCCACTGTCGTAGGATACATTTAGGGTCGGGTCATTTTTTTGTTCTAAATGTTCGAATTGTAATGAAAATCCACCGTGTTTGTATGAAATCCTTTATGTTTATGAAGTCCGGCCTTATTTGCACAAATTTCATCTGGTTTGTTGAAAAAGAGTTTGGAATGTATGCGGCTACAGTTGGATAGCGGCCTCCCGCATCCGTGTCCGCGGACTGTAACCCCCCCCCCCTCCGCCCCCCTTGTCTACGGACAGATGCGGAAGGAAATTTGCGGGTTACCATTGGAGATGCCCTAACCAAGTATTACGGTTAGCCCCTAAAGATAAAGCATGTTTTGCAAGATTGTGTCCCCCCATCTTTGGAGAATAATCTGAAGAATTATTATTTTTGAAGGGCCTAGATGAGAGAAAAATTAGTGTTTTGGCTCCCCCTAGATCTTTGTCATTTACCTTGTCTACCTCCGACACTGGCTACGACCAACAGACCGTGGTGGGGGGAGAGGTATTTTTTGCTGGAACCATGCGTCAGTTTTGCTTCAACTGGCAACTTTTTTGCTGGAACCACCAATGGGACCAGCACGACGGGGCAGCTGCATCATCGGGTTTTGTTGAGTTAATTGCACAGAAGTACCACAATTGGGGCATCACATGCAGATTGGTACCATGATTGCTAATTTTTGCGTGTCAGTACCAACATTGCTCCTGGTTTTGCAAATAGGTCTAAATTGCGTATAAACACGTATTGACGGTGTATCTGACCGGCGGGGCCCGCCCGTCAGGTGCCGACATGGCATGTTTTTTGCAAAAAAAACCCTTACGTTGTATGTAATCACAAAAATGCCCGATTTTTTGCGGGAAAAAGGCTTCATGAGAGGCTTTCTTTTTTGTTCGCAATTTCCATCACTGAATCTGGGCGTGTCAGTACCAACAGACCGTGGTGGGGGGAGAGGTATTTTTTGCTGGAACCATGCGTCAGTTTTGCTTCAACTGGCAACTTTTTTGCTGGAACCACCAATGGGACCAGCACGACGGGGCAGCTGCATCATCGGGTTTTGTTGAGTTAATTGCACAGAAGTACCACAATTGGGGCATCACATGCAGATTGGTACCATGATTGCTAATTTTTGCGTGTCAGTACCAACATTGCTCCTGGTTTTGCAAATAGGTCTAAATTGCGTATAAACACGTATTGACGGTGTATCTGACCGGCGGGGCCCGCCCGTCAGGTGCCGACATGGCATGTTTTTTGCAAAAAAAACCCTTACGTTGTATGTAATCACAAAAATGCCCGATTTTTTGCGGGAAAAAGGCTTCATGAGAGGCTTTCTTTTTTGTTCGCAATTTCCATCACTGAATCTGGGCTGGTTTGAAATTTTCCGCCACTGGAACAAATAATAAAAGAACAGAAAAATAAGGAGCGATGGGAATCGATCCTGCAGCCTGCAATGCACAGGCGGCCCTCGCTAACCAAGACGCCACAGCGCAGTTCGCGTTCGAATACAGGCGTTCCCTTTCTTATACGATTGCTGAAGCGCTGGGCCGGCCCACCGAAGCCTGCATTTTTTTTCGTTTCGCACTTAACTGGCGCGCGTGTTCGAGGTAATGCCCACCGAAGTGAAAAATATTACAGGTACATTCATCACTCCAACTACAAAATTAACATGTCATTCTTACATGATGTTAGAAAATATACATATGCGCCTACACATAAACAATAAGAACTACTAAATTTGTATTTCAGGAATAAATTGAAAATAGAAACATGATAAAACTATCAAAAAAATTATACAAGATATAAATTGAATGTGACTCATCATAAAAGGTACATTTATTATGGCATGCCCGACAAGCAGGTAAATGATAAATGTATAAGAAATATATTCAATGAGAAAAACATACATACCTAAGACAAAACTATATTTACAAAAATACTTATATTTATAAACATCATCACATTTGGTTCCAATTTTTGTTTACACAAATTAAATAAGATGTTTTCAGTATTAAACATTCTAAAGTTCTAGCCCGGGCATCGAGCGGGCCACGTTGCTAGTTTCAAAAAAAGTTCATCGATTCAAAAAATGTTCACGCGTTCAAGAAATGTTCACCAAAAATAAAAACAT
The DNA here is from genome assembly GCF_002575655.3 of Aegilops tauschii subsp. strangulata. NCBI lineage: Eukaryota > Viridiplantae > Streptophyta > Magnoliopsida > Poales > Poaceae > Aegilops > Aegilops tauschii. The sequence goes on from NC_053041.3 coordinate 522,515,026, forward strand.
GTTCATGAGTTCCGAAAATTGTTACCAAATCTCAAATGATGATATTTTAATTCCAAAAATGTTCATGGTTTCAGAAAATGTTCACTAATTTTAAAAAAGGACCATGATTTCAAATAATGTTTATTATTATGATTTTTTTCATTATTCAGAAAATGTGCATGAATTTGAAAGATGTTTCCATAAATGGAAAAGAAAGAAGATAAAGAAAAAGAAATAATGAAAGAAAAAAATTGAAACAAAGACAAACATAAAATAAGAGAAGAAAAAACTAAAATGAAAAGGTAAAAAATTAAAAGGAAAAGAAAAAGAGAAAGAGAAAATAGAAATGAAAAGGGAAAAAGTTAAAAGAAAGAGAAACCAGAAGAGAAGAAAACCGGTTCAGGAAAGATTGTAGAATCTACCAAAAACTGGTGGATACAGGCTCACGGGGAGGATATGTGCTGCGTATCCATGAAGAACTAAAGAATAAGAAATGCGCGCCAGTTAAGTGCGAAACGAAAAAAAAATGCAGGCCTCGGTGGGCCGGCCCAGCGCTTCAGGAATAGTATAAGAAAGGGAAGGCCTGTATTCGAACGCGATCTCCGCTGTGGCGTCGTGGTTAGCTCCTGCTGCCGGTGGACTGCAGGTCGCCGGATCGATCCCTGCAAGCGCCTGATTTTTCTTTTCCTTTCTTTATTTGTTTTAGTGGCGGAAAATTTCAAACCAGTCCAAATTCGGTGGTGGAAATTGCGACCCAAAAAAAAAGCCTCTCATGGAGCCTTTTCCCGCAAAAATTTTGGGCATTTGTGTGATTACATACAACGTAAGGGGGTTTTCTGCAAAAAAACATGCCACGTCAGCACCTGACGGGCGGGCCCTGCTAGTCAGATACACCGTCAATACGTGTTTATACGCAGTTTAGACCTATTTGCAAAAAAAAACCTGGAGCAATGTTGGTACTGACACGTAAAAATTAGCAATTGTGGTACCAATCTGCATGTGATGCCTCAATTGTGGTACTTCTGTGCAATTAACTCGGTTTTGTTGGAACCGCCAATGCGGATAGCTACATCCGGCATATTTTTTGCTCAACCATCGATTCGAACAGAACATCACGAGATGTTGCGACCACTTGAAGGCCACGGGGCAGACACAATCGGCGATGATGGGGACCGCCCAGTGGCTGCGTTTGCTTGAACCGGTGGGCCTTGAGCGAATCAGTCGAGCGAGATTCCGGGGCCTTGCCCTTGGTTGCCACGGTGCCGGCCGCGCGAGAGGCACGACGGTCCCGGCCGAGGCGGCATATCGCGCGGCCGCCGTGTCTCTTACTTACTAGCAGTAGTACTAGTACTAGCCATACCCGCGCGGCGGCACGCGCCCTGTTGATATGGTACATGTGTATACGCTTTTGTTGGCTCATGTGATAAAAAGTAACAGCTCCATATGTGTAAGTTTGTAGTTATAATCTGTACAGTACAAGAAAGCAAGCTATGGACAAGAACAATTTGAAAATGATACATTTATTATCACCATGAGTGCTACGCCTTTCAAGATGGAAATTATAAAAGTGGAGCCGGGGAGAACCCCTTTGATTCAAAAAAAAGATGGAAATTATAGATCCGACATTCTAGTAATACTAAGATGAAATGATTTTTAACAACTTTTTTACACCTGAAAACTTAAAAATGAACAGAAAATACGCATGGAATGATTACCTACAATCACACTCTTTCAATGAGAGAAAAAAAATCAAATTGCTCTACTCCCTTGCTCAGTGACCATGGCTAAACCTATCAATCCATTTGGACCATAATCAATTTGTGAGAATATTTTTTAGGGAAAGTCTTTGCAAACACAAAAAATCAAATCACTTCTCAATGAAATTAGGAAGTGACAAACGGCAAAGAAGACATAGTGGTCCTCCAATGCATGAGCTAGTAAATTGATACTACATAATAAAATTATTGGTATCAACACAACGCAACATCAACCATTCACTAATGTTTGGAAATTTTCATAAGCTTCGTCACCACATCAAAATCGGAGCTGCACTACAATTTTACAAACAGACAAAAAAACAAATAGAAAACATATTTACAGAATTCTAGATCTGATTTTCTCCATTCGAAATGCAGGCCGAATATCAATCAAGTTCATTAGATACATAGCATGACAATCAGAGCTCTAATTTACACCGTGTACATTTCTAGTTGTTGGTCTGATCTAAATGCAGATTTACAATTAGAGTGCAAGATTCTACTACCATTTTTTGTTGTTCGGCATTTCAGTACCTCATTTAGTGACAGCGTGCCAAGTTAGCAGCACCAATGAGTTAAAAGAAATAAATATGGTCAGCAACATAGATAGTTACGAAAAGGAAAATAATTGGCAGCATGAATAATGGAGCTAGTTCGCAAATAAAATGAATAATGGAGCTAATAATGGAATGTACCCTCATAACTAACCACTTATACATCTATCTTATCCGAGTGTCCCTTTACAGAATATCTTGTAATGTGATAGCTGCATTCTTCCCTCTAGAACCACAATAATTAGGTTGTTCAGATTGAATGCGGAAAATTCTTCACCTTGTTTTTACTAAGTTGGTTTACCTCCCTATGGAATATGAGAGAATCTTTCCAGATATGAGACATCCTCTCAAACATTAGACATAAACAATACATAGCGAGCACAATTAGCATTATTGTATATCCAAAAAATATCCATTTTTATTGTTTCTCGAAAGATAGTAAGATGATTTCAAGACAAATGATGCTAGTGATGTATAGAGACCAGAAAAGTATGAGTTAAAATAACTGAGACACCGCACATGCTACAATGAATTGCTCTGTTGGCGCCTCCTCCACATCCACAATGGCCATATAGGAAATGACCGAAGTGGTGCGATGCAGTGGTTTCTGCGCCCAACCACGACTGGAGCTCCAGCAAGCGACGACAAAGGCGTGGTGGGGAAGGGGAGATTTTGCACCAAAAAAGCGTGGGGATGGGGAGATAGCAAGCTTCGCAGTGGAGCTGACCGAATGCTGGGTGGAGGGGGGAGGAGAGGCATCTTATGGAAGCATATAGCGGCAAGGCAGTGATGAACCGTACACGTAACTCGATGGAGTTCTCCAAAAAGAGGGAGATACTCAAGAGATTTCGGGATGGCTCAGCGGTAAACACAGGAAAACACCAGCACAACACTCATATAACAGGAAAAAAGAGAGTACCAGAACGTGACATATCAATGGTAATACCCGCGCATCAAACACAGTAGTGGTTCATGCAAAGTGGCCGGAGGACAGTCCCTAAAAAATACGCATGCAAGAGTGCATGCACGTAGTCACATCACAACTAATCCCATGCTGAAGACCGCTTCGCTCCAAAAACTGTGCCGGTGCATGCCAACTGCGGAAGCGAATCACAGACCAGCCAATCCATGCACCATTGCAGTGCAGCACATCATCTCTGACTCTCAATTAATCAGGAACTAAACATTTTCTCCCTGCACCTCACAAAAAAAAAAAATTCTCCCTGTGCATGATGATCTCGGTGGGCTGAGTACGGCAACATGAAAGGACGGATAAGTGGAAGCGGCTCGGGCATGCATGTCCGTCATGGTCGCCTCGGAGTCGGGTCAGGCGGAGGAGCAGGTTTGCCAGACCGTCGTCGATGGACTGTCGGAGAGCTGAGGGGGGACGTGCATGAGAGAGGTAAAGGGAGAAGACATCGCCTCGATTTGGCTGCTGTAGAGCACTCACACAAACCTGCACCCGCACCCGCCATGCATCAAGCACGCGCACACACATACACCTAGCGTTTCACAACAGAGCCAAGAGAGCGAGCAGGATGCAGCCGTCCTGTGCTCAGCATCCTGCTGTTGACGCTCGCAATGTAAATACTTCTTGCTCAATATTGGGGCTGTTAAATATCCGGTGACTATTAGTACAACTTATGATAATCGGTGGACAATTGGTAATGGCGAGCAGGAACACGACAGGCGACACTAACCATGAAACGAACAATTGCAGCTACACCGTGTGACCGGGCATCCTCACAAACGCGGCCGCCGCGCAGCAGCCCACCACCGGTTTCGTGCTCTCCCCGGGCCAGTCGCGCACCATGGTTGTCATGAATGGCTGGTCTGGCCGCATATGGGGACGTGCCACCGACGATTACGGCTCTGGCGCCGTTGAGTGCTCTGGCTGCGGCACCGCACCACCGGCCACACTGGCCGATTAATTCTCACTTCCGGCAGGGCCGACGACTTCTACAATGTGAGCCTCGTGGTCGGCTACAACATGCCGATGGTGGTCGCGCCGCCGAACGCAAACTGCGAGCAAACGAGCTACCCCGCCGACCTGAACGGGCCATGCCCGCCGGAGCTCCGAGTCGTCGTGGCCCACGTGAAGGTGGCATACTTGGACCTGGAGCGCACGCGAAACGTTTGCGGTGGAGGCGTACTGTTGCAGCAGCGCCCACGACACGCCGGCGACGTGCGCTCCCACCGCCCCCTGTGGCTCTTCAAGGCCACGTGCCCGCGCGACTATAGCTATGCCTGTGAGGATGGGAGCGTATACAATGGCGTCCTCGTCCTCTCGCAATAATCGCTACTCTACTTCTATCGCTCCTTCTCTTCTCTGTTGCACTTCTACCGCAGCCACATCGCAGATGCTCGCATCCTCTACCACGACAACCGAATTATTGGTTTCCCATCATCAAGGCACACGATCCCTGCGCGCTAGCACCAGGCCGGCGTTGACCGTCCCCTATGCCTATGCGGCCGGCTAGGTCATGGCGCGCTCCACGCACGCCGAACGACCCGACGTGCAGGACAGCGCTGCTGTCCAGCTTCTGCGCCGACGTGCTCTTCAGCATGCTCACCCGGCCACCGGCGAGACAAATGGGGGGTGGATGGTTCTCAGCCAATTTTCAGTCTCGGAAAAAGCCACAGAAGAAGCACCTAGGCCTTACGATACGGCGGGCGATGGCGGCGTTCCATGTCGTTACCTTGATGAAGGCATCGTCATGTGACTACCGTCGACCCACTCGTACTGCTCCGGGGGAAACCCTAGGATCTAGTGTTCCAGACCGGATGATGGCGGCACTGCGGTGTCGTTTCTCTCTTGGGAGCATCGTTTGTGGAGCAGTGCTGGAAGTCAGAGGCAGGAGGCGGAGCGGCTTCGTCTTGCACGGAGCTTCGGTGGAGATGTCAAGTCATGCCTGATCGACAGGTGCTACGCTTGGTCATGCCTGGTCGGCAGGTGCTACGCACGACAGATCCTCCAAGGACTTCAAGCTGTGTTGGCTGGTGGTACTTGGCAGCATGGCGCTGAGGTGTATCAGTGGCGACCGCGACGTGTTCAGCTGTTTGCGCGCAGGGAGGAGGTGTCGTTGGGCGCCGTGGTGGCGTCGACGATAGCTGGACCGAGCAAGGTTGATGCATCAGTACAGTTCTGAAGATGGAGCGGTGGCAGTTGGCGGCGGCGGCCTCTGAGAGCACGCCGGACCAGTGTGTGTCCCAGACCCGGCAAGTGGCTAGGTTGGGGTCTCGGGTCTTAGATGTTAGGCTTGGCTGCGATGTCTATTTGGTATTAGGCCCAGGCTATCTGCGCCCCTTCATCAACTGAATAGGTGTAGCGACAGTTTGTTGCTTAGACGGCGGCTTTAGTCTTACTGTTGTATGGCTTTGTAAGGTCTTGTGAGAATAATTAATAAAATGGCCGTATGCATCGCCCAGATGCAGAGGCCGGGGTCATCCTCCTTTTCTAAAAAAAAAACCTAGGCGTTACGATTTTAGCATGGCGATGAATCAACCAGAACCATCGACAGAAGCAACAATCCAGAAAACATGGTCAAAGCGGCACCGTCAAAAAAAAGGCTAGGCATCTCGTACGTGGATTCGGCGGAAACAAACACGCGTGCAGAGGCAAACACACATCAACCCACACGTGCCTTGCAAGTCAACGATGGCCCACATACAACATGAATGGCTAAACCCACACGCGAGAAACCCAATCACGTTAAGAAAATTTACATGAGAGACTTACGGCCACACAAACTTTTCTACACAACTACATCCCAAAATAATACACGTGTCCACGATGCATACGCCCAGAAGTTGCTATCAACCAAGTGGTAAACTGTGAGAACGTAAACTTCGTTAGATATAGTGTTCTGGGTACTATGAAGAAAAAATTACTAGTAGTACTACTCTCTCAGCTTAAAATAAGTGTTTTAACTTTTTACTGGCAGCCCAAGCGAATGGCTCGGCAGCTGGGTAGCCGTGTGTGTATTTGGTCGATCACATCACATGAGCGAGCGATCTGGGAGAACGGGGAACTGGTGGCGCCTGTCCCGTACAGGCTCTACACCGCGCAGCACATCGAGCCCGATCGATCTCATGTCGCCTCTCCGCAGGACATCACCCCGTATCCATGCAGAGCTCCACTTCAGTGAGCTGTCATTGATCCAAGGCTCGGAGAGGTAGCTGGAGACACCGTATATATAATCCCAACTAAAGTTCTCTTCTTCTTCTTTTTTTTCTTCTTTTTTGGAGGATAACCCAACTAAAGTACTCGATCCAAGAAGATCTCGTGATTATTGGTTCATGCATGTAGAGATCGACCTACTGCCTGCTAGCTGCTTCTAGTTCATCCGGCACCTCTATATAACCACCCTGAACCTCACATACGAATGCCATCCAATTGAAGCTACTCTTCTGAATTATACCACTCGCTCACAGAACGTTGGCACTGTCTTTCCTCCTGCTGTCCTGCACGATGGCGGCGGCTCAGGTTTTTAGTAGCTACCTGCATCTTCTTGATCAGTCTCTGATATTGTGTTGCATATGTACTAATCAATGAACATACAACTAATGGTGCCATGCATATATACATGAGCTGTTGGACTTAGTACGTGGTAGATTGTTGGTTTGATGTCGGATGTTAGTCACTTTGATGTCTCACTTTTCGATCGAATGTTCAGCAGGTCATGGCAGCACCCGTTCATGACAATAACAATTGCTCAAAGGAGGAGAAGAACCGTGACATCACCCAAGACATGCCCTTCACCGAGGCGGAGGAACAAGCACCTGATGCAAAGGTGCGTGACAACGGCGACTCCATGGACGAGGAGGTCACGATCGCGGTTGATACGGATGAGGGGCGAGGCTTAGCACAGGAAGTCGAAGCCAAGCTCGCCGTCGAGCCTGCAGAAGGTGGATTAAAGGAAACCAAGGAAGGAAGACCCCGCCCGGCAAAGAAGACTGAGAAGGCGGCCGCCAAGGGGGCGGTCGTCCCCGTCGACGACCACACTGCTGATGAGGCTGCTGAGCCGAAAGGGGCAAAGAAGGCCGAGAAAGCGGCGGCCAAGTGGGCTGTAGTCCCCGTCGACGACGACACTGAAGATGAGGCCGCTGCGCCGGCGGATCAGGCACCGGGGCCAGCGCCTATTGCTCATGAGGAGGCGGCGGAGGCGGCCTGCGAGGAAGCGATCAAAGGTGGCACGAAATGTGAGAAAGCTCACGAGGAATAGGGGATGTGTTGTGGTGGTTTGCTTTGCCGGATTCAATAACGTAGCGATAAGGTAGTGAATTCGGTCGGGTTTAAGGTTGTAATCGAAGCAGTCAGGTGGCGTTGATCACTTGGTATCGTGCAGGGTATTGCCTACAATAAAACAAATCGTGTGGTGTTTTTCTTACCCAAAAAGCATCATACCCCGCTTTATAAATACAGCCGCACCGAAATCGAAGGTTCACACACGCAACAAGGTTCAACAGAAAATAAAGGGAAGAAACGAGATAGTGCTAGCTAGGGGCAACACAAGAAGCCCACCCAAAGATACAAAACACACAAGGCTCAAGGGGATAAGTAATCATCAGCAGCCTGGATGCCAGCTCCTTGTGTTTCCACGTCGAATTGATGATGGCCGGGCTATCCTTCTGTTTGCTGAGGGTTTCCATAACTACAAAACCACATAGTTTCAAATTCACATTTGTAGCCCTGGACGGGTAAATTGTCTCAATGATAAGTTTATTTCGTGTGCGCCACAAGCCTCATGCCAAGGTCCAGAAATTAACCCACATCATTCGGCGGACCTAGCCCAAGTTACCCGCCATGAGTTGATGTCATTTGGGGAAGTTGGTAGGATACCAACTATTCGCACACACCTCCCTGAAGCAACTCCACAAAAAATGTGCGGACACGCAATAGAAAAGGATATGGTTAATGTCCTCTTCCAACCCCACGCAGAGGACATTGTCCATCACCGGGCCCATTCCGCTTGAGCACCTGGTCTCCGGAGGGGAGAGGACCCCTAATAAGCTGCCATAGGAAAGTTTTAATCCATGGAGGTAGTCTCACCGACGAAAGTTCAGTCAGCTCATCTGGGTCGTGACCAGCCGCAAGCCTATTGTAGGGTAACTTGGTTCAAAAGGTGCCCAAGGGCTCCAACCGCCATGTACTCAAATTCGGGACACTGGATAGCAACACGGTAGCCATGACAGATGACAGTTGTAACGACTCAATGGCCTCAAGGGGTCCAAACATGTGGCGGAACGAGAGGTTCCGCCCCATGTCGGAGATCGCTAGGGCCACCGAGATAGACGACTGCTCCGAAATGGCGAATAGTGACGGGAAATGAGTGTGCAATGGACGGTCGTCCAACCAACAGTCAAGCCAGAAAAGGGTGCCAGTGCCTCTCCCCACAGACACTGACGCTCCAAGCTGAAATACAGGCTTCAATAATTGAATGGCTTGCCAGAACTGGGATCCCGAGGTTCTCGAGAACACTGCGAAGGACTGCCCCTGGAGATATTTAGCCTTTATCAGCTCAAGCCAGAGGCCTCCGTCACCTTGGGCAATGTGGCAAAACCATTTGGTCATCATACATATGTTCATACATCGTGTGGAAGTGATGCTTAGACTCCCCCCCCCGTCTTTGTCATACATGTGTCTTTCCATTTAACAATAAGATATTTCTGCTTGCCCGCCAGCCTCTCCTCGCCAGAAAAATTTGGATTTGAACTTCTTCATTTCTGCATGAGCACCTTTTGGGAAAAGGTATAGCCCCATTGTGACCATCGGGAGGCTGGCCAAGCAGGAGACAATGAGAACCGCTTTCCCGTCCTTAGTAACTAATTTGCCTTGCCAGGGATCAACCCAGTGTTCCACCTTCTCCACCACCGGTCCCAGCTCCCTCGTGCGGGCCAGCGTATCGCTAACTGGGAGCGCCAAGTAGGAGATAGGAAATGATCCAAGGTGGCAATTAAGAAGGTTGGCAATCTCTGAGCAGTGCTAATCTGAGTAGCCCATCACCATAACCTCACTTTTGGTGAAATTAATCGTCAACCCAGACAACTCTTGGAAGCAGATTAGAAGGAACTTAAGATTTATTGTATCTAATGAAATTCCTTTGACCATAAGGACGGTATTGTCCGCATATTGCAATAGCGAGACTCCATCATCCGCAATCAAGTGAGGCACCACCCCTCATAGATGACCAGCACGTCTTGGCGCATCCATAATTGTTGCAACACTGTCAACTGCGAGGTTAAACAAAAATGGAGATAGAGGGTCACCCTGCCTCACCCCACTTGAGGGCTTAAAGTAAATTAAGGACCCTTCTCTCCATTAGTGTTGATGGAAGTGCGACCACTAGACACTAACTGCGTAATTCTAATAATCCTTCTATCATCGAAGCCTTTGCACTAAAGGACCCCGGAGGAAATCCCAACTCAACACATCATAGGCTTTATGGAAGTCAATCTTTAGGAAGACCGCCTTCTAACGTCCAGTCTTCACTTCGTGAATGATCTGAAGGAAATATGCCCTAGAGGCAATAATAAAGTTATTATTTATTTCCTTATATCATGATAAATATTTATTATTCATGCTAGAATTGTATTAACCGGAAACACGATACATGTGTGAATACATAGACAAACAGAGTGTCACTAGTATGCCTCTACTTGACTAGCTCGTTAATCAAAGATGGTTATGTTTCCTAGCCATAGACAAAGAGTTGTCATTTGATTAACGGGGTCACATTATTAGGAGAATGATGTGATTGACTTGACCCATTCCATTAGCTTAGCACTTGATCGTTTAGTATGTTGCTATTGCTTTCTTCAAGACTTATACATGTTCCTATGACTATGAGATTATGCAACTCCCGTTTATCGGAGGAACACTTTGTGTGCTACCAAACGCCACAACGTAACTGGGTGATTATAAAGGTGCTCTACAGGTGTCTCCGAAGGTACTTGTTGGGTTGGCGTATTTCGAGATTAGGATTTGTCACTCCGATTGTCGGAGAGGTATCCTGGGCCCACTCGGTAATGCACATCACTATAAGCCTTGCAAGCATTGCAACTAATGAGTTAGTTGCGGGATGATGTATTACGGAACGAGTAAAGAGACTTGCCGGTAACGATATTGAACTAGGTATTGAGATACCGATGATCGAATCTCGGGCAAGTAACATACCGATGACAAAGGGAACAACGTATGTTGTTATGCGGTCTGACCGATAAAGATCTTCGTAGAATATGTAGGAGCCAATATGGGCATCCAGGTCCCACTATTGGTTATTGACCAGAGAGGTGTCTCGGTCATGTCTACATAGTTCTCGAACCCGTAGGGTCCTCACGCTTAACGTTCGTTGACGATATAGTACTATGAGTTATGTATGTTGGTGACCGAATGTTGTTCGGAGTTTTGGATGAGATCACGGATATGACGAGGAACTCCGGAATGGTCCGGAAGTAAAGATTGATATGTGGATAGTAGTGTTTGATCTCCGGAAAGGTTCTGGAATCCATCGGAAGTCGTTCCGGATGTTTCCCGAAATGTTTGGGCACGAGAACACTTTATCTGGGCCAAAGGGGAAAGCCCATGAGGTTTTTGGAAAGCGCAAAAGGAAGTTTTGCGGAGTCCAGGGGCCAGACGCCAGGGTCCCTGGCGTCTGGGTCCAGACGTCGGGAACCCTGGCGTCTGGCCCTGGAGTCCGAGAAGGACTCTTGCCTTTCGGGTGAAACCGACTTTGTGGAGGCTTTTACTCCAAGTTTCGACCCCAAGGCTCAACATATAAATAGAGGGCTAGGGCTAGCACCCAAGACACATCAAGAAACACCAAGCCGTGTGCCGGCAACCCCGTCTCCTCTAGTTTATCCTCCGTCATAGTTTTCGTAGTGCTTAGGCGAAGCCCTGCGAAGATTGTTCTTCACCAACACCGTCACCACGCCATCGTGCTGCCGGAACTCATCTACTACTTCGCCCCTCTTGCTGGATCGAGAAGGCGAGGACGTCACCGAGCCGAACGTGTGCAGAACTCGGAGGTGCCGTGCTTTCGGTACTTGGATCGGTCGGATCGTGAAGACGTACGACTACATCAACCGCGTTGATATAACGCTTCCGCTTACGGTCTACGAGGGTACGTAGACAACACTCTCCCCTCTCGTTGCTATGCATCACCATGATCTTGCGTGTGCGTAGGAAATTTTTTGAAATTACTACGTTCCCCAACAGTGGTATCAGAGCCAGGTTTTATGCGTAGATGTTATATGCACGAGTAGAACACAAGTGAGTTGTGGGCGATACAAGTCATACTGCTTACCAGCATGTCATACTTTGGTTCGGCGGTATTGTTGGATGAAGCGGCCCGGACCGACATTACGCGTACGCTTATGCGAGACTGATTCTACCGACGTGCTTTGCACACAGGTGGCTGGCGGGTGTCAGTTTCTCCAACTTTAGTTGAACCGAGTGTGGCTACGCCCGGTCCTTGAGAAGGTTAAAACAACACTAACTTGACGAACTATCGTTGTGGTTTTGATGCGTAGGTAAGAACGGTTCTTGCTCAGTCCGTAGCAGCCACGTAAAACTTGCAACAACAAAGTAGAGGACGTCTAATTTGTTTTTGCAGGGCATGTTGTGATGTGATATGTTCAAGACATGATGCTAAATTTTATTGTATGAGATGATCATGTTTTGTAACCGAGTTATCGGCAACTGGCATGAGCCATATGGTTGTCGCTTTATTGTATGCAATGCAATCGCCCTGTAATGCTTTACTTTATCACTAAGCGGTAGCGATAGTCGTAGAAGCATAAGATTGGCGAGACGACAACGATGCTACGATGGAGATCAAGGTGTCGTGCCGGTGACGATGGTGATCATGACGGTGCTTCGGAGATGGAGATCACAAGCACAAGATGATGATGGCCATATCATATCACTTATATTGATTGCATGTGATGTTTATCTTTTATGCATCTTATCTTGCTTTGATTGACAGTAGCATTATAAGATGATCTCTCACTAAATTTCAAGATAAAAGTGTTCTCCCTGAGTATGCACCGTTGCCAAAGTTCGTCGTGCCCAGACACCACGTGATGATCGGGTGTGATAAGCTCTACGTCCATCTACAATGGGTGCAAGCCAGTTTTGCACACGCAGAATACTCAGGTTAAAATTGACGAGCCTAGCATATGCAGATATGGCCTCGGAACACTGAGACCAAAAGGTCGAGCGTGAATCATATAGTAGATATGATCAACATAGTGAAGTTCACCATTGAAAGCTACTCCATTTCACGTGATGATCGGTTATGGTTTAGTTGATTTGGATCACGTGATCACTTAGATGATTATAGGGATGGCTATCTAAGTGGGAGTTCTTAAGTAATATGATTAATTGAACTTTAGTTTATCATGAACTTAGTCCTGGTAGTATTTGAATATCTATGTTGTAGATCAATTGCTCGCGATGTTGCTCCTCATTTAATTTTTATATGTTCCTAGAGAAAACTAAGTTGAAAGATGTTAGTAGCAATGATAGGATTGGATCCATGATCTAAGGTTTATCCTTATTGCTGCACAGAAGAATTATGTCCTTTTTGCACCACTAGGTGACAGACCTTTTGCAGGAGCAGACGCAGACGTTATGAACGTTTGGCTAGCTCAATATGATGACTACTTGATAGTTTAGTGCACCATGCTTAACGGCTTAGAATCGGGACTTCAAAGACATTTTGAACGTCATGGACCATATGAGATGTTCCAGGAGTTGAAGTTAATATTTCAAGCAAATAACCGAGTTGAGACATATGAAGTCTCCAACAATTTCTATAGCTAAAAGATGGAGGAGAATAGCTCAAGCAGTGAGCATGTGCTCAGATTGTCTGGGTACTACAATCGCTTTAATCAAGTGGGAGTTAATCTTCCAGATAAAATAGTGATTGACAGAATTCTCTAGTCACCATCACCAAGTTAGTAGAACTTCGTGATGAACTATAGTATGCAAGGGATGACGAAAACGATTCCCAACCTCTTCGCGGTGCTAAAATCAGCGAAGGTAGAAATCAAGAAAAACATCAAGTGTTGATGGTTGACAAGACCACTAGTTTCAAGAAAAGGGGCAAAGGGAAGAAGGGGAACTTCAAGAAGAACGGCAAGCAAGTTGCTGCTCGAGTGAAGAAGCCCAAGTCTGGACCTAAGCCTGAGACTAAGTGCTTCTACTGCAAAGGGACTGGTCACTGGAAGCGGAACTACCCCAAGTAATTGGCGGATAAGAAGGATCGCAAAGTGAACAAATGTATATTTGATATACAGATTATTGATGTGTATTTTACTAGTGTTCGTAGCAACCCCTCAGTATTTGATACTAGTTCAGTTGCTAAGAGTAGTAACTCGAAACGGGAGTTACAGAATGAACAGAGACTAGTAAGGGTGAAGTGACGATGAGTATTGGAAATGGTTCCAAGATTGATATGATCATCATCGCACACTCCCTATACTTTCGGGATTAGTGTTGAACCTAAATAAGTGTTATTTGGTGTTTGCGTTAAGCATGAATATGATTTGATCATGTTTATTGCAATACGGTTATTCATTTAAGTTAGAGAACAATTGTTGTTCTGTTTACATGAATAAAACCTTATATGGTTACACACCCAATGAAAATGGTTCGTTGGATCTTGATCGTAGTGATACACATATTCATAATATTGAAACCAAAAGATGCAAAGTTAATTATGATAGTGCAACTTATTTGTGACACTGCCGTTTAGGTCATATTGGTGTAAAGCGCATGAAGAAACTCCATGCTGATGGGCTTTTGGAATCACTTGATTATGAATCACTTGATGCTTGCGAACCATGCCTTATGGGCAAGATGACTAAGACTCCGTTCTCCGGAACAACGGAGCGAGCAACTGACTTATTGGAAATAATACATACTGATGTATGCGATCCGATGAGTGTTGAGGCTCGCGGCGGGTATCGTTATTTTCTGACCTTCACAGATGATTTGAGTAGATTTGGGTATATCTACTTGATGAAACATAAGTCTAAAACATTTGAAAAGTTCAAAGAATTTCAGAGTGAAGTGGAAAATCATCGTGACAAGAAAATAAGGTTTCTACGATCTGATCGCGGAGACAAATATTTGAGTTATGAGTTTGGTCTTCAATTAAAACAATGTGGAATAGTTTCACAAATTCATGCCACCTGGAACACCACAGCATAATGGTGTGTCCGAACGTCATAACCTTACTTTATTGGATATAGTGCAATCTATGATGTTTCTTACCGATTTACCACTATAGTTTTGGGGTTATGCATTAGAGACAGCTGCATTCACGTAAAAAAAAAGGGGCACCATCTAAATCCGTTTGAGACGACACCGTATGAACTATGGTTTGGCAAGAAACCAAAGTTGTCGTTTCTTAAAGTTTGGGGTTGCGATGCTTATAAGAAAAAGTTTCATCCTGATAAGCTCAAACCCAAATCGGAGAAATGTGTCTTCATAGAATACCCAAAGGAGACAATTGGGTACACCTTCTATCACAGATCCGAAGGCAAATTCGTTGCCAAGAATGGATCCTTTCTAGAGAAGGAGTTTCTCGTGAAAGAAGTGAGTGGGAGGAAAGTAGAACTTGATGAGGTAACTGTACCTGCTCCCTTATTGGAAAGTAGTTCATCACAGAAATCTGTTCCTGTGACTCCTACACCAATTAGTGAGGAAGCTAATGATGATGATCATGTAACTTCAGATCAAGTTACTACCGAACCTCGTAGGTCAACCAGAGTGAGATCCGCACCAGAGTGGTACGGTAATCCTGTTCTGGAGGTTATGTTACTAGACCATGACGAACCTACAAACTATGAAGAAGCGATGGTGAGCCCAGATTCCGAAAAATGGCTTGAGGCCATGAAATCTGAGATGGGATCCATGTATGAGAACAAAGTGTGGACTTTGGTTGACTTGCCCGATGATCGGCAAGCCATTGAGAATAAATGGATTTTCAAGAGGAAGACGGACGCTGATAGTAGTGTTACTATCTACAAAGCTAGAATTGTCGCAAAAGGTTCTCGACAAGTTCAAGGTGTTGACTACGATGAGAGTATCTCACTCGTATCTATGCTTAAGTCTATCCGAATCATGTTAGCAATTGCCGCATTTTATGAAATCTGGCAAATGGATAAACAAAACTGCATTCCTTAATGGATTTATTAAAGAAGAGTTGTGTATGATGCAACCAGAAGGTTTTGTCGATCCTAAAGGTGTTAACAAAATGTGCAAACTCCAGCGATCCATCTATGGACTGGTGCAAGCATCTCGGAGTTGGAATATACGCTTTGATGAGTTGATCAAAGCATATAGTTTTATACAGACTTGCGGTGAAGCCTGTATTTACAAGAAAGTGAGTGGGAGCACTACAACATTTCTGATAAGTATATGTGAATGACATATTGTTGATCGGAAATAATTTAGAATTATTCTGCAAAGCATAAAGGACTTTTTGAAAGGAGTTTTTCAAAGAAAGACCTCGGTGAAGCTGCTTACATATTGAGTATCAAGATCTATAGAGATAGATCAAGACGCTTGATAAGTTTTTCAATGAGTACGTATCTTGACAAGATTTCGAAGTAGTTGAAAATGGAATAGTCAAAGAAAGAGTTCTTGCTTGTGTTACAAGGTGTGAATTTGAGTAAGACTCAAAGCCCGACCACGGCAGAAGATAGAAAGAGAATGAAAGTCATTCCCTATGCCTTGGCCATAGGTTATATAAAGTATGCCATGCTGTGTACCAGATCTATTGTATACCCTACACTGATTTTGGCAAGGGAGTACAATAGTGATCTAGGAGTAGATCACTGGACAGCGGTCAAAATTATCCTTAGTGGAATAAGGATATGTTTCTCAATTATGGAGGTGACAAAAGGTTCGTCGTAAAAGGGTTACGTTAATACAAGTTTTGGCACTGATCCAGATGACTCTAAGTATTCATCTGGATACATATTGAAAGTGGGAGCAATTAGCTAAAGTAGCTCCGTGCAGAGCATTGTAGACATAGAAATTTGCAAAATACATACGGATCTGAATATGGCAGACCCGTTGACTAAACTTCTCACAAGCAAAACATGATCACACCTTAGTACTCTTTGGGTGTTAATCACATAGCGATGTGAACTAGATTATTGACTCTAGTAAACCCTTTGGGTGTTGGTCACATGACGATGTGAACTATGGGTGTTAATCACATGGTGATGTGAACTATTGATGTTAAATCACATGGCGATGTGATCTAGATTATTGATTCTAGTGCAAGTGGGAGACTGAAGGAAATATGCCCTAGAGGCAATAATAAAGTTATTATATATTTCCTTATATCATGATAAATGTTTATTATTCATGCTAGAATTGTATTAACCGGAAACATGATACATGTGTGAATACATAGACAAACAGAGTGTCACTAGTATGCCTCTACTTGACTAGCTCGTTGATCAAAGATGGTTATGTTTCCTAGCCATAGACAAAGAGTTGTCATTTGATTAACGGGATCACATCATTAGGATAATGATGTGATTGACTTGACACATTCCGTTAGCTTAGCACTTGATCGTTTAGTATGTTGCTATTGCTTTCTTCATGACTTATACATGTTCCTATGACTATGAGATTATGCAACTCCCGTTTACCGGAGGAACACTTTGTGTGCTACCAAACGTCACAACGTAACTGGGTGATTATAAATGTGCTCTATAGGTGTCTCCGAAGGTACTTGTTGGGTTGGCGTATTTCGAGATTAGGATTTGTCACTCCGATTGTCGGAAAGGTATCTCTGGGCCCACTCGGTAATGCACATCACTATAAGCCTTGCAAGCATTGCAACTAATGAGTTAGTTGCGGGATGATGTATTACGGAATGAGTAAAGAGACTTGCCGGTAACGAGATTGAACTAGGTATTGAGATACCGACGATCGAATCTCGGGCAAGTAACATACCGATGACAAAGGGAACAACATATGTTGTTATGCGGTCTGACCGATAAAGATCTTCGTAGAATATGTAGGAGCCAATATGGGCATCCAGGTCCCGCTATTGGTTATTGACCAGAGAGGTGTCTCGGTCATGTCTACATAGTTCTCGAACCCGTAGGGTCCGCATGCTTAACGTTCGTTGACGATATAGTACTATGAGTTATGTATGTTGGTGACCGAATGTTGTTCGGAGTTTTGGATGAGATCACGGATATGACGAGGAACTCCGAAATGGTCCGGAAGTAAAGATTGATATGTGGATAGTAGTGTTTGATCTCCAGAAAGGTTCCGGAATCCATCAGAAGGGGTTCCGGATGTTTCCCGAAATGTTTGGGCATGAGAACACTTTATTTGGGCCAAAGGGGAAAGCCCACGAGGTTTTTGGAAAGCGCAAAAGGAAGTTTTGCGGAGTCCAAGGGCCAGACGCCAGGGTCCAGACGCCAGGGACCCTGGCGTCTGGCCCTGGAGTCCGAGAAGGACTCTTGCCTATCGGGTGAAACCGACTTTGTGGAGGCTTTTACTCCAAGTTTCGACCCCAAGGCTCAACATATAAATAGAGGGGTAGGGCTAGCACCCATGACACATCAAGAAACACCAAGCCGTGTGCCGGCAACCCCGTCTCCTCTAGTTTATCCTCCGTCATAGTTTCCGTAGTGCTTAGGCGAAGCCCTGCGAAGATTGTTCTTCACCAACACCATCACCACACCATCGTGCCACCGGAACTCATCTACTACTTCGCCCCTCTTGCTGGATCGAGAAGGCAAGGACGTCACCGAGCCGAACGTGTGCAGAACTCGGAGGTGCCGTGCTTTCGGTACTTGGATCGGTCGGATCGTGAAGACGTACGACTACATCAACCGCGTTGATATAACGCTTCCGCTTACGGTCTACGAGGGTACGTAGACAACACTCTCCCCTCTCGTTGCTATGCATCACCATGATCTTGCGTGTGCGTAGGAATTTTTTTGAAATTACTACGTTCCCCAATATGATCTTGTGGAGAGCTAGAACCCCATCATGGATCGGACGGCCCTTAATGAATGTCGATTGATTCGGATGTGTAATCCTAGCCACCACCGCCATCGCCTAATGGTGTGCGCCTTAGCCATAATACGAAAGATCACGCTAATCATCGTGATCGGCCAGAACTGGCAGATGTTGGTTGCCCCAACTACGTTGGGGATCAATGAAATGACACCATAACTAATGTGGGATGCATCAAGCACCCCCAAGAAGAAGTCCCGAAAAATAGCCATCACCACCCATTTGATGACTTTCCAGAACTTTATAAAGAACCAAACGGGAAGGTCATCCGGTCCCAGGGTCGAGCCCGGCTTGATCGGCGCCTCCACCTCTGCCTCAGAGAAAGGATCCACCAAACCATTATTCTCCTCCCCGGACACCCTCAGCTCCGCCAACCAGATACCTTCATGGAGGTTAATCCCCGCACGAGGCTGACCGCATAAGAGGTTCTTGTAGAACTCGTCCACATTGTTGCAAATCTCAACCTTGTCCTAGAGAAACCTAGGGCCGTCCCAAAGGATGGTGATCGAGGCACGTCAGTGGCGTCCATTCATAATGGCCTGAAAGTATGTAGTGTTGGAATCGCCTCTGAACGTCCAATTTAACCATCCACGGATGCGCTAATAAATTTCCTCATTCTGAAAAATTGTCATGAGATTTCCCTCAAGCGCATACCGCTCCATCCTTCCTTCAGGGTCAAGGCCCTCGGCATCGGCTCGACCATTGGAAGACTGGATGGCCTCCAAGAGCTCTGCCTTACGGACCCTAAGGTCACGGCCCAAATTGATACCCCAACCCCTCACGAATTGTCTGGACATCTTGGTACAATGGTGCCATGTGTCCAGAACCGACTTCCAACGATGGGGTGTCAAGGGCCTCAAACCACTTTGTTTTGACCACGTCAGCAAATCCCTCTTGTTGTAGCCAAAATGCTTCAAAGTGGAATCTAGGAGGTAGCCGGATGCTAGCTTCTCCTGATGAGATGAGAAGGGGAACATGGTCCGAGTCGACCCGCGTGATGGCACGGAGAGCAGCCAGGGGGAATTGCCTCTCCCAGTCCACGCAGATGAAAACCCAGTCCAGCACACCCGTGACTAGGTTCACATATTTGTTAGTCCAGGTGCAGTGATCCCCAAATCGCTCCAACTCCTGAAGACACATGGACGTGATGCAATCATTGAATCACGCCTTGAGCGGGCGATTTATTCTGGAGTTATTCTTGAAATCACATCAAATAACTATCGAGAGCGAGACACGCTCTGCCTTAGCCGCTAGCTCCGCAAGGAAGGCCCCGAACCGACTGTGATCAGCTAGACCGTAGACTATAATCACTTCCCATTTGAAAATATTATTCCATGAAGGAGCTCCATACTCACATAAAACTCACCACGGTCCATTCCACCAACTTCGAAGGTTTCGTCCTTCACCCGAAGAAGGATTCCTTCTACAGTAGACACAACGAAATTGGAGAGGCTCAACTGATGTCCTCAAACCAATAAAAGTTTCTCAAATCTCTAGTCAAAGGTGGTAAGCTGAAACTTAAAAAATCTAGTGATAATGCATTATAATTTTTTTAGTATATATATGTTCTAATGCAATCATCTATTTATGAAAACTGTTGAACATATTATGGTTTTATGTGAACTTGGATCAACATTAGACATGTCCAATGTCTTGGAGGTAGATATTGAGATAGACAATCAAAATGGGAAGGTTAGAGACAGGGTGGGTGTGGCCAACCTAAATATTCCCCCGATCACCAGAGTATCCCAAAGAACAATGTTATACTTACGGGACAGGGGCTACAAAATTTTGTTTACAGGCTGATGTGGAAGAAAACAAGTAGATGGTTGAAATCAAGAGGACCCAGTTGAAATCAGGGGGGGATTTTAGTTGAAATCAACGGGAAGGATAAGTGTGTAGGTTTATTATATAACCTTCTTCCATAAGTCTAGCATTTTTGTATCTGAAGATTGTTGATGTGTCAATATATACTTCAAGATAAAATAAGCTCTAGAAAAACGAAGGAGGGTGAGAGATCATGGCATGATTCAATACTTTGATTATCTTGAGATGATTAATTTGAAGAATCATGTAGCAGAGATCCAAAAAGACAGAAAAGAGATACTGGTGGCAGCAATAACCCCTGGCCAGGGGATTACATGGGAGGCAAAATCAAGCTAGCACCAAGGCAATATAGAACGGGGAGCTAAAGCTCATGACGAAGAGGTCTTTAATTTCCCATTCTCTCTCCTCTCCACCCTTATGTGAGAGTTTTGTAGTCTCCTCAGCTCTTCTTCCCTCCTTGGGTGGCCTGGGGTGGGAGAGGGGGGCGGACAACCCACAACATTGCTTTAGGAGTAGACTAGCTATGGTTGTTGGAAATATGACCTAGAGGCAATAATATTTGTATTATTATATTTCCATATTCATAATTATAGAGTTTATATTCTAAGCTATAACTGCTATTCAGTGGAAAATTCATATGCACGTGTGGAAGGTACATAAAAGGTTCCTAGTCTTGCCTCTAGGACTAGCTCAATTGTTGTTGGTGATCACGCTTTTCGGACCTTCAGATATCATTCAGTGTAACGGTGGTCCTAAAACAACATTGAGATTATGACATTGGAAGAACGATCATATTGAATTGAACCAATCTTGTCTGTTATGAATTGAGTTAATATTGTTTGTAATCAATTGTAATGACATGGAGTGTTAACATGTGAATTTGCTCCTTATACCATGAGAGTATTGTAGTCACTTCTTACTATACCATGGGCTTTGGGGTTGCTCAAACGTCACCTGTAACACGGTGATCATAACAACAACTTACATGTTCATCAAAAAGTTTGACAAGGGACTAGATAGGTCGAGAGTGGGATTTGCTCCTCCGACGATGGAGATATATTCTTAGGGCCCTCTCGGTGTGATGGAATCCATCATTGTCTGGCTATACACAGGTGACTACGTCACGGGGATGCCGGAACACAATAACGAGAAAGAAGAACAAAACCGGTAACGAGGATTTCGGTATAGTGAGCATGGTGATGACTCAGGAGGATACCGATGCATTTCTAGTTTTGTGAAGTATCGCGAAGCAAAGGGAACATCACATTATAGCCAAAGGTTCAATCGGATCATTCTAGTGCTCATAGGGATCGATATGGACGTTCACGATTCTGTTGTCGGTCATCGAATGAACGGTTTCGTTCATGTCTATGAGTTACCGAACCTACGGGGTCACAAGCTTAAGGAAATCATGATCTGCTGAGTGTTAGTAGGATGGGATTGATGAGAATATATTTGTGGAATTGTTTCATTAATATTGGGAATAATTCCAAGAGGATCCGGAAGCGTTTGGGGGTCACCGGAAGGGTTTCGGGGAGTATCGGGTAATACCGTGTATTACCGATAAATATATATATATAGGTGGAAAATGTTTCCGGGGATCAAATTATATATTAAACGGTCTAAACATATTTAGAACAATTTTATATTTAATCAAATATCAATGGCCCTAAAAAGGCCAAGAGGTGGAAGGCAACTTGGGCCACAAAGGAAGGAGGCCGAATTGGGGTGGAGGAGGAGTCAGACTCCTCCTCCCTTAGGCCGGCGCACCAAGTGGGGACTCCTTCCCCCTTGGTGGCAGCCCTCCCTCTCCCCTCCAACCTATGTATACTTGAGGTTTGGTGCGCTTTTGAACATACAAGTTTTGGAGCCTCCTCTAGTTCTTCTAGTTCTAGTTCTAGTTGGTCCTAGTTGACTAATTAGAGCTAGACTAATCCTTTAATCCTCATAATTAGAAGCCCCGTGTGGTTCTTCTCCAGTGACGATTAGCTCTGGACAGCGAAGCGCTGCCAGATCGTGAAGGCTGCACGCTTGCAACCAAGTATAGAGGGCGTGCTTTCGGTCTTCGGTTCGAGGGACTTTTCGGGGCGGTTCGCGAGATCGTTCATCTACAGTTCGACGGACTCCAAGTGTGATCTACACTGACACGTTCTTCTTCCACTGCAACTTAGTGATGGTAACGATCGTGATCACAACCCGTTATGCATCTACATATTGATCTTAGGTGTGCGTAGGCACAATTTTTTTATTTTCTATTACGCTTCCCAACAATGGTCCAAGTTGGCCTTAGGGTTGGTTGGTGTTATGTTGGTCATTTGCAGTTTGCATGCGGTGGTCGTCAATGTTATTCTCTATTTCTTCTCTGTGGTGAAATTAAAGTGGGGGTGATGGATCTGGCAGATCCTGCTTGAATAACCACTAGGTCGCACCAGATCGAGTTGTTGTCATGGAATTTTCCGTGCTTGTCTGCCATCGTGTTGACAAAGGGAGACTAGGTGGGAAGACCCACCTCGTCTCCGCTTCCTGGTGCTTTGCCTTGCCAGATTTGTTCTTATGTTGATGGTGGTATTCTTCTTAATCTAGAGAAGGGCCTCCAACGTGAATCTGGAGGCAGATGATGGGGATCCTAATCACGGTCGACGGTGGTTCTAAGGAGCTACGACACCCATGATGATTGGCCGCCTCCTCCGACAAGTTGTTGAATCCACAAGGTTAATGGAGAACAACTTCTTTCCACCAGGCCTTGATGCCAAGAACGAAGGTGGTGCTTGCAAACAAATTTATACATATATCTGACAACATCCATACTTGCAAGCAAATTTAGTAAGTCATACATGGATGTGTGATGTAGCCTTTGTTGGGGAACGTAGCATGCAATTTCAAAAAAAATTCCTACGCTCACGCAAGATCTATCTAGGAGATGCATAGCAACAAGAGCGGGAGAGTGTGTCCATGTACCCTCGTAGACCGAAAGCGGAAGTGTTTGACAACGCGGTTGATGTAGTCGACTTCTTCTCGTTCCGACCGGTCAAGCACCAAACGTACGGCACCTCCGAGTTCTGCCCACGTTCAGCCCGATGATGTCCCTCAAACTCTTGATCCAGCAAAGTGTTGAGGAAGAGTTCCATCAGCACGAGGGCGTGGTGACGGTGATGGTGAAGTGATCCGCGCAGGGCTTCGTCTAAGCACTACGAAGATATGACGAGAGGCGTAAACTGTGGACGGGGGCGCCACACACGGCTAGGAATCAATGTTGTGTGTTCTAGCGGTGGCCCCCACCCCCCTCACATATATAGGTTGGAGGGGAGCAGAGGCAGCCAAGGGGCGCCCCAAGTAGGAGGAATCCTACTTGGGCGCCTCCCAATTCGGCCTCCCCCCCTTCCATATTCATCCGGAGGGGGAAGGAAGGATGAGGGAGGAGAGAAGGAAGGGGGAGGCCGAATCCCTCCCCTTCCTTTCCCTCTTCTCCTCTTTCCTTCCCCTTATTTTGGCCTACATGGGGCGCACCAGCCCCCTAGGGGCTGGTCTGTCCCCTTCTTGGCCCATTAGGCCCATGTAGTTGCCGGGGGGATGCCCGGAACCCCTTCCGGTGACCCGATACGTACCCGGTACCCCCGGAACACTTCTGGTGTCCGAATACTATCGTCCTATATATTGATCTTTACCTATCGGCCATTTCAAGACTCCTTGTCATGTCTGTGATCTCATCCGGGGCTCCGAACAACATTCGTTGACCAAATCACATAACTCATATAATACAAAATCATCATCGAACGTTAAGTGCGCGGATCCTACGGGTTCGAGAACTATGTAGACATGACCGAGACACCTCTCCGGTCAATAACCAATAGCGGAACTTGGATGCTCATATTGGTTCCTACATATTCTACGAAGATCTTTATCGGTCGTACCGCAATGACAACATACATTATTTTCTTTGTCATCGGTATGTTACTTGCCCGAGATTCGATCGTCGGTATCTTCATACCTGGTTCAATCTCGTTACCGGTAAGTCTCTTTACTCATTCCTTAATACATCATCCCGCAACTAACTCATTAGTCACATTGCTTGCAAGGCTTATTATGATGTGCATTACCGAGAGGGCCCAGAGATACCTCTCCGATACTCGGAGTGACAAATCCTAATCTCAATCTATACCAACCCAACAAACACCTTCAGAGATACCTGTAGAGCATCTTTATAATCACCCAGTTATGTTGTGATATTTGATAGCACACAAGGTAATCCTCTGGTATCCGGAAGTTGCATCATCTCATAGTCAAAGGACTATGTATATTACATGAAGAAAGCTATAGCAATAAAACTGAACGATCAATATGTAAGCTAACGGATGGGTCATGTCCATCACATCATTCTCCTAATGATGTGATCCCGTTCATCAAATGACAACACATGTCTATGGTTAGGAAACTTAAGAATCTTTGATCAACAAGCTAGTTGCTACCTCTTGAGCACTGCGTTAGTTTTCCCTTGAAGAGGAAAGGGTGATGCAGCAAAGTAGCGTAAGTATTTCCCTCATTTTTTGAGAACCAAGGTATCAATCGAGTAGGAGGCTACACGCGAGTCCCTCGTACCTACCCAAAACAAATAACTCCTCGCAACCAACGCGATAAGGGGTTGTCAATCCCTTCACGGTTACTTACGAGAGTGAGATCTGATATATATGATAGGATATTATTTTTGGTATTTTTGTGATAAAGATGCAAAGTAAAATAAAAGCAAAGGAAATAACTAAGTGTTGGAAGATTAATATGATGAAGATAGACCCTGGGGGCATAGGTCCCACTAGTGGCTTCTCTCAAGAGCATAAGTATTTTACGGTGGGTGAACAAATTACTGTTGAGCAGTTGACAGAATTGAGCATAGTTATGAGAATATCTAGGTATGATCATGTATATAGGCATCACGTCCGAGACAAGTAGACCGACTCCTGCCTGCATCTACTACTATTACTCCACTCATCGACCGCTATCCAGCATGCATCTAGAGTATTAAGTTCATGGAAACAGAGTAACGCCTTAAGCAAGATGACATGATGTAGAGGGATAAATTCATGCAATATGATAAAAACCCCATCTTGTTATCCTCGATGGCAACAATACAATACGTGCCTTGCTGCCCCTACTGTCACTGGGAAAGGACACCGCAAGATTGAACCCAAAGCTAAGCACTTCTCCCATTGCAAGAAAGATCAATCTAGTAGGCCAAACCAAACTGATAATTCAAAGAGACTTGCAAAGATAACCAATCATACATAAAAGAATTCAGAGAAGATTCAAATATTGTTCATAGATAATCTTGATCATAAACCCACAATTCATCGGTCTCAACAAACACACGACAAAAAGAAGATTACATCGAATAGATCTCCACAAGGGAGGGGAGAACATTGTATTGAGATCCAAAAAGAGAGAAGAAGCCATCTAGCTACTAACTATGGACCCGAAGGTCTAAGGTAAACTACTCACACTTCATCGGAGAGGCTATGGTGTTGATGTAGAAGCCCTCCGTGATGGATGCCCCCTCCGGCGGAGCTCCGGAACAGGCCCCAAGATGGGATCTCGTGGGTACAGAAGGTTGTGGCGGTGGAATTAGGTTTTTGGCTTCGTATCTGATCGTTTGGGGGTACGTAGGTACATATAGGAGGAAGAAGTATGTCGGTGGAGCAACATGGGGCCCATGAGGGTGGAGGGCGCGCCCTGGGGGGGCGCCCCCTCGTGGACCCCTGTTGCTCCACCGACATACTCCTTCCTCCTATATGTACCTACGTACCCCCAAACGATCAGATACGGAGCCAAAAACCTAATTCCACCGCCGCAACCTTCTGTACCCACGAGATCCCATCTTGGGGCCTGTTCCGGAGCTCCGCCGGAGGGGGCATCCATCACGGAGGGCTTCTACATCAACACCATAGCCTCTCCGATGAAGTGTGAGTAGTTTACCTTAGACCTTCGGGTCCATAGTTAGTAGCTAGATGGCTTCTTCTCTCTTTTTGGATCTCAATACAATGTTCTCCCCTCCCTCGTGGAGATCTATTCGATGTAATCTTCTTTTTGCGGTGTGTTTGTTGAGACCGATGAATTGTGGGTTTATGATCAAGATTATCTATGAACAATATTTGAATCTTCTCTGAATTCTTTTATGTATGATTGGTTATCTTTGCAAGTCTCTTCGAATTATCAGTTTGGTTTGGCCTACTAGATTGATCTTTCTTGCAATGCGAGAAGTGCTTAGCTTTGGGTTCAATCTTGCGGTGTCCTTTCCCAGTGACAGTAGGGGCAACAAGGCACGTATTGTATTGTTGCCATCGAGGATAACAAGATGGGGTTTTATCATATTGCATGAATTTATCCCTCTACATCATGTCATCTTGCTTAAGGCGTTACTCTGTTTCCATGAACTTAATACTCTAGATGCATGCTGGATAGCGGTCGATGAGTGGAGTAATAGTAGTAGATGCAGGCAGGAGTCGGTCTACTTGCCTCGGACGTGATGCCTATATACATGAGCATACCTAGATATTCTCATAACTATGCTCAATTCTGTCAATTGCTCAACAGTAATTTGTTCACCCACCGTAAAATACTTATGCTCTTGAGAGAAGCCACTAGTGAAACCTATGGCCCCGGGTCTATCTTCATCATATTAATCTTCCAACACTTAGTTATTTCCTTTGCTTTTTTACATTGCTTTTATTTTACTTTGCATCTTTATCACAAAAATACAAAAAATATTATCCTATCATATCTATCAGATCTCACTCTCGTAAGTAACCGTGAAGGGATTGACAACCCCTTATCGCGTTGGTTGCGAGGAGTTATTTGTTTTGTGTAGGTACGAGGGACTCACGCGTAGCCTCCTACTGGATTCATACCTTGTATCTCAAAAACTGAGGGAAATACTTTCGCTACTTTCCTGCATCACCCTTTCCTCTTCAAGGGAAAACCAACGCAGTGCTGAAGAGGTAGCAAGAAGGATTTCTGGCGCCGTTGCCGGGGAGGTCTACGCAAAAGTCAACATACCAAGTACCCATCACAATCTCTTATCTCCCGCATTACATTATTTGCCATTTGCCTCTCGTTTTCCTCTCCCCCACTTCACCCTTGTCATTTTATTTGCTCTCTCTTTTCCGGTTGCCTCTTTTCGTTCGCTTTTCCCTCGCCATGTCAGAACCAAAAAGAGTTGGGGTTTCTCTCCCGAGTTTTAGCGCTTTAGACAACCCTGCTATCTTATCTAAACTCATAAATAAAAATACTATGGAAAAACCTGCCGGAATTATCAATGAAAACCTTAGCAATTTTGATGAAGAAGATTCTGGAATATTACGTTATTTACTTGATGAATCTTTGAAAGATGCTTGGGATAGGCTATTAAGGATCCGTGCTAGCTATGTACCTCAATACCAAATTGAGGTTTACTTAAAAAGCTTTTATGTTGGTTTGCCCGCTTCGTTCAAACCAATCTTGGATTCTATTTTTGAAGAGGGTTTTCTTGAAGGGGACCCCATAGATACCTATGAAAAGATGAAAACTATATTTGGGCACCACATTAACGAGAAAGTTGAAATCACATCTCTTTTGCTTTCTTACCAAAACGAATCTATCAAAGAGATAAAAGCTAGCCTAGATGCCAATTTCCGCAACATACTTAATCTTTCTTCTACCATTAATGGCCATGTACTTTGTCAAAATAGAAAGATTAATTCCATAGATAACAAGTTTTCTCTCTTTTTCCCTAAAACCAAAGATGGCAATACCTAGATCTATCCTTGCTTGTATGCCTAGCTAGGGGCGTTAAACGATAGCGCTTGTTGGGAGGCAACCCAATTTCATTTTTACTTTTTTGCTTTTTGCTTCTGTTTAGGAATAAATATTTGATCTAGCCTCTGGTTAGATGTGTTTTTATGTTTTAATTAGTGTTTGTACCAAGTTAAACCTATAGGATCTTCTTGGATGATAGTTATTTGATCTTGCTGTAATTTCCAGAAACTTTCTGTTTGTGAAAATAATTGTTAAAATCACCAGAACGTGATAAAATAGTGATTCCAATTGCTGCTGATCAATAAACAAATTTTCTAGGTCTTCCTATTTTGGCTGATTTTTTGGAGTTCCAGAAGTTTGCGTTAGTTACAGATTACTACAGACTGTTCTGTTTTTGACAGATTCTGTTTCTCGTGTGTTGTTTGCTTATTTTGATGAATCTATGGCTAGTAAAATAGTTTATAAACCATAGAGAAGTTGGAATACAGTAGGTTTAACACCAATATAAATAAAGAATGAGTTTATTACAGTACCTTGAAGTGGTCTTTTGTTTTCTTTCGCTAACGGAGCTCACGAGATTTTCTGTTGAGTTTTGTGTTGTGAAGTTTTCAAGTTTTGGGTGAAAGATTTTGATGGATTATGGAATAAGGAGTGGCAATAGCCTAAGCTTGGGGATGCCCATGGCACCCCCAAGATAATCTAAGGACACCATAAAGCCAAAGCTTGGGGATGCCCCGGAAGGCATCCTCTCTTTCGTCTACTTCCATCGGTAACTTTACTTGGAGCTATATTTTTATTCACCACATGATATGTGTTTTGCTTGGAGCATCTTGTATGATTTGAGTATTTTCTTTTTAGTTTACCACAATCATCCTTGCTGTACACACCTTTTGAGAGAGCCATACATGATTTGGAATTTGTTAGAATACTGTATGTGCTTCGCTTATACCTTTTGAGTTATATAGTTTTGCTCTAGTACTTCATTTATATCTTTTAGAGCACGGTGGTGGATTTGTTTTATAGAAACTATTGATCTCTCATGCTTCACTTAGATTATTTTGAGAGTCTTAAATAGCATGGTAATCTGCTTAAATAATCCTAATATGCTTGGTATTCAAGATTTTGTAAAAACTTTCTTATGAGTGTGTTGAATACTAAGAAAAGTTTGATGCTTGATAATTGTTTTGAGATATAAAGATGGTGATATTAGAGTCATGCTAGTTGACTAGTTGTGAATATGAGAAATACTTGTGTTAAAGTTTGTGATTCCCGTAGCATGCACGTATGGTGAACCGTTATGTGATGAAGTCGGAGGATGATTTATTTATTGATTGTCTTCCTTATGAGTGGCGGTCGGGGACGAGCGATGGTCTTTTCCTACCAATCTATCCCCCTAGGAGCATGCGCGTAAGACTTTGCTTTGATAACTTGTAGATTTTTTGCAATAAGTATATGAGTTCTTTATGACTAATGTTGAGTCCATGGATTATACGCACCCTTCTTCCTTCCACCATTGCTAGCCTCTCTAATACCACGCACTTTTCGCCGGTATCATAAACCCACCATAAACCTTCCTCAAAACAGCCACCACACCTACCTATCATGGCATTTCCATAGCCATTCCGAGATATATTGCCATGCAACTTTCCACCGTTCCGTTTATTATGACACGCTCCATCATTGTCATATTGCTTTGCATGATCATGTAGTTGACATCGTATTTGTGGCAAAGCCACCGTTCATAATTCTTTCATACATGTCACTCTTGATTCATTGCATATCCCGGTACACCGCCGGAGGCGTTCATATAGAGTCATATTTTGTTCTAAGAATCGAGTTGTAATTCTTGAGTTGTAAGTAAATAAAAGTGTGATGATCTTCATTTTTAGAGCATTGTCCCAAGTGAGGAAAAGGATGATGGAGACTATGATTCCCCCACAAGTCGGGATGAGACTCCGGACGGAAAATAAAAAAAATAAAAAAAGAGGCAAAAAAAGAAGAGAGAAACGGCCCAAATAAAAAAATGAGAGAAAAAGAGAGAAGGGACAATGTTACTATCCTTTTACCAAACTTGTGCTTCAAAGTAGCACCATGATCTTCATGATAGAGAGTCTCTCATTTTGTCACTTTCATATACTAGTAGGAATTTTTCATTAGAGAACTTGGCTTGTATATTCCAATGATGGGCTTCCTCAAAATGCCCTAGGTCTGCGTGAGCAAGCGAGTTCGATGCACACCCACTTAGTTTCTTTTGTTGAGCTTTCATATACTTATAGCTCTAGTGCATCCGTTGCATGGCAATCCCTACTCACTCACATTGATATCTATTGTTGGGCATCTCCATAGCCCGTTGATACGCCTAGTTGATGTGAGACTATCTTCTCCCTTTTTGTCTTCTCCACAACCACCATTATATTCCACATATAGTGCTATATCCATGGCTCACGCTCATGTATTGCGTGAAGATTGAAAAAATTTGAGAACGTCAAAAGTATGAAACAAGTGCTTGGCTTGTCATCGGGGTTGTGCATGATTTAAATACTTTGTGTGGTGAAGATAGAGCATAGCCAGACTATATGATTTTGTAGGAATAACTTTCTTTGGGCATGTTATTTTGAGAAGACATGATTGCTTTGTTAGTATGCTTGAAGTATTATTATTTTTTATATCAATATTAAACTTTTGTCTTGAATCTTTCGTATCTGAATATTCATACCACAATTAAGAAGAATTACATTGAAATTATGCCAAGTAGCACTCCGCATCAAAAATTCTGTTTTTATCATTTACCTACTCGAGGACGAGTAGGAATTAAGCTTGGGGATGCCTGATACGTCTCCAACGTATCTATAATTTTTGATTGCTCCATGCTATATTATCTACTGTTTTGGACATTATTGGGCTTTATTATTCACTTTTATATTAGTTTTGGGACTAACCTATTAACCGGAGGCCCAACCAAGAATTGCTGTTTTTTTGCCTATTTCAGAGTTTCGCAGAAAAGGAATATCAAACGGAGTCCAAACGGAATGAAACCTTCGGGAACGTGATTTTTAGGAAGAATATGATCCAGGAGACTTGGAACCTACGTCAAGAAACAAAAGAGGAGGCCACGAGGTAGGGGGCACGCCCACCCCCCCCCCAGGGCGCGCCCTCCACCCTCGTGGGCCCCCTGTTGCTCCACCGACGTACTCCTTCCTCCTATATATACCTACGTACCCCCAAACGATCAGATACGGAGCCAAAAACCTAATTCCACCGCCGCAACCTTCTGTACCCACGAGATCCCATCTTGGGGCCTGTTCCGGAGCTCCGCCGGAGGGGGCATCCATCACGGAGGGCTTTTACATCAACACCATAGCCTCTTCGATGAAGTGTGAGTAGCTTACCTCAGACCTTCGGGTCCATAGTTAGTAGCTAGATGGCTTCTTCTCTCTTTTTGGATCTCAATACAATGTTTTCCCCCTCTCTCGTGGAGATCTATTCGATGTAATCTTCTTTTTGCGGTGTGTTTGTTGAGACCGATGAATTGTGCGTTTATGACCAAGATTATCTACGAACAATATTTGAATCTTCTCTGAATTCTTTTATGTATGATTGGTTATGTTTGCAAGTCTCTTTGAATTATCAGTTTGGTTTGGCCTACTAGATTGATCTTTCTTGCAATGGGAGAAGTGCTTAGCTTTGGGTTCAATCTTGCGGTGTCCTTTCCCAGTGACAGTAGGGGCAGCATGGCACGTATTGTATTGTTTCCATCGAGGATAACAAGATGGGGTTTTTATCATATTGCATGAATTTATCCCTCTACATCATGTCATCTTGCTTAAGGTGTTACTCTGTTTCCATGAACTTAATACTCTAGATGCATGCTGGATAGCGGTCGATGAGTGGAGTAATAGTAGTAGATGCAGGCAGGAGTCGGTCTACTTGTCTCGGACGTGATGCCTATATACATGATCATACCTAGATATTCTCATAACTATGCTCAATTCTGTCAATTGCTCAACAGTAATTTGTTCACCCACCGTAAAATACTTATGCTCTTGAGAGAAGCCACTAGTGGAACCTATGGCCCCGGGTCTATCTTCATCATATTAATCTTCCAACACTTAGTTATTTCCTTTGCTTTTTTACTTTGCTTTTATTTTACTTTGCATCTTTATCACAAAAATACCAAAAATATTATCCTACCATATCTATCAGATCTCACTCTTGTAAGTAACCGTGAAGGGATTGACAACCCCTTATCGCGTTGGTTGCGAGGAGTTATTTGTTTTGTGTAGGTACGAGGGACTCGCGCGTAGCCTCCTACTGGATTGATACCTTGGTTCTCAAAAACTGAGGGAAATACTTACGCTACTTTGCTGCATCACCCTTTCCTCTTCAAGGGAAAACCAACACAGTGCTCAAGAGGTAGCACACCCTTGGAGTCTTGGTGTTGATCATGTTTTGCTCGTGAGAGAGGCTTAGTCAACAGGTCTGCAACATTCAGATTCGTATGTATCTTGCAAATCTCTATGTCTCCCTCCTTGACTTGATTGCGGATGGAATTGAAGCATCTCTTGATGTGCTCGGTTTCTTGTGAAATCTGGATTCCTTTGCCAAGGCAATTGCACCAGTATTGTCACAAAAGATTTTCATTGGACCCGATGCACTAGGTATGACACCCACTGGTGCGCGTCGGTCCTAAACAAACGGTTTTTTACCCCTTTCCACGACGGCATTTGGAACCGTCGCCAAGTGAGTGTGTGCGATAGGGTGTCCTTCCCACTGGCCCAGAAATCGTCGGGGATAGGCCCTCCTGGGACCCAGGCTGGGGCCGTGTGCGATCGGGCGAGGCATCGAAACCCAATCATTTCCGTAGGTATGTACATCCCACATGGTAATCCGAGAAAATCATTTCCATAGGTATGTACATCCCACACGGTAATCCGAGAAAATCATTTCCGTAGGTATGTACATCCCACACGGTGAATCCCAGAAAAACATTTCCGTTCGTATGTATATCACACATAGTCAATCCAAGGAATACGTTTCCGTTCTTATGTACATCCCACACAGTCAATCCAGGCAAAACGTTTCCGTTCGGATGTACATCCCACACGGTTTTATGTATACGCTCGTGTGTGAAAGGTGTAACTATCACACACGCTCTACCTTGGTTAACTGTTTGCTTTCATTAACTACATCACACACGATTTGATGTAGAAAACTGTGTGGCATTGGGCTATCCATCGCAAGCGCTTTTACTGCTAGAACCGTTTGCAAAGGTCCATGACCGTCTGTTCTATTTTTTTTTGCCTATAATTTATTATTCAAAGTTCATTGATGTCTTCGACAAAGTGTTAATAAAGAGCTTAATTCCAATCACCCATTTCTTTCGCCTAACAATCTTTCTTAGTTTCCTCACTTGACGCTTGTTCATGAATATCTCATTGCCCCATACGCAAAAGGGATGGAAGCGTGGATCAGTACCCCTCATATATGTACCTACAAGCAACCAGTAAATGCTAGAAGCTAAACTGAGATTGCACAAATGATGTAAAATACAACTACCTATGTTCCTAAGTACAAGTATTTTTTTTAGATTTCAATATGAACTACATACGGATGTATATAGAATTATAGATATAGTTTAGATTAGAATCTAGATTCACTCATTTTTGCTCCTTATGTAGTCTATATTGGAATCTCTAAAAATACTTATATTTAGGAATAGATGGTGTATAAGACATGGGATGCAGCTAACCTCGACGGCAAACAACAGCATCACCCATTGTAGCCCTGTGTAAGTACATGGAAAGCCAATGTTAACTACAACAGGGTTAACATCCACAAAAAATAGCAAATGGTAATAAAACGGCAGCATCTGTAGTGATATCTTCATTTCGAAAGAGTAGCACGGTAGCAAAGGGACGGATTAAAAAATGGATACAACTGTTAATTGCAACTGGCTTAACAACATCCTAATTCATGTTTTGTAAGTTTGTAGCCATTGAAATACAACTCTTTAAAAATGGATACAATTGTTAATTGCAACAGGCTTAATGGCCATTGAAACCGGTACTGATAAAAATGCAATTGGCAGAGTTAAACATCATAGGGCAGGTGCTGCCAGAGCAGATAATGGCCCAGTTGTCTATAAAAAGGTAGGGAAAATAGCTCAAACGTGTTAGGCATGTTTACTACAACATGCTTAATACATCAACAGTACAAAACATAGCCATTAATTGCAACTGGTATTGGTAAGATTGAGCTGGTGGGTACATACTTGGTAAGTCCTGAGAGGTAGTTGCTGGGGCACTTCATCTTGGCCAGAGCCCGCCCAAAGTCAGCGGCGGCGGAGGCGAGCTGTTCCTCCGGGTCGAAGTGTGGATCAGTGCCACTGACATGTGTACCTACAGGCAACCAGTAAATGGTAGAAGTTAAACTGCAATTGCACAAATGATGTGAAATACTGTAAGACATGGGATGCAGCTAACCTTGACGGCAAACAACAGCATCATCCGTTATGACCCTGCGTAAGTACATGGACAAGCATGTTAAGTACAACAGGGTTAGCATCCACCAAAAATAGCAAATGGGGCAGCATCTCTAGTACATCTTCATTGCGGAGAGTAGCATGGTAGCAAATGGACAGATTAAAAATGGGTACGACAGTTAATTGCAACAGGCTTAACAACATCCTAAGTCATGTTTTGTAAGTTTGTAGCCATTGAAATGCAACTGTTTAAAAATGGATTGAACTGTTAATTGCAACAGGCTTAATAGACATTGAAACCGGTACTGATAAAAATGCAATTAGCATAGTTAAACATCACAAGGCAGGTGCTGCCAGAGCAGAGAATAGCCCAGATGTCTATAAAATGGTAGGGAAAGTAGCAAAAATGTGTTAGGCATGTTTACTAGAACATGCTTAATACAGTGACGGTACAGAACATAGCCACTAATCGCAACTGGTATTGGTAAGATTGAACTGGTGAGTACATACTTGGTAAGTCCTGAGAGGTAGTTGCTGGGGCACTTCATCTTGGCCAGAGCTCGCCCAAAGTCAGCGACGGCGGAGGCGAGCTGTTCCTCTGGGTCGAAGCGTGGATCAGTGCCACTGACATGTGTACCTACAGGCAACCAGTAAATGGGTAGAAGTTAAACTGCAATTGCACAAATTATGTGAAATACTGTAAGACATGGGATGCAGTTCACCTCGACGGCAAACAAAAGCATCGGCCGTTATGACCCTGCGTAAGTACATGGACAGGCATGTTAAGTGCAACAGGGTTAGCATCCACTAAAAATAGCAAATGGGCAACATCTCTTGTGATATCCTGAGTCATGTATTGTAAGTTTGTTGCTGGTATTGGTGAAGTTGAGCTGGACACGGTAATATTTGAATATCACACAGTGTGTAGTACTGAAATAAACAAGGCACGAACATGCTTAATACATCAACCGTACAAATCATAGCCATTGCAAGTGGTGTTGGTAAGATTTAGCTGGTCAGATCTTACCTGTTAAGTCCTGGGGGACTTCATCTGGGCCAGAGCCTGCACCATGTCGGCGGCGGCGGCGGAGGCGAGGTGTTCCTCCAGGTCAACACGCACAGCCGCCATCGCGCCATGGACCGCCATCAGCTCCTGACGGGGGCGTTTGGAGGCATGAGGATGTTTTGCAGGCGCCATTTAAGCAATCAGGCCAGGGATGTGATAGAGATCGGTGGGTTACCTGACTGGATCCGAGCAGAACGTAGATGTGGTTGAAGCTGTGGTTGCGGCGGCGGTTTGAGATGCCAGTAGGGGAGGCGCGAGGGAGGGGGATACTAAGGGGAAGGGGATGTGGTTGGAGGAATAAATTCTGAAATCACGCGCCTAATGAAAATTTCGGTGCGAAATTTGAAACTTGGGCGGGGGAAACACACAACGCAAACGAAGCGCGTAAAATACTCGTGTGCGAGAAAAAAGAAAGTTGGCAGATCCTGTCTCCAAAAAAATGTACACGTGTACTTGATTTTTTTTGGTCAATGGTACGCCTGGTTTATTAGGAAATATCGCACAGGTAACTGACTTATGGGTCATTAACGCAAAAAACGCAGATGGGTACGGCATAGAAACCATGTGTTTTGTGATCTTCTAATGATTAACGCAAAAAAACGCACACGGGCACACATGCTAATCAACGCTCAAAGCACTCAAAGGATGCTCTTACCGACATTGTATGTTAATACTACAAACTTAAAGTACTACTGGTAATTTGCTCTAATACTACAAACTTAAACTACTTCTCACATGTTGCCATCAGGGCATGTTGGCCAGACGCCGGCGTTCTCCTTCCCGGCCTTGTAGGCGGCAGCCCACTGTGCTTCGATCTCCACTAAGCTCTCCTCACCACAGCGTGCGGCCTCTTTTTTCTTGCGGCGGCGGGACTCTCTTTTCTTGACTGCTTTATGCCTTTTCCGCTCCTTCTGTGCGCCTTTGGCCACCTCTAGATCCACCGCCCATTCGGCCATGGCAGCCTCAAAGTCCGCCCATGTAACTGTCTGGCCGCCGGCGGCGATGAACTTGGCACGGCAAGATGCCATCGCTTCCTTACCATGTGTGCGGTCGCGGGCGGCGAGGAACGCGGCGCGGCGGGATGCCATCGCTTCCTTACGAGTTACTGTGCATCGCGGTGCCATGGACGACACTTGGAGAGAGCTCTGGGACGGAGAGGCCGGGCAACCGTACAGTGTGGTGGTATTCAAGAGCTCAACCACAAATGACAACAGAAATTTGGCTTCCCTTACAATTTTGCTCGTTCATTACCGCACACGGTTCATCTCCGTCGCTTTCGGAAACAGTGTGCGCTGAGCCTATTGTGTGTTGCGTTATGATTGGCCGGAACCCCAGCCACGCGGTTCGCGCATGTGCACCATTGGATGTGCCGCGATCGAACGGCAATCCACGTCCCTCACATCACACCCGTGCACCTGTAGCTAGATTGGATTTATATGCGCTAAATACCTAGAAAATGCACATAATCCCCTAAATATGGTAAATGAGCCCGGAAAAATGCCAAATTTGAACACGGTGATTTGCAGGATGTATGTTCATCGTAGAAAAAACTCCAAGGCAAAGAACGAAGAAAATTTGGATTCCCCTTCAATCTTGAGGATTTCCCTTTCGAAAGCATGGAACTTCCTCGGTGATGGTTCGATGAAGGGCGTGCATGACAACATAAGCCAAACCTTCTCAAATTTTTACCAAGGCATGGTGAGGTCATACCATGGCACCATGCCATGCGTCATGTTTTTTAAGCATTTATTTCATTTTTTCTATAGTTGAAAACCCAACAAACAGACATTTGTGGTTGACTATTGCCACACATTTCATCGAAATATCTGTCCATTCCTTGTAAAAGGCATGAGAATTTACTAAATGGCACGAGCATGGTTTTCTAGGCCGTTCTTGTGGACCCTTTCATGCATCGATTGTTTGAACTTGAATTATGCGCATTAATGCCTAGGAAATGCACATAATCCCCTAAATATGGCAAATGAACCCGGAAAAGTGCCAAATTTGAACACGGTGATTTGCAGGTTGTATGTTCATCATAGAAAAAAACTCGTGGACAAAGGACAAAGGAAATTTGGACCCCCCCTTCAATCTTGGTGATTTCCCCCTTGAAACCATGAAACTTCCTCGGTGATGGTTCGATTTATGAAAGGCGCGCATCACGACATAAGGAAAACATTCTCCAATTTTTACCATGGCATGGTGAGGCCATACCATGGCACCACGCCAGGCGTCATGTTTTCCAACCATGTGTTTCATTTTTTGTATAGTTGTTAACCGAGTAAACGACGCGTTTATGGTTGACTATTGCCACACATTTCATTGAAATATCTGCCCATTCCTTGTAAAAGGCATGACAATGTGCTAAATAACACGAGCATGGTTTTTCCAGACCATTCTTGTGCACCTTTTCATGCACCGATTGTTCAAATTTGAATTATGTCCATTAATGCCTAAAAAATGCACATAATCCCCTAAATATGGTAAATGAGCCCGGGAAAATGTCAAATTTGAACACGTTGCATTTGAGGTGGTATACTGGTCGTTGGAAAAAAAACTGAATCACAAACTAGGACGGAAATTAGGATTCCCTTCAATCTTGGGGATTTTCCCTCTCGAAAGCATGGAACTTCCTCGGTGATGGTTCGATTTATAAAGGGCGTGCATGACGACATAAGCCAAACCTTCTCAAATTTTTACCAGGGCATGGTGAGGTCATACCATGGCACCATGCCAGGCGTCATGTTTTTTAAGCATTTATTTTGTTTTTTCTACAGTTGAAAACCTAACAAACAAACATTTGTGGTTGACTATTGCCACACATTTCATCGAAATATCTGTCCATTCCTTGTAAAAGGCATGAGAATTTACTAAATGGAACGAGCATGATTTTCTAGGCCGTTCTTGTGGACCCTTTCGTGCATCGATTGTTTGAACTTGAATTATGTGCATTAAGGCCTAGGAAATGCACATAATCCCCTAAATATGGCAAATGAACCCGGAAAAGTGCCAAATTTGAACACGGTGATTTGCAGGTTATATGCTCATCATAGAAAAATCCTCGTGGACAAAGGACAAAGGAAAATTGGATCCCCCTTCAATCTTGGTGATTTCCCCCTCGAAACCATGAAACTTCCTCGGATGATGGTTCGTTTTATGAAAGGCACGCATCACGACATAAGGAAAACATTCTCCAATTTTTACCAGGGCATGGTGAAGCCATACCATGGCACCACACCAGGCGTCATGTTTTCCAACCATGTGTTTCATTTTTTGTATAGCACGAGCATGGTTTTCCAGACCGTTCTTGTGCACCTTTTCATGCACCGATTGTTCGAATCTGAATTATGTGCATAATTAATGCCTAGAAAATGCACACAATCCCCTAAATATGGTAAATGAGTTCGGAAAAATGTCAAATTTGAACACATTTCATTTGAGGCGGTATGTTGATCGTTGGAAAAAAACTGAATGACAAACTAGGACGGAAATTTGGATTCCCCTTCAATCTTGGTGACTTCCCTCTCGAAAGCATTGAACTTCCTCGGTGATGGTTCGATTTATGAAGGGCGTGCATCGACATTCTAGACTCTGGTCGACTGGGGTTTTCTGCGGGATTGGGCCGGGGATTTTTCTCATGGAGAAGGTAATCAACTTAATTATAGAAATATTCACTCATCTCTCATCGCAGTCCGTCCGTCGCTGTTAATCAACCAGCGGAAATCGCCGTGGAATCATTTTTGTTCTAGATGATTCATGGGTGTTCATTCATGTGTGCACAGTGCGAGCACAAATCAGGCAACTGTAGTCGTGGCCAGTTGGAAGCGAAGTTCTATCTCACCATTCCGGATGACTTCAGGGAGCGCTCGGTATGTTCAATCTCAACCTACCACGGTCGGCATGGCCTAAATTTATGAACATATACCGTCTGTTGCTACATTATCTATATATTTGCATCAAATCTTTGTTACATTATCTATTTTTAATTCTATATTTTTGTACTTTGCTTGCATCTATATATGGATATGTTCTAGCAGTTACTCTCATATTTGCATCTTGCTCGGTTATTTCAATATATCTAATTTATGATCTTAATTTTTCATTTCAAGCAGTACATCCCTTGCTTTGCAAGAACAGGAGTAGAAGGAAATCTTGGGCTTTACTTTGCTGATGACTCCCAGGATGTCATATTGACAACGCAACATGGATTTACAATGACGGTTAGCGTAAAACTTGATAAAGATGGTCACTCCTATTTTAATGCGGACCTTTGGAGAAAAATGTCTAAGTGTTATGAACTGAAAGCTGGCAATAAAATTCTAGTGCGTGCACCACAGCCTGGTCTAATTAACATGGATGTTTACTTCCCCAATGTCATCAGCCGATCAAAGTCTGATCGAGGTTAGTGTCCTTTCAACTTTCTCCATGCTGTCATATTACTATTTAAGCAAATTGATCACTATTTAAGCAACAAATTGTGATATGATATTTTGACTCCGTTCCCAGGCAGTAACAAATTATGTTTACCAATTTATGCGCACTATATATTCTTCTGCCATGTTCTGAATAAATAATACCTTTCCACCTTTTAAGCAGGATATGTTGGATGCATAGTGAACGATCTGTATGTTACTAAGCGTACCAAATTTCACTGGAAGGACTTGAAGCATGTCATAAACTTTGTTGATAATCTGACAGAGATAGCACAGCGTATGAACGCTGGATTTTGGATGGGATTAGTTACACCTATGGTGCACACACTGAACAAGACCAATTGTGTGCACAAAGCGCTGGTAAAAAGTGTTATTTTAATGTTGATGCTCATAAACTATATATATCTTCAACGATATGTTACAATTGTTTTTTATTCTACATGTCAACAGAAATTGCCCCCTGTAGCCGTTCCTGGATCGATTTCCCGGCGTGGTCAAATTACACTTGTGCCTGCTAATAACGCCAAAGTGCTTGCAAGGTACTGCATTTCCCAGAAAAATGGAACCATTCAAATTAACAAGTTCTCGCTTCTCGTGGAAATGCATCCATATTGGAAAATTGGAGACACTGTTCTACTCTTGCTCTACCAAGGCACAGGAGGCTCTTCCTTTTCATTGACGAGATGCCGAGTCGCCGTGATCAAGCTGCTTCCAGTGGATAGTTATTGTTGGCCCTTAGCCTCTTAAAATGTGCTAGCTGTTACTATATATGTTAAGTATGTAGATATGGACCATATGGTTGTTGGCCCTTAGCCTCTTAAAATGTGATAGTTGTTACTATATTAAGTATGTAGATATGGACCATATGGTTGTCAAAACCGTGTTACGAAGATCCTCCTTTTGTCGAATAGTGTAACCACTATATATATGTTACTCAAATGTTGTTACCCAAGTTCATAAATTTTCATGGAAAGTATTAGTATCATACACAGTTCATTAAGTTTAAGCGTGTGCCCGATGTCCAGAAGGCATTTGCATGTTAACTGTCCATATTGCAAATTCACACACATGTTCACATAAGGAAACGTATGTGTAACATACTAATCATTGCACACGAGTACTCGCAGACGCATCGTGTGCGATACTCCTAGCCACCGCAAGCAACTAGTTTGCATTTTTCAAAGTTTTTTGTACACACAGAATCACACACGAAGTAACTATATTGACCGTCTGTGTTGTAATTTCTCATCGCAAACAGTTCATCCGAGTCGGCTGTTTGCCACGTATCACACACATCTTGTTTACACGACTCGTTTGTGTTCTTTTGGCTCATCGCAAATAGTTCATCCATGTGAACTGTATGCTGCCTATCACACACATCTTGTTAAGTTGAACCGTTTCTGTTGTGTTCCCTAATCGAAAATAGTTCGTCCGAGTTAACCGTATGCCGTATATCGCACACACATTGATATGGCTGCCCATTTCTGTTGTTCTACCTCATCGCAAACAGTTCGAATGGATTAACCGTGTGTCCTGCATCGCACACACATTGTTATGGCTGCCCGTTTCTGTTGTTCTGCCTCATCGCAGACAGTTTGAATGGATTAACCGTATGCCCTGCATCGCATACGCAACTAAAATCTTAACCGTGTTTGATGCATCCATCATCGCAAATGTTTTGCACCTTTTTTGACGGTTTTTCTACACCACCGTTTGCGATTATTGCATCGCACACAGTTTCAGCAAAGGGTCTCTGATCGTAGTGTCGCGTTAGCAGTCTCCTGCAGTAGTGACCTAGATCGGATATGAACTCCTTCATCCAGACTCCTTCATTTGCTGCTTCCGAAGGAGCTATGTACTCCGCTTCACACGTAGATCCTGCCACGACGCTTTGCTTAGAACTGCACCAACTGATAGCTCCACCGTTCAATATAAATACGTATCCGGTTTGTTACTTAGAGTCATCTGGATCAGTGTCAAAGCTTGCATCGACGTAACCATTTATGACAAGCTCTTTGTCACCTCCATAAACGAGAAACATATCCTTAGTCCTTTTCAGGTATTTCAGGATGTTCTTGACCGTTGTCCAGTGATCCACTCCTGGATTACTTTGGTACCTCCCAGCTAAACTAATAGTAAGGCACACATCAGGTCTGGTACACAACATTGCATACATGATAGAACCTATGGCTGAAGCATAGGGAATGACTTTCATTTTCTCTCTATCTTCGGCAGTGGTCGGGCATTGAGTCTGACTCAACTTCACACCTTGTAACACAGGCAAGAACCCTTTCTTTGCTTGATCCATTTTGAACTTCTTCAAAACTTTATCAAGGTATGTGCTTTGTGAAAGTCCAATTAAGCGTCTTGATCTATCTCTATAGATCTTGATGCCCAATATATAAGCAGCTTCACCGAGGTCTTTCATTGAAAAACTCTTGTTCAAGTATCCTTTTATGCTATCCAGAAATTCTATATCATTTCCAATCAACAATATGTCATCCA
This sequence comes from Aegilops tauschii subsp. strangulata, assembly GCF_002575655.3. NCBI lineage: Eukaryota > Viridiplantae > Streptophyta > Magnoliopsida > Poales > Poaceae > Aegilops > Aegilops tauschii. The sequence goes on from NC_053041.3 coordinate 522,557,473, forward strand.
CATATAATATTAGAAACGCTACAGAGCTCCCACTCACTTTCTTGTAAATACAGGCTTCTCCAAAAGTCTGTATAAAACCATATGCCTTGATCACACTATCAAAACGTTTATTCCAACTCCGAGATGCTTGCACCAGTCCATAAATGGATCACTGGAGCTTGCACACTTTGTTAGCATCCTTTGGATTGATAAAACCTTCTGGTTGCATCATATACAACTCTTCTTCCAGAAATCCATTCAGGAATGCAGTTTTTACATCCATTTGCCAAATTTCATAATCATAAAATGCAACAATTGCTAACATCATTCGGATGGACTTAAGCATCGCTACGGGTGAGAAGGTCTCATCGTAGTCAACTCCTTCAACTTGTCGAAAACCTTTCGCAACAAGTCGAGCTTTGTAGACAGTAACATTACCGTCAGCGTCAGTCTTCTTCTTGAAGATCCATTTATTCTCTATGGCTTGCCGATCATCGGGCAAGTCAACCAAAGTAAATACTTTGTTCTCATACATGGATCCCATCTCAGATTTAATGGCCTCAAGCCATTTTGCAGAATCTGGGCTCATCATCGCTTCCTCATAGTTCATAGGTTCATCATGGTCAAGTAACATGACCTCCAGAACAGGATTACCGTACCACTCTGGTGCGGATCTTACTCTGGTTGACCTGCGAGGTTCAGTAGTAACTTGATCTGAAGTTACATGATCATCATCATTAGCTTCCTCACTAATTGGTGTAGGAGTCATAGGAACTGATTTCTGTGATGAACTACTTTCCAATAAGGGAGCAGGTACAGTTACCTCATCAAGTTCTAATTTCCCCCCACTCACTTCTTTCGAGAGAAACTCCTTCTCTAGAAAGGATCCATTCTTAGCAATGAATATCTTGCCTTCGGATCTGTGATAGAAGGTGTACCCAACAGTCTCTTCTGGGTATCCTATGAAGACACATTTCTCTGATTTGGGTTCGTGCTTATCAGGTTGAAGCTTTTTTACATAAGCATCGCAGCCCCAAACTTTAAGAAACGACAACTTGGGTTTCTTGCCAAACCACATTTCATAAGGTGTCATCTCAACGGATTTAGATGGTGCCCTATTTAATGTGAATGCAGCTATCTCTAAAGCATAACCCCAAAATGATAGAGGTAAATTAGTAAGAGACATCATAGATCACACTATATCTAATAAAGTGCGGTTACGATGTTCGGACACCCATTACGCTGTCGTGTTCCGGGTGGCGTGAGTTGTGAAACTATTCCGCATTGTTTCAAATGAAGACCAAACTCATAACTCAAAACTCTCCTCCACGATCAGATCGCAGAAACTTTATTTTCTTGTTACGATGATTTTCCACTTCACTCTGAAATTTTTTGAACTTTTCAAATGTTTCAGACTTATGTTTCATCAAGTAGATATACCCATATCTGCTTAAATCATCGGTGAAGGTCAGAAAATAACGATACTCGCTGCGAGCCTCAATATTCATCGGAGCGCATACATCAGTATGTATTATTTCCAATAAATCTGTTGCTCGCTCCATTGTTCCGAAGAACGGAGTTTTAGTCATCTTGCCCATGAGGCATGGTTCGCAAGTACCAAGTGATTCATAATCAAGTGATTCCAAAAGTCCATCAGTATGGAGTTTCTTCATGCACTTTACACCAATATGACCCAAAAGGCAGTGCCACAAATAAGTTTCACTATCATTATCAACTCTGCATCTTTTGGCTTCAATATTATGAATATGTGTATCACTACTATCGAGATTCAACAAAAATAGACCACTCTTCAAGGGTGCATGACCATAAAAGATATTACTCATATAACTAGAACAACCATTATTCTCAGATTTAAATGAATAACCGTCTCGCATCAAACAAGATCCAGATATAATGTTCATGCTTAACGCTGGCACCAAATAAAAATTATTCAGGTATAAAACTAATCCCGAAGGTAGATGTAGAGGTAGCGTGCCGACGACGATCACGTCGACTTTGGAACCATTTCCCACGCGCATCGTCACCTTGTCCTTAGCCAATCTTTGCTTAATCCATAGTCCCTGTTTCGAGTTGCAAATATTAGCAACAGAACCAGTATCAAATACCCAGGCACTATTGCGAGAATTAGTAAGGTACACATCAATAACATGTATATCACATATACCTTTGTTCACTTTGCCATCCTTCTCTATCCGCCAAATACTTGGGGCAGTTCCTCTTGCAGTGACCAGTCCCTTTGCAGTAGAAGCACTCAGTCTCAGGCTTAGGTCCAGACTTGGGCTTCTTCACTTGAGCAGCAACTTATTTGTCGTTCTTCTTGAAGTTCCCCTTCTTTACTTTACCCGTTTTCTTGAAACTGGTGGTCTTGTTGACCATCAACACTTGATGCTCCTTCTTGATTTCTACCTCCACAGCCTTTAGCATCGCGAAGAGCTTGGGAATTGTCTTATCCATCCCTTGCATATTAAGAGTTCATCATGAAGCTTTTGTAGCTTGGTGGCAGTGATTGAAGAACTCTGTCAATGACACTATCAACCGGAAGATTAACTTCCAGCTGAGTAAAGTGATTATGATACCCAGACATTTTGAGTATATGTTCACTGACACAACTATTCTCCTCCATTTTACAGCTGTAGAACTTATTGGGGACTTCATATCTCTCAATCCGGGCATTTGCTTGAAATATTAACTTCAACTCCTGGAACATCTCATATGCTCCATAACGTTCAAAACATCGTTGAAGTCCTGGTTCTAAGCCGTAAAGCATGGCACACTGAACTATCGAGTAGTCATCAGCTTTGCTCTGCCAGGCGTTCACAACGTCCGGCGTTGATCCTGCAGCGGGTCTTGCACCTAGCGGTGCTTCTAGGAAGTAATACTTCTGTGCAGCAATGAGGATAATCCTCAAGTTACGGACCCAGTCCGTGTAGTCGCTACCATCATCTTTCAACTTAGCTTTCTCTAGGAACGCATTAAAATTCAAAGGAACCGTAGCACGAGCCATTGATCTACAACAACATAGATATGCAAAATACTATCAGGTACTAAGTTCATGATAAATTAAAGTTCAATTAATCATATTACTTAAGAACTCCCACTTAGATAGGCATCCCTCCAATCATCTAACTGATCACGTGATCCAAATCAACTAAACCATGTCCGATCATCACGTGAAATGGAGTAGTTTTCAATGCTGAACATCACTATGTTGATCATATTTACTAGATGATTCACGCTCGACCTTTCGATCTTAGTGTTCCGAGGCCATATCTGCATATGCTAGGCTCGTTAAGTTTAACCCGAGTATTCTGCATGTGCAAAATTGGCTTGCACCCGTTGTATGTGAACGTAGAGCTTATCACACCTGATCATCACGTGGTGTCTCGGCACGACGAACTGTCGCAATGGTGCATACTCAGGGAGAACACTTATACCTTGAAATTTAGTGAGAGATCATCTTATAATGCTACCGCCGAACTAAGAAAAATAAGATGCATAAAGGATAAACATCACATGCAATCAATATAAGTGATATTATATGGACATCATCATCTTGTGCCTTTGATCTCCATCTCCAAAGCACCGTCATGATCACCATCGTCACCGGCTTGACACCTTGATCTCCATTGAAGCATCGTTGTCGTCTCGCCAACTATTGCTATCACGACTATCGTTACCGCTTAGTAATAAAGTAAAGCAATTACATGGCGATTGCATTTCATACAATAAAGCGACAACCATAAGGCTCCTGCCAGTTGCCGATAACTGTTACAAAACATGATCATCTCATACAACAATTTATATATCATCACGTCTTGACCATTGATACGTCTCCAATGTATCTATAATTTTTGATTGCTCCATGCTATATTATCTACTGTTTTGGACATTATTGGGATTTATTATTCACTTTTATATTATTTTTGGGACTAACCTATTAACCGGAGGCCCAGCCCAGAGTTGCTGTTTTTTTGCCTATTTCAGAGTTTCGCAGAAAAGGAATATCAAACGGAGTCCAAACGGAATGAAACCTTCGCGGACGTAATTTTAGGAAGATTATGATCCAGGAGACTTGGACCCTACGTCAAGAAACAAAAGAGGAGGCCACGAGGTAGGGGGCGCGCCCTCCACCCTCGTGGGCCCCCTGTTGCTCCACCGACGTACTCCTTCCTCCTATATATACCTACGTACCCCCAAAAGATCAGAGACGGAGCCAAAAATCTAATTCCAGCGCCGCAACCTTCTGTACCCACGAGATCCCATCTTGGGGCCTGTTTCGGAGCTCCGCCGAAGGGGGCATCCATCACGGAGGGCTTCTACATCAACACCATAGCCTCTCCGATGAAGTGTGAGTAGTTTACCTCAGACCTTCGGGTCCATAGTTAGTAGCTAGATGGCTTCTTCTCTCTCTTTGGATCTCAATACAATGTTCTCCCCCTCTCTCGTGGAGATCTATTCGATGTAATCTTCTTTTTGCGGTGTGTTTGTTGAGACCTATGAATTGTGGGTTTATGATCAAGATTATCTATGAACAATATTTGAATCTTCCCTGAATTCTTTTATGTATGATTGGTTATGTTTGCAAGTCTCTTCGAATTATCAGTTTGGTTTGGCCTACTAGATTGATCTTTCTTGCAATGGGCGAAGTGCTTAGCTTTGGGTTCAATCTTGCGGTGTCCTTTCCCAGTGACAGCAGGGGCAGCAAGGCACGTATTGTATTGTTGCCATCGAGGATAACAAGATGGGGTTTCTATCATATTGCAGGAATTTATCCCTCTACATCATGTCATCTTGCTTAAGGCGTTACTCTGTTTCCATGAACTTAATACTCTAGATGAATGCTGGATAGCGGTCGATGAGTGGAGTAATAGTAGTAGATGCAGGCAGGAGTCGGTCTACTTGTCTCGGACGTGATGCCTATATACATGATCATACCTAGATATTCTCATAACTATGCTCAATTCTGTCAATTGCTCAACAGTAATTTGTTCGCCCACCGTAAAATACTTATGCTCTTGAGAGAAGCCACTAGTGAAACCTATGGCCCCCGGGTCTATCTTCATCATATTAATCTTCCAACACTTAGTTATTTCCTTTGCTTTTATTTTACTTTGCATCTTTATCACAAAAATACCAAAAATATTATCCTATCATATCTATCAGATCTCACTCTCGTAAGTAACCGTGAAGGGATTGACAACCCCTTATCACGTTGGTTGCGAGGAGTTATTTGTTTTGTGTAGGTACGAGGGACTCGCGCGTAGCCTCCTACTGGATTGATACCTTGGTTCTCAAAAACCGAGGGAAATACTTACGCTACTTTGCTGCATCACCCTTTCCTCTTCAAGGGAAAACCAACGCAGTGCTCAAGAGGTAGCAAGAAGGATTTCTGGCGCCGTTGCCGGGGAGGTCTACGCAAAAGTCAGCATACCAAGTACCCATCACAATCCCTTATCTCCCGCATTACATTATTTGACATTTGCCTCTCGTTTTCCTCCCCTCCACTTCACCCTTGCCGTTTTATTCGCTCTCTCTTTTCCGGTTGCCTCTTTTCGTTCGCTTTTCCCTCGCCATGTCAGAACCAAAAAGAGTTGGGGTTTCTCTCCCGAGTTTTAGCGCTTTAGACAACCCTCCTATCTTATCTAAACTCATAAATAAAAATACTATGGAAAAACCTGCCGGAATTATCAATGAAAACCTTAGCAATTTTGATGAAGAAGATTCTGGAATATTTCGTTATTTACTTGATGAATCTTTGAAAGATGCTTGGGATAGGCTATTAAGGATCCGTGCTAGCTATGTACCTCAATACCAAATTGAGGTTTACTTAAAAAGCTTTTATGTTGGGTTGCCCGCTTCGTTCAAACAAGTCTTGGATTCTATTTTTGAAGAGGGTTTTCTTGAAGGGGACCCCATAGATACCTATGAAAAGATGAAAACTATATTTGGGCACCACATTAACGAGAAAGTTGAAATCACATCTCTTTTGCTTTCTTACCAAAACGAATCAATCAAAGAGATAAAAGCTAGCCTAGATGCCAATTTCCGCAACATACTTAATCTTTCTTCTACCATTAATGGCCATGTACTTTGTCAAATTAGAAAGATTAATTCCATAGATAACAAGTTTGCTCTCTTTTTCCCTAAAACCAAAGATGGCAATACCTAGATCTATCCTTGCTTGTATGCCTAGCTAGGGGCGTTAAACGATAGCGCTTGTTGGGAGGAAACCCAATTTTATTTTTAGTTTTTTGCTTTTTGCTTCTGTTTAGGAATAAATATTTGATCTAGCCTCTGGTTAGATGTGTTTTTATGTTTTAATTAGTGTTTGTGCCAAGTTAAACCTATAGGATCTTCTTGGATGATAGTTATTTGATCTTGCTGTAATTTCCAGAAACTTTCTGTTCACGAAAATAAATGTTAAAAATCACCAGAACGTGATAAAATAGTGATTCCAATTTCTGCTGATCAATAAACAAATTTTATAGGTCTTCCTATTTTGGCTTATTTTTTGGAGTTCCAGAAGTTTGTGTTAGTTACAGATTACTACAGACTGTTCTGTTTTTGACAGATTCTGTTTCTCGTGTGTTGTTTGCTTATTTTGATGAATCTATGGCTAGTAAAATAGTTTATAAACCATAGAGAAGTTGGAATACAGTAGGTTTAACACCAATATAAATAAATAATGAGTTTATTACAGTACCTTGAAGTGGTCTTTTGTTTTCTTTCGCTAACGGAGCTCACGAGATTTTCTGTTGAGTTTTGTGTTGTGAAGTTTTCAAGTTTTGGGTGAAAGATTTTGATGGATTATGGAATAAGGAGTGGAAATAGCCTAAGCTTGGGGATGCCCATGGAACCCCCAAGATAATATAAGGACACCATAAAGCCAAAGCTTGGGGATGCCCCGGAAGGCATCCCCTCTTTCGTCTACTTCCATCGGTAACTTTACTTGGAGCTATATTTTTATTCACCACATGATATGTGTTTTGCTTGGAGCGTCTTGTATGATTTGAGTCTTTTCTTTTTAGTTTACCACAATCATCCTTTATGTACACACCTTTTGAGAGAGCCATACATGATTTGGAATTTGTTAGAATACTCTATGTGCTTCGCTTATATCTTTTGAGTTATATAGTTTTGCTCTAGTACTTCATTTATATCTTTTAGAGCACGGTGGTGGATTTGTTTTATAGAAACTATTGATATCTCATGCTTCACTTAGATTATTTTGAGAGTCTTAAATAGCATGGTAATTTGCTTAAATAATCCTAATATGCTTGGTATTCAAGATTTGTAAAAACTTTCTTATGAGTGTGTTGAATACTAAGAAAAGTTTGATGCTTGATAATTGTTTTGAGATATAAAGATGGTGATATTAGAGTCATGCTAGTTGACTAGTTGTGAATTTGAGAAATACTTGTGTTAAAGTTTGTGATTCCCGTAGCATGCACGTATGGTGAACCGTTATGTGATGAAGTCGGATCATGATTTATTTATTGATTGTCTTCCTTATGAGTGGCGGTCGGGGACGAGCGATGGTCTTTTCCTACCAATCTATCCCCCTAGGAGCATGCGTGTAATACTTTGCTTTGATAACTTGTAGATTTTTGCAATAAGTATATGAGTTCTTTATGACTAATGTTGAGTCCATGGATTATACGCACCCTTCTTCCTTCCACCATTGCTAGCCTCTCTAATACCGGGCACTTTTCGCCGGTATCGTAAACCCACCATAAACCTTCCTCAAAACAGCCACCATACCTACCTATCATGGCATTTCCATAGCCATTCCGAGATATATTGCCATGCAACTTTCCACCGTTCCGTTTATTATGACACGCTCCATCATTGTCATATTGCTTTGCATGATCATGTAGTTGACATCGTATTTGTGGCAAAGCCACCGTTCATAATTCTTTCATACATGTCACTCTTGATTCATTGCATATCCCGGTACACCGCCGAAGGCATTCATATAGAGTCATATTCTGTTCTAAGAATCGAACTGTAATTCTTGAGTTTTAAGTAAATAAAAGTCTGATGATCTTCATTTTTAGAGCATTGTCCCAAGTGAGGAAAAGGATGATGGAGACTATGATTCCCCCACAAGTCGGGATGACACTCCGGGCGGAAAATAAAATAAATAAAAAAAGAGGCAAAAAAAGAGAGAAAAGGCCCAAATAAAAACTGAGAGAAAAAGAGAGAAGGGACAACGTTACTATCCTTTTACCACACTTGTGCTTCAAAGTAGCACCATGATCTTCATGATAGAGAGTCTCTCATTTTGTCACTTTCATATATTAGTAGGAAATTTTCATTATAGAACTTGGCTTGTATATTCCAATGATGGGCTTCCTCAAAATGCCCTAGGTCTTCGTGAGCAAGCAAGTTGAATGCACACCCACTTAGTTTCTTTTGTTGAGCTTTCATATACTTATAGCTCTAGTGCATCCGTTGCATGGCAATCCCTACTCACTCACATTGATATCTATTGATGGGCATCTCCATAGCCCGTTGATATGCCTAGTTGATGTAAGACTATCTTCTCCCTTTTTGTCTTCTCCACAACCACCATTCTATTCCACATATAGTGCTATATCCATGGCTCACGCTCATGTATTGCGTGAAGATTGAAAAAGTTTGAGAACGTCAAAAGTATGAAACAATTGCTGGCTTGTCATCGGGGTTGTGCATGATTTAAATACTTTGTGTGGTGAAGATAGAGCATAGCCAGACTATATGATTTTGTAGGGATAACTTTCTTTGGCCATGTTATTTTGAGAAGACATGATTGCTTTGTTAGTATGCTTGAAGTATTATTATTATTTTTATCAATATTAAACTTTTGTCTTGAATCTTTCGTATCTGAATATTCATACCACAATTAAGAAGAATTACATTGAAATTATGCCAAGTAGCACTCCGCATCAAAAATTCTATTTTTATCATTTACCTACTCGAGGACGAGCAGGAATTAAGCTTGGGGATGCCTGATACGTCTCCAACGTATCTATAATTTTTGATTGCTCCATGCTATATTATCTACTGTTTTGGACATTATTGGGCTTTATTATTCACTTTTATATTATTTTTGGGACTAACCTATTAACCGGAGGCCCAGCCCAGAATTGATGTTTTTTGCCTATTTCAGAGTTTCGCAGAAAAGGAATATCAAACGGAGTCCAAACGGAATGAAACCTTCGGGAACGTGATTTTTAGGAAGAATATGATCTAGGAGACTTGGACCCTACGTCCAGAAACAAAAGAGGAGGCCACGAGGTAGGGGCGCGCCCACCCCCCCTCCCCCAGGGCACGCCCTCCACCCTCGTGGGCCCCCTGTTGCTCCACCGACGTACTCCTTCCTCCTATATATACCTATGTACCCCCAAACGATCAGATACGGAGCCAAAAACCTAATTCCACAACCTTCCGTACCCACGAGATCCCATCTTGGGGCCTGTTCCGGAGCTCCGTCGGAGGGGGCATCCATCACGGAGGGCTTCTACATCAACACCATAGCCTCTCCGATGAAGTGTGAGTAGTTTACCTCAGACCTTCGGGTCCATAACTAGTAGCTAGATGGCTTCTTCTCTCTTTTTGGATCTCAATACAATGTTCTCCCCCTCTCTCGTGGAGATCTATTCGATGTAATCTTCTTTTTGCGGTGTGTTTGTTGAGACCGATGAATTGTGGGTTTATGATCAAGATTATCTATGAACAATATTTGAATCTTCTCTGAATTCTTTTATGTATGATTGGTTATCTTTGCAAGTCTCTTCGAATTATCAGTTTGGTTTGGCCTACTAGATTGATCTTTCTTGCAATGGGAGAAGTGCTTAGCTTTGGGTTCAATCTTGCGGCATCCTTTCCCAGTGACAATAGGGGCAGCAAGGCACGTATTGTATTGTTAACATCGAGGATAACAAGATGGGGTTTTATCATATTGCATGAATTTATCCCTCTACATCATGTCACCTTGCTTAAGGCGTTACTCTATTTCCATGAACTTAATACTCTAGATGCATGCTGGATAGCGGTCGATGAGTGGAATAATAGTAGTAGATGCAGGCAGGAGTCGGTCTACTTGTCTCGGACGTGATGCCTATATACATGATCATACCTAGATATTCTCATAACTATGCTCAGTTCTGTCAATTGCTCAACAGTAATTTGTTCACCCACCGTAAAATACTTATGCTCTTGAGAGAAGCCACTAGTGAAACCTATGGCCCCCGGGTCTATCTTCATCATATTAATCTTCCAACACTTAGTTATTTACTTTGCTTTTATTTTAATTTGCATCTTTATCACAAAAATACCAAAAATATTATCCTATCATATCTATCAGATCTCACTCTCGTAAGTAACCGTGAAGGGATTGACAACCCCTTATCGCATTGGTTGCGAGGAGTTATTTGTTTTGTGTAGGTACGAGGGACTCGCACGTAGCCTCCTACTGGATTGATACCTTGGTTCTCAAAAACTGAGGGAAATACTTATGCTACTTTGCTGCATCACCCTTTCCTCTTCAAGGGAAAACCAACGCAGTGCTCAAGAGGTAGCAAGAAGGATTTCTGGCGCCGTTGCCGGGGAGGTCTACGCCAAAGTCAACATACCAAGTACCCATCACAATCTCTTATCTCCCGCATTACATTATTTGCCATTTGCCTCTCGTTTTCCTCTCCCCCACTTCACCCTTGTCGTTTTATTTGCTCTCTCTTTTCCGGTTGCCTCTTTTCGTTCGCTTTTCCCTCGCCATGTCAGAACCAAAAAGAGTTGGGGTTTCTCTCCCAAGTTTTAGCGCTTTAGACAACCCTGCTATCTTATCTAAACTCATAAATAAAAATACTATGGAAAAACCTGCCGGAATTATCAATGAAAACCTTAGCAATTTTGATGAAGAAGATTCTGGAATATTTCCTTATTTACTTGATGAATCTTTGAAAGATGCTTGGAATAGGCTATTAAGGATCCGTGCTAGCTATGTACCTCAATACCAAATTGAGGTTTACTTAAAAAGCTTTTATGTTGGGTTGCCCGCTTCGTTCAAACAAGTCTTGGATTCTATTTTTGAAGAGGGTTTTCTTGAAGGGGACCCCATAGATACCTATGAACAGATGAAAACTATATTTGGGCACCCCATTAACGAGAAAGTTGAAATCACATCTCTTTTGCTTTCTTACCAAAACGAATCTATCAAAGAGATAAAAGCTAGCCTAGATACCTATTTCCGTAACATACTTAATATTTTTTCTACCATTAATGGCCATGTCTGTCAAAATAGAAAGATTAATTCCATAGATAACAATTTTGCTCTCTTTTTCCCTAAAACCAAAGATGGCAATACCTAGATCTATCCTTGCTTGTATGCCTAGCTAGGGGCGTTAAACGATAACGCTTGTTGGGAGGCAACCCAATTTTATTTTTAGTTTTTTGCTTTTTGCTTCTGTTTAGAAATAAATATTTGAGCTAGCCTCTGGTTAGATGTGTTTTTATGTTTTAATTAGTGTTTGTGCCAAGTTAAACCTATAGGATCTTCTTGGACGATAGTTATTTGATCTTCGTGTAATTTCCAGAAACTTTCTGTTCACGAAAATAATTGTTAAACATCACCAGAACGTGATAAAATAGTGATTCCAATTGCTGCTGATCAATAAACAAATTGTCTAGGTCTTCCTATTTTGGCTGATTTTTTGCAGTTACAGAAGTTTTAGTTAGTTACAGATTACTACAGACTGTTCTGTTTTTGACAGATTCTGTTTCTCGTGTGTTGTTTGCTTATTTTGACGAATCTATGGCTAGTAAAATAGTTTATAAACCATAGAGAAGTTGGAATACAGTAGGTTTAACACCAATATAAATAAAGAATGAGTTCATTACAGTACCTTGAAGTGGTCTTTTGTTTTCTTTCGCTAACGGAGCTCACGAGATTTCTGTTATGTTTTGTGTTGTGAAGTTTTCATGTTTTGAGTGAAAGATTTTGATGAATTACGGAACAAGGAGTGGCAAGAGCCTAAGCTTGGGGATGCCCATGTCACCCCCAAGATAATCTAAGTACACCAAAAAACCAAAGCTTGGGGATGCCCCGGAAGGCATCCCCTATTTCGTCTACTTCCATCGGTAACTTTACTTGGAGCTATATTTTTATTCACCACATGATATGTGTTTTGCTTGGAGCGTCTTGTAAGATTTGAGTCTTTGATTTTTAGTTTACCACAATCATCCTTGCTGTACACACCTTTTGAGAGAGCCATACATGATTTGGAATTTGTTAGAATAATCTATGTACTTCACTTATATCTTTTGAGTTATATAGTTTTGCTCTAGTACTTCACTTATATCTTTTAGAGCACGGTGCTGGATTTGTTTTATAGAAACTATTGATCTCTCATGCTTCACTTAGATTATTTTGAGAGTCTTAAATAGCATGGTAATTTGCTTAAATAATCCTAATATGCTTGGTATTCAAGATTTGTAAAAACTTTCTTATGAGTGTGTTGAATACTAAGAAAAGTTTGATGCTTGATAATTGTTTTGAGATATAAAGATGGTGATATTAGAGTCATGCTAGTTGACTAGTTGTGAATTTGAGAAATTCTTGTGTTAAAGTTTGTGATTCCCGTAGCATGCACGTATGGTGAACCGTTATGTGATGAACTCGGATCATGATTTATTTATTGATTGTCTTCCTTATGAGTGGCGGTCGGGGACGAGCGATGGTCTTTTCCTACCAATCTATCCCCCTAGGAGCATGCGCGTAATACTTTGCTTTGATAACTTGTAGATTTTTGCAATAAGTATATGAGTTCTTTATGACTAATGTTGAGTCCATGGATTATACGCACCCTTCTTCCTTCCACCATTGCTAGCCTCTCTAATACCGGGCACTTTTCGCCGGTATCGTAAACCCACCATAAACCTTCCTCAAAACAGCCACCATACCTACCTATCATGGCATTTCCATAGCCATTCCGAGATATATTGCCATGCAACTTTCCACCGTTCCGTTTATTATGACACGCTCCATCATTGTCATATTGCTTTGCATGATCATGTAGTTGACATCGTATTTGTGGCAAAGCCACCGTTCATAATTCTTTCATACATGTCACTCTTGATTCATTGCATATCCCGGTACACCGCCGGAGGCATTCATATAGAGTCATATTTTGTTCTAAGAATCGAACTGTAATTCTTGAGTTGTAAGTAAATAAAAGTCTGATGATCTTCATTTTTAGAGCATTGTCCCAAGTGAGGAAAAGGATGATGGAGACTATGATTCCCCCACAAGTCGGGATGACACTCCGGGCGGAAAATAAAATAAATAAAAAAGAGGCAAAAAAAGAGAGAAAAGGCCCAAATAAAAAAATGAGAGAAAATGAGAGAAGGGACAATGTTACTATCCTTTTACCACACTTGTGCTTCAAAGTAGCACCATGATCTTCATGATAGAGAGTCTCTCATTTTGTCACTTTCATATACTAGTTGGAATTTTTCATTAGAGAACTTGGCTTGTATATTCCAATGATGGGCTTCCTCAAAATGCCCTAGGTCTTCGTGAGCAAGCGAGTTGGATGCACACCCACTTAGTTTCTTTTGTTGAGCTTTCATATACTTATAGCTCTAGTGCATCCGTTGCATGGCAATCCCTACTCACTCACATTGATATCTATTGATGGGCATCTCCATAGCCCGTTGATATGCCTAGTTGATGTGAGACTATCTTCTCCCTTTTTGTCTTCTCCACAACAACCATTCTATTCCACATATAGTGCTATATCCATGGCTCACGCTCATGTATTGCGTGAAGATTGAAAAAGTTTGAGAACGTCAAAAGTATGAAACAATTGCTTGGCTTGTCATCGGGGTTGTGCATGATTTAAATAATTTGTGTGGTGAAGATAGAGCATAGCCAGACTATATGATTTTGTAGGGATAACTTTCTTTGGCCATGTTATTTTGAGAAGACATGATTGCTTTGTTAGTATGCTTGAAGTATTATTATTTTTGATGTCAATATTAAACTTTTGTCTTGAATCTTTCGGATCTGAATATTCATACCACAATTAAGAAGAATTACATTAAAATTATGCCAAGTAGCACTCCGCATCAAAAATTATGTTTTTATCATTTACCTACTCGAGGACGAGCAGGAATTAAGCTTGGGGATGCCTGATATGTCTCCAACGTATCTATAATTTTTGATTGCTCCATGCTATATTATCTACTGTTTTGGAAATTATTGGCTTTATTATTCACTTTTATATTATTGTTGGGACTAACCTATTAACCGGAAGCCCAGCCCAGAATTGCTATTTTTTTTGCCTATTTCAGAGTTTCGCGGAAAAGGAATATCAAACAGAGTCCAAACGGAATGAAACCTTCGGGAACGTGATTTTTAGGAAGAATATGATCCAGGAGACTTGGACCCTACGTCAAGAAACAAAAGAGGAGGCCACGAGGTAGGGGGCGCCCACCCCCCCAGGGCGTGCCCTCCACCCTCGTGGGCCCCCTGTTGCTCCACCGACGTACTCCTTCCTCCTATATTTACCTATGTACCCCCAAACGATCAGATGTATGCGATCCGATGAGTGTTGAGGCTCGCGGCGGGTATCGTTATTTTCTGACCTTCACAGATGATTTGAGTAGATTTGGGTATATCTACTTGATGAAACATAAGTCTAAAACATTTGAAAAGTTCAAAGAATTTCAGAGTGAAGTGGAAAATCATCGTGACAAGAAAATAAGGTTTCTACGATCTGATCGCGGAGACAAATATTTGAGTTATGAGTTTGGTCTTCAATTAAAACAATGTGGAATAGTTTCACAAATTCATGCCACCTGGAACACCACAGCATAATGGTGTGTCCGAACGTCATAACCTTACTTTATTGGATATAGTGCAATCTATGATGTTTCTTACCGATTTACCACTATAGTTTTGGGGTTATGCATTAGAGACAGCTGCATTCACGTAAAAAAAAAGGGGCACCATCTAAATCCGTTTGAGACGACACCGTATGAACTATGGTTTGGCAAGAAACCAAAGTTGTCGTTTCTTAAAGTTTGGGGTTGCGATGCTTATAAGAAAAAGTTTCATCCTGATAAGCTCAAACCCAAATCGGAGAAATGTGTCTTCATAGAATACCCAAAGGAGACAATTGGGTACACCTTCTATCACAGATCCGAAGGCAAATTCGTTGCCAAGAATGGATCCTTTCTAGAGAAGGAGTTTCTCGTGAAAGAAGTGAGTGGGAGGAAAGTAGAACTTGATGAGGTAACTGTACCTGCTCCCTTATTGGAAAGTAGTTCATCACAGAAATCTGTTCCTGTGACTCCTACACCAATTAGTGAGGAAGCTAATGATGATGATCATGTAACTTCAGATCAAGTTACTACCGAACCTCGTAGGTCAACCAGAGTGAGATCCGCACCAGAGTGGTACGGTAATCCTGTTCTGGAGGTTATGTTACTAGACCATGACGAACCTACAAACTATGAAGAAGCGATGGTGAGCCCAGATTCCGAAAAATGGCTTGAGGCCATGAAATCTGAGATGGGATCCATGTATGAGAACAAAGTGTGGACTTTGGTTGACTTGCCCGATGATCGGCAAGCCATTGAGAATAAATGGATTTTCAAGAGGAAGACGGACGCTGATAGTAGTGTTACTATCTACAAAGCTAGAATTGTCGCAAAAGGTTCTCGACAAGTTCAAGGTGTTGACTACGATGAGAGTATCTCACTCGTATCTATGCTTAAGTCTATCCGAATCATGTTAGCAATTGCCGCATTTTATGAAATCTGGCAAATGGATAAACAAAACTGCATTCCTTAATGGATTTATTAAAGAAGAGTTGTGTATGATGCAACCAGAAGGTTTTGTCGATCCTAAAGGTGTTAACAAAATGTGCAAACTCCAGCGATCCATCTATGGACTGGTGCAAGCATCTCGGAGTTGGAATATACGCTTTGATGAGTTGATCAAAGCATATAGTTTTATACAGACTTGCGGTGAAGCCTGTATTTACAAGAAAGTGAGTGGGAGCACTACAACATTTCTGATAAGTATATGTGAATGACATATTGTTGATCGGAAATAATTTAGAATTATTCTGCAAAGCATAAAGGACTTTTTGAAAGGAGTTTTTCAAAGAAAGACCTCGGTGAAGCTGCTTACATATTGAGTATCAAGATCTATAGAGATAGATCAAGACGCTTGATAAGTTTTTCAATGAGTACGTATCTTGACAAGATTTCGAAGTAGTTGAAAATGGAATAGTCAAAGAAAGAGTTCTTGCTTGTGTTACAAGGTGTGAATTTGAGTAAGACTCAAAGCCCGACCACGGCAGAAGATAGAAAGAGAATGAAAGTCATTCCCTATGCCTTGGCCATAGGTTATATAAAGTATGCCATGCTGTGTACCAGATCTATTGTATACCCTACACTGATTTTGGCAAGGGAGTACAATAGTGATCTAGGAGTAGATCACTGGACAGCGGTCAAAATTATCCTTAGTGGAATAAGGATATGTTTCTCAATTATGGAGGTGACAAAAGGTTCGTCGTAAAAGGGTTACGTTAATACAAGTTTTGGCACTGATCCAGATGACTCTAAGTATTCATCTGGATACATATTGAAAGTGGGAGCAATTAGCTAAAGTAGCTCCGTGCAGAGCATTGTAGACATAGAAATTTGCAAAATACATACGGATCTGAATATGGCAGACCCGTTGACTAAACTTCTCACAAGCAAAACATGATCACACCTTAGTACTCTTTGGGTGTTAATCACATAGCGATGTGAACTAGATTATTGACTCTAGTAAACCCTTTGGGTGTTGGTCACATGACGATGTGAACTATGGGTGTTAATCACATGGTGATGTGAACTATTGATGTTAAATCACATGGCGATGTGATCTAGATTATTGATTCTAGTGCAAGTGGGAGACTGAAGGAAATATGCCCTAGAGGCAATAATAAAGTTATTATATATTTCCTTATATCATGATAAATGTTTATTATTCATGCTAGAATTGTATTAACCGGAAACATGATACATGTGTGAATACATAGACAAACAGAGTGTCACTAGTATGCCTCTACTTGACTAGCTCGTTGATCAAAGATGGTTATGTTTCCTAGCCATAGACAAAGAGTTGTCATTTGATTAACGGGATCACATCATTAGGATAATGATGTGATTGACTTGACACATTCCGTTAGCTTAGCACTTGATCGTTTAGTATGTTGCTATTGCTTTCTTCATGACTTATACATGTTCCTATGACTATGAGATTATGCAACTCCCGTTTACCGGAGGAACACTTTGTGTGCTACCAAACGTCACAACGTAACTGGGTGATTATAAATGTGCTCTACAGGTGTCTCCGAAGGTACTTGTTGGGTTGGCGTATTTCGAGATTAGGATTTGTCACTCCGATTGTCGGAAAGGTATCTCTGGGCCCACTCGGTAATGCACATCACTATAAGCCTTGCAAGCATTGCAACTAATGAGTTAGTTGCGGGATGATGTATTACGGAATGAGTAAAGAGACTTGCCGGTAACGAGATTGAACTAGGTATTGAGATACCGACGATCGAATCTCGGGCAAGTAACATACCGATGACAAAGGGAACAACATATGTTGTTATGCGGTCTGACCGATAAAGATCTTCGTAGAATATGTAGGAGCCAATATGGGCATCCAGGTCCCGCTATTGGTTATTGACCAGAGAGGTGTCTCGGTCATGTCTACATAGTTCTCGAACCCGTAGGGTCCGCATGCTTAACGTTCGTTGACGATATAGTACTATGAGTTATGTATGTTGGTGACCGAATGTTGTTCGGAGTTTTGGATGAGATCACGGATATGACGAGGAACTCCGAAATGGTCCGGAAGTAAAGATTGATATGTGGATAGTAGTGTTTGATCTCCAGAAAGGTTCCGGAATCCATCAGAAGGGGTTCCGGATGTTTCCCGAAATGTTTGGGCATGAGAACACTTTATTTGGGCCAAAGGGGAAAGCCCACGAGGTTTTTGGAAAGCGCAAAAGGAAGTTTTGCGGAGTCCAAGGGCCAGACGCCAGGGTCCAGACGCCAGGGACCCTGGCGTCTGGCCCTGGAGTCCGAGAAGGACTCTTGCCTATCGGGTGAAACCGACTTTGTGGAGGCTTTTACTCCAAGTTTCGACCCCAAGGCTCAACATATAAATAGAGGGGTAGGGCTAGCACCCATGACACATCAAGAAACACCAAGCCGTGTGCCGGCAACCCCGTCTCCTCTAGTTTATCCTCCGTCATAGTTTCCGTAGTGCTTAGGCGAAGCCCTGCGAAGATTGTTCTTCACCAACACCATCACCACACCATCGTGCCACCGGAACTCATCTACTACTTCGCCCCTCTTGCTGGATCGAGAAGGCAAGGACGTCACCGAGCCGAACGTGTGCAGAACTCGGAGGTGCCGTGCTTTCGGTACTTGGATCGGTCGGATCGTGAAGACGTACGACTACATCAACCGCGTTGATATAACGCTTCCGCTTACGGTCTACGAGGGTACGTAGACAACACTCTCCCCTCTCGTTGCTATGCATCACCATGATCTTGCGTGTGCGTAGGAATTTTTTTGAAATTACTACGTTCCCCAATATGATCTTGTGGAGAGCTAGAACCCCATCATGGATCGGACGGCCCTTAATGAATGTCGATTGATTCGGATGTGTAATCCTAGCCACCACCGCCATCGCCTAATGGTGTGCGCCTTAGCCATAATACGAAAGATCACGCTAATCATCGTGATCGGCCAGAACTGGCAGATGTTGGTTGCCCCAACTACGTTGGGGATCAATGAAATGACACCATAACTAATGTGGGATGCATCAAGCACCCCCAAGAAGAAGTCCCGAAAAATAGCCATCACCACCCATTTGATGACTTTCCAGAACTTTATAAAGAACCAAACGGGAAGGTCATCCGGTCCCAGGGTCGAGCCCGGCTTGATCGGCGCCTCCACCTCTGCCTCAGAGAAAGGATCCACCAAACCATTATTCTCCTCCCCGGACACCCTCAGCTCCGCCAACCAGATACCTTCATGGAGGTTAATCCCCGCACGAGGCTGACCGCATAAGAGGTTCTTGTAGAACTCGTCCACATTGTTGCAAATCTCAACCTTGTCCTAGAGAAACCTAGGGCCGTCCCAAAGGATGGTGATCGAGGCACGTCAGTGGCGTCCATTCATAATGGCCTGAAAGTATGTAGTGTTGGAATCGCCTCTGAACGTCCAATTTAACCATCCACGGATGCGCTAATAAATTTCCTCATTCTGAAAAATTGTCATGAGATTTCCCTCAAGCGCATACCGCTCCATCCTTCCTTCAGGGTCAAGGCCCTCGGCATCGGCTCGACCATTGGAAGACTGGATGGCCTCCAAGAGCTCTGCCTTACGGACCCTAAGGTCACGGCCCAAATTGATACCCCAACCCCTCACGAATTGTCTGGACATCTTGGTACAATGGTGCCATGTGTCCAGAACCGACTTCCAACGATGGGGTGTCAAGGGCCTCAAACCACTTTGTTTTGACCACGTCAGCAAATCCCTCTTGTTGTAGCCAAAATGCTTCAAAGTGGAATCTAGGAGGTAGCCGGATGCTAGCTTCTCCTGATGAGATGAGAAGGGGAACATGGTCCGAGTCGACCCGCGTGATGGCACGGAGAGCAGCCAGGGGGAATTGCCTCTCCCAGTCCACGCAGATGAAAACCCAGTCCAGCACACCCGTGACTAGGTTCACATATTTGTTAGTCCAGGTGCAGTGATCCCCAAATCGCTCCAACTCCTGAAGACACATGGACGTGATGCAATCATTGAATCACGCCTTGAGCGGGCGATTTATTCTGGAGTTATTCTTGAAATCACATCAAATAACTATCGAGAGCGAGACACGCTCTGCCTTAGCCGCTAGCTCCGCAAGGAAGGCCCCGAACCGACTGTGATCAGCTAGACCGTAGACTATAATCACTTCCCATTTGAAAATATTATTCCATGAAGGAGCTCCATACTCACATAAAACTCACCACGGTCCATTCCACCAACTTCGAAGGTTTCGTCCTTCACCCGAAGAAGGATTCCTTCTACAGTAGACACAACGAAATTGGAGAGGCTCAACTGATGTCCTCAAACCAATAAAAGTTTCTCAAATCTCTAGTCAAAGGTGGTAAGCTGAAACTTAAAAAATCTAGTGATAATGCATTATAATTTTTTTAGTATATATATGTTCTAATGCAATCATCTATTTATGAAAACTGTTGAACATATTATGGTTTTATGTGAACTTGGATCAACATTAGACATGTCCAATGTCTTGGAGGTAGATATTGAGATAGACAATCAAAATGGGAAGGTTAGAGACAGGGTGGGTGTGGCCAACCTAAATATTCCCCCGATCACCAGAGTATCCCAAAGAACAATGTTATACTTACGGGACAGGGGCTACAAAATTTTGTTTACAGGCTGATGTGGAAGAAAACAAGTAGATGGTTGAAATCAAGAGGACCCAGTTGAAATCAGGGGGGGATTTTAGTTGAAATCAACGGGAAGGATAAGTGTGTAGGTTTATTATATAACCTTCTTCCATAAGTCTAGCATTTTTGTATCTGAAGATTGTTGATGTGTCAATATATACTTCAAGATAAAATAAGCTCTAGAAAAACGAAGGAGGGTGAGAGATCATGGCATGATTCAATACTTTGATTATCTTGAGATGATTAATTTGAAGAATCATGTAGCAGAGATCCAAAAAGACAGAAAAGAGATACTGGTGGCAGCAATAACCCCTGGCCAGGGGATTACATGGGAGGCAAAATCAAGCTAGCACCAAGGCAATATAGAACGGGGAGCTAAAGCTCATGACGAAGAGGTCTTTAATTTCCCATTCTCTCTCCTCTCCACCCTTATGTGAGAGTTTTGTAGTCTCCTCAGCTCTTCTTCCCTCCTTGGGTGGCCTGGGGTGGGAGAGGGGGGCGGACAACCCACAACATTGCTTTAGGAGTAGACTAGCTATGGTTGTTGGAAATATGACCTAGAGGCAATAATATTTGTATTATTATATTTCCATATTCATAATTATAGAGTTTATATTCTAAGCTATAACTGCTATTCAGTGGAAAATTCATATGCACGTGTGGAAGGTACATAAAAGGTTCCTAGTCTTGCCTCTAGGACTAGCTCAATTGTTGTTGGTGATCACGCTTTTCGGACCTTCAGATATCATTCAGTGTAACGGTGGTCCTAAAACAACATTGAGATTATGACATTGGAAGAACGATCATATTGAATTGAACCAATCTTGTCTGTTATGAATTGAGTTAATATTGTTTGTAATCAATTGTAATGACATGGAGTGTTAACATGTGAATTTGCTCCTTATACCATGAGAGTATTGTAGTCACTTCTTACTATACCATGGGCTTTGGGGTTGCTCAAACGTCACCTGTAACACGGTGATCATAACAACAACTTACATGTTCATCAAAAAGTTTGACAAGGGACTAGATAGGTCGAGAGTGGGATTTGCTCCTCCGACGATGGAGATATATTCTTAGGGCCCTCTCGGTGTGATGGAATCCATCATTGTCTGGCTATACACAGGTGACTACGTCACGGGGATGCCGGAACACAATAACGAGAAAGAAGAACAAAACCGGTAACGAGGATTTCGGTATAGTGAGCATGGTGATGACTCAGGAGGATACCGATGCATTTCTAGTTTTGTGAAGTATCGCGAAGCAAAGGGAACATCACATTATAGCCAAAGGTTCAATCGGATCATTCTAGTGCTCATAGGGATCGATATGGACGTTCACGATTCTGTTGTCGGTCATCGAATGAACGGTTTCGTTCATGTCTATGAGTTACCGAACCTACGGGGTCACAAGCTTAAGGAAATCATGATCTGCTGAGTGTTAGTAGGATGGGATTGATGAGAATATATTTGTGGAATTGTTTCATTAATATTGGGAATAATTCCAAGAGGATCCGGAAGCGTTTGGGGGTCACCGGAAGGGTTTCGGGGAGTATCGGGTAATACCGTGTATTACCGATAAATATATATATATAGGTGGAAAATGTTTCCGGGGATCAAATTATATATTAAACGGTCTAAACATATTTAGAACAATTTTATATTTAATCAAATATCAATGGCCCTAAAAAGGCCAAGAGGTGGAAGGCAACTTGGGCCACAAAGGAAGGAGGCCGAATTGGGGTGGAGGAGGAGTCAGACTCCTCCTCCCTTAGGCCGGCGCACCAAGTGGGGACTCCTTCCCCCTTGGTGGCAGCCCTCCCTCTCCCCTCCAACCTATGTATACTTGAGGTTTGGTGCGCTTTTGAACATACAAGTTTTGGAGCCTCCTCTAGTTCTTCTAGTTCTAGTTCTAGTTGGTCCTAGTTGACTAATTAGAGCTAGACTAATCCTTTAATCCTCATAATTAGAAGCCCCGTGTGGTTCTTCTCCAGTGACGATTAGCTCTGGACAGCGAAGCGCTGCCAGATCGTGAAGGCTGCACGCTTGCAACCAAGTATAGAGGGCGTGCTTTCGGTCTTCGGTTCGAGGGACTTTTCGGGGCAGTTCGCGAGATCGTTCATCTACAGTTCGACGGACTCCAAGTGTGATCTACACTGACACGTTCTTCTTCCACTGCAACTTAGTGATGGTAACGATCGTGATCACAACCCGTTATGCATCTACATATTGATCTTAGGTGTGCGTAGGCACAATTTTTTTATTTTCTATTACGCTTCCCAACAATGGTCCAAGTTGGCCTTAGGGTTGGTTGGTGTTATGTTGGTCATTTGCAGTTTGCATGCGGTGGTCGTCAATGTTATTCTCTATTTCTTCTCTGTGGTGAAATTAAAGTGGGGGTGATGGATCTGGCAGATCCTGCTTGAATAACCACTAGGTCGCACCAGATCGAGTTGTTGTCATGGAATTTTCCGTGCTTGTCTGCCATCGTGTTGACAAAGGGAGACTAGGTGGGAAGACCCACCTCGTCTCCGCTTCCTGGTGCTTTGCCTTGCCAGATTTGTTCTTATGTTGATGGTGGTATTCTTCTTAATCTAGAGAAGGGCCTCCAACGTGAATCTGGAGGCAGATGATGGGGATCCTAATCACGGTCGACGGTGGTTCTAAGGAGCTACGACACCCATGATGATTGGCCGCCTCCTCCGACAAGTTGTTGAATCCACAAGGTTAATGGAGAACAACTTCTTTCCACCAGGCCTTGATGCCAAGAACGAAGGTGGTGCTTGCAAACAAATTTATACATATATCTGACAACATCCATACTTGCAAGCAAATTTAGTAAGTCATACATGGATGTGTGATGTAGCCTTTGTTGGGGAACGTAGCATGCAATTTCAAAAAAAATTCCTACGCTCACGCAAGATCTATCTAGGAGATGCATAGCAACAAGAGCGGGAGAGTGTGTCCATGTACCCTCGTAGACCGAAAGCGGAAGTGTTTGACAACGCGGTTGATGTAGTCGACTTCTTCTCGTTCCGACCGGTCAAGCACCAAACGTACGGCACCTCCGAGTTCTGCCCACGTTCAGCCCGATGATGTCCCTCAAACTCTTGATCCAGCAAAGTGTTGAGGAAGAGTTCCATCAGCACGAGGGCGTGGTGACGGTGATGGTGAAGTGATCCGCGCAGGGCTTCGTCTAAGCACTACGAAGATATGACGAGAGGCGTAAACTGTGGACGGGGGCGCCACACACGGCTAGGAATCAATGTTGTGTGTTCTAGCGGTGGCCCCCACCCCCCTCACATATATAGGTTGGAGGGGAGCAGAGGCAGCCAAGGGGCGCCCCAAGTAGGAGGAATCCTACTTGGGCGCCTCCCAATTCGGCCTCCCCCCCTTCCATATTCATCCGGAGGGGGAAGGAAGGATGAGGGAGGAGAGAAGGAAGGGGGAGGCCGAATCCCTCCCCTTCCTTTCCCTCTTCTCCTCTTTCCTTCCCCTTATTTTGGCCTACATGGGGCGCACCAGCCCCCTAGGGGCTGGTCTGTCCCCTTCTTGGCCCATTAGGCCCATGTAGTTGCCGGGGGGATGCCCGGAACCCCTTCCGGTGACCCGATACGTACCCGGTACCCCCGGAACACTTCTGGTGTCCGAATACTATCGTCCTATATATTGATCTTTACCTATCGGCCATTTCAAGACTCCTTGTCATGTCTGTGATCTCATCCGGGGCTCCGAACAACATTCGTTGACCAAATCACATAACTCATATAATACAAAATCATCATCGAACGTTAAGTGCGCGGATCCTACGGGTTCGAGAACTATGTAGACATGACCGAGACACCTCTCCGGTCAATAACCAATAGCGGAACTTGGATGCTCATATTGGTTCCTACATATTCTACGAAGATCTTTATCGGTCGTACCGCAATGACAACATACATTATTTTCTTTGTCATCGGTATGTTACTTGCCCGAGATTCGATCGTCGGTATCTTCATACCTGGTTCAATCTCGTTACCGGTAAGTCTCTTTACTCATTCCTTAATACATCATCCCGCAACTAACTCATTAGTCACATTGCTTGCAAGGCTTATTATGATGTGCATTACCGAGAGGGCCCAGAGATACCTCTCCGATACTCGGAGTGACAAATCCTAATCTCAATCTATACCAACCCAACAAACACCTTCAGAGATACCTGTAGAGCATCTTTATAATCACCCAGTTATGTTGTGATATTTGATAGCACACAAGGTAATCCTCTGGTATCCGGAAGTTGCATCATCTCATAGTCAAAGGACTATGTATATTACATGAAGAAAGCTATAGCAATAAAACTGAACGATCAATATGTAAGCTAACGGATGGGTCATGTCCATCACATCATTCTCCTAATGATGTGATCCCGTTCATCAAATGACAACACATGTCTATGGTTAGGAAACTTAAGAATCTTTGATCAACAAGCTAGTTGCTACCTCTTGAGCACTGCGTTAGTTTTCCCTTGAAGAGGAAAGGGTGATGCAGCAAAGTAGCGTAAGTATTTCCCTCATTTTTTGAGAACCAAGGTATCAATCGAGTAGGAGGCTACACGCGAGTCCCTCGTACCTACCCAAAACAAATAACTCCTCGCAACCAACGCGATAAGGGGTTGTCAATCCCTTCACGGTTACTTACGAGAGTGAGATCTGATATATATGATAGGATATTATTTTTGGTATTTTTGTGATAAAGATGCAAAGTAAAATAAAAGCAAAGGAAATAACTAAGTGTTGGAAGATTAATATGATGAAGATAGACCCTGGGGGCATAGGTCCCACTAGTGGCTTCTCTCAAGAGCATAAGTATTTTACGGTGGGTGAACAAATTACTGTTGAGCAGTTGACAGAATTGAGCATAGTTATGAGAATATCTAGGTATGATCATGTATATAGGCATCACGTCCGAGACAAGTAGACCGACTCCTGCCTGCATCTACTACTATTACTCCACTCATCGACCGCTATCCAGCATGCATCTAGAGTATTAAGTTCATGGAAACAGAGTAACGCCTTAAGCAAGATGACATGATGTAGAGGGATAAATTCATGCAATATGATAAAAACCCCATCTTGTTATCCTCGATGGCAACAATACAATACGTGCCTTGCTGCCCCTACTGTCACTGGGAAAGGACACCGCAAGATTGAACCCAAAGCTAAGCACTTCTCCCATTGCAAGAAAGATCAATCTAGTAGGCCAAACCAAACTGATAATTCAAAGAGACTTGCAAAGATAACCAATCATACATAAAAGAATTCAGAGAAGATTCAAATATTGTTCATAGATAATCTTGATCATAAACCCACAATTCATCGGTCTCAACAAACACACGACAAAAAGAAGATTACATCGAATAGATCTCCACAAGGGAGGGGAGAACATTGTATTGAGATCCAAAAAGAGAGAAGAAGCCATCTAGCTACTAACTATGGACCCGAAGGTCTAAGGTAAACTACTCACACTTCATCGGAGAGGCTATGGTGTTGATGTAGAAGCCCTCCGTGATGGATGCCCCCTCCGGCGGAGCTCCGGAACAGGCCCCAAGATGGGATCTCGTGGGTACAGAAGGTTGTGGCGGTGGAATTAGGTTTTTGGCTTCGTATCTGATCGTTTGGGGGTACGTAGGTACATATAGGAGGAAGAAGTATGTCGGTGGAGCAACATGGGGCCCATGAGGGTGGAGGGCGCGCCCTGGGGGGGCGCCCCCTCGTGGACCCCTGTTGCTCCACCGACATACTCCTTCCTCCTATATGTACCTACGTACCCCCAAACGATCAGATACGGAGCCAAAAACCTAATTCCACCGCCGCAACCTTCTGTACCCACGAGATCCCATCTTGGGGCCTGTTCCGGAGCTCCGCCGGAGGGGGCATCCATCACGGAGGGCTTCTACATCAACACCATAGCCTCTCCGATGAAGTGTGAGTAGTTTACCTTAGACCTTCGGGTCCATAGTTAGTAGCTAGATGGCTTCTTCTCTCTTTTTGGATCTCAATACAATGTTCTCCCCTCCCTCGTGGAGATCTATTCGATGTAATCTTCTTTTTGCGGTGTGTTTGTTGAGACCGATGAATTGTGGGTTTATGATCAAGATTATCTATGAACAATATTTGAATCTTCTCTGAATTCTTTTATGTATGATTGGTTATCTTTGCAAGTCTCTTCGAATTATCAGTTTGGTTTGGCCTACTAGATTGATCTTTCTTGCAATGCGAGAAGTGCTTAGCTTTGGGTTCAATCTTGCGGTGTCCTTTCCCAGTGACAGTAGGGGCAACAAGGCACGTATTGTATTGTTGCCATCGAGGATAACAAGATGGGGTTTTATCATATTGCATGAATTTATCCCTCTACATCATGTCATCTTGCTTAAGGCGTTACTCTGTTTCCATGAACTTAATACTCTAGATGCATGCTGGATAGCGGTCGATGAGTGGAGTAATAGTAGTAGATGCAGGCAGGAGTCGGTCTACTTGCCTCGGACGTGATGCCTATATACATGAGCATACCTAGATATTCTCATAACTATGCTCAATTCTGTCAATTGCTCAACAGTAATTTGTTCACCCACCGTAAAATACTTATGCTCTTGAGAGAAGCCACTAGTGAAACCTATGGCCCCGGGTCTATCTTCATCATATTAATCTTCCAACACTTAGTTATTTCCTTTGCTTTTTTACATTGCTTTTATTTTACTTTGCATCTTTATCACAAAAATACAAAAAATATTATCCTATCATATCTATCAGATCTCACTCTCGTAAGTAACCGTGAAGGGATTGACAACCCCTTATCGCGTTGGTTGCGAGGAGTTATTTGTTTTGTGTAGGTACGAGGGACTCACGCGTAGCCTCCTACTGGATTCATACCTTGTATCTCAAAAACTGAGGGAAATACTTTCGCTACTTTCCTGCATCACCCTTTCCTCTTCAAGGGAAAACCAACGCAGTGCTGAAGAGGTAGCAAGAAGGATTTCTGGCGCCGTTGCCGGGGAGGTCTACGCAAAAGTCAACATACCAAGTACCCATCACAATCTCTTATCTCCCGCATTACATTATTTGCCATTTGCCTCTCGTTTTCCTCTCCCCCACTTCACCCTTGTCATTTTATTTGCTCTCTCTTTTCCGGTTGCCTCTTTTCGTTCGCTTTTCCCTCGCCATGTCAGAACCAAAAAGAGTTGGGGTTTCTCTCCCGAGTTTTAGCGCTTTAGACAACCCTGCTATCTTATCTAAACTCATAAATAAAAATACTATGGAAAAACCTGCCGGAATTATCAATGAAAACCTTAGCAATTTTGATGAAGAAGATTCTGGAATATTACGTTATTTACTTGATGAATCTTTGAAAGATGCTTGGGATAGGCTATTAAGGATCCGTGCTAGCTATGTACCTCAATACCAAATTGAGGTTTACTTAAAAAGCTTTTATGTTGGTTTGCCCGCTTCGTTCAAACCAATCTTGGATTCTATTTTTGAAGAGGGTTTTCTTGAAGGGGACCCCATAGATACCTATGAAAAGATGAAAACTATATTTGGGCACCACATTAACGAGAAAGTTGAAATCACATCTCTTTTGCTTTCTTACCAAAACGAATCTATCAAAGAGATAAAAGCTAGCCTAGATGCCAATTTCCGCAACATACTTAATCTTTCTTCTACCATTAATGGCCATGTACTTTGTCAAAATAGAAAGATTAATTCCATAGATAACAAGTTTTCTCTCTTTTTCCCTAAAACCAAAGATGGCAATACCTAGATCTATCCTTGCTTGTATGCCTAGCTAGGGGCGTTAAACGATAGCGCTTGTTGGGAGGCAACCCAATTTCATTTTTACTTTTTTGCTTTTTGCTTCTGTTTAGGAATAAATATTTGATCTAGCCTCTGGTTAGATGTGTTTTTATGTTTTAATTAGTGTTTGTACCAAGTTAAACCTATAGGATCTTCTTGGATGATAGTTATTTGATCTTGCTGTAATTTCCAGAAACTTTCTGTTTGTGAAAATAATTGTTAAAATCACCAGAACGTGATAAAATAGTGATTCCAATTGCTGCTGATCAATAAACAAATTTTCTAGGTCTTCCTATTTTGGCTGATTTTTTGGAGTTCCAGAAGTTTGCGTTAGTTACAGATTACTACAGACTGTTCTGTTTTTGACAGATTCTGTTTCTCGTGTGTTGTTTGCTTATTTTGATGAATCTATGGCTAGTAAAATAGTTTATAAACCATAGAGAAGTTGGAATACAGTAGGTTTAACACCAATATAAATAAAGAATGAGTTTATTACAGTACCTTGAAGTGGTCTTTTGTTTTCTTTCGCTAACGGAGCTCACGAGATTTTCTGTTGAGTTTTGTGTTGTGAAGTTTTCAAGTTTTGGGTGAAAGATTTTGATGGATTATGGAATAAGGAGTGGCAATAGCCTAAGCTTGGGGATGCCCATGGCACCCCCAAGATAATCTAAGGACACCATAAAGCCAAAGCTTGGGGATGCCCCGGAAGGCATCCTCTCTTTCGTCTACTTCCATCGGTAACTTTACTTGGAGCTATATTTTTATTCACCACATGATATGTGTTTTGCTTGGAGCATCTTGTATGATTTGAGTATTTTCTTTTTAGTTTACCACAATCATCCTTGCTGTACACACCTTTTGAGAGAGCCATACATGATTTGGAATTTGTTAGAATACTGTATGTGCTTCGCTTATACCTTTTGAGTTATATAGTTTTGCTCTAGTACTTCATTTATATCTTTTAGAGCACGGTGGTGGATTTGTTTTATAGAAACTATTGATCTCTCATGCTTCACTTAGATTATTTTGAGAGTCTTAAATAGCATGGTAATCTGCTTAAATAATCCTAATATGCTTGGTATTCAAGATTTTGTAAAAACTTTCTTATGAGTGTGTTGAATACTAAGAAAAGTTTGATGCTTGATAATTGTTTTGAGATATAAAGATGGTGATATTAGAGTCATGCTAGTTGACTAGTTGTGAATATGAGAAATACTTGTGTTAAAGTTTGTGATTCCCGTAGCATGCACGTATGGTGAACCGTTATGTGATGAAGTCGGAGGATGATTTATTTATTGATTGTCTTCCTTATGAGTGGCGGTCGGGGACGAGCGATGGTCTTTTCCTACCAATCTATCCCCCTAGGAGCATGCGCGTAAGACTTTGCTTTGATAACTTGTAGATTTTTTGCAATAAGTATATGAGTTCTTTATGACTAATGTTGAGTCCATGGATTATACGCACCCTTCTTCCTTCCACCATTGCTAGCCTCTCTAATACCACGCACTTTTCGCCGGTATCATAAACCCACCATAAACCTTCCTCAAAACAGCCACCACACCTACCTATCATGGCATTTCCATAGCCATTCCGAGATATATTGCCATGCAACTTTCCACCGTTCCGTTTATTATGACACGCTCCATCATTGTCATATTGCTTTGCATGATCATGTAGTTGACATCGTATTTGTGGCAAAGCCACCGTTCATAATTCTTTCATACATGTCACTCTTGATTCATTGCATATCCCGGTACACCGCCGGAGGCGTTCATATAGAGTCATATTTTGTTCTAAGAATCGAGTTGTAATTCTTGAGTTGTAAGTAAATAAAAGTGTGATGATCTTCATTTTTAGAGCATTGTCCCAAGTGAGGAAAAGGATGATGGAGACTATGATTCCCCCACAAGTCGGGATGAGACTCCGGACGGAAAATAAAAAAAATAAAAAAAGAGGCAAAAAAAGAAGAGAGAAACGGCCCAAATAAAAAAATGAGAGAAAAAGAGAGAAGGGACAATGTTACTATCCTTTTACCAAACTTGTGCTTCAAAGTAGCACCATGATCTTCATGATAGAGAGTCTCTCATTTTGTCACTTTCATATACTAGTAGGAATTTTTCATTAGAGAACTTGGCTTGTATATTCCAATGATGGGCTTCCTCAAAATGCCCTAGGTCTGCGTGAGCAAGCGAGTTCGATGCACACCCACTTAGTTTCTTTTGTTGAGCTTTCATATACTTATAGCTCTAGTGCATCCGTTGCATGGCAATCCCTACTCACTCACATTGATATCTATTGTTGGGCATCTCCATAGCCCGTTGATACGCCTAGTTGATGTGAGACTATCTTCTCCCTTTTTGTCTTCTCCACAACCACCATTATATTCCACATATAGTGCTATATCCATGGCTCACGCTCATGTATTGCGTGAAGATTGAAAAAATTTGAGAACGTCAAAAGTATGAAACAAGTGCTTGGCTTGTCATCGGGGTTGTGCATGATTTAAATACTTTGTGTGGTGAAGATAGAGCATAGCCAGACTATATGATTTTGTAGGAATAACTTTCTTTGGGCATGTTATTTTGAGAAGACATGATTGCTTTGTTAGTATGCTTGAAGTATTATTATTTTTTATATCAATATTAAACTTTTGTCTTGAATCTTTCGTATCTGAATATTCATACCACAATTAAGAAGAATTACATTGAAATTATGCCAAGTAGCACTCCGCATCAAAAATTCTGTTTTTATCATTTACCTACTCGAGGACGAGTAGGAATTAAGCTTGGGGATGCCTGATACGTCTCCAACGTATCTATAATTTTTGATTGCTCCATGCTATATTATCTACTGTTTTGGACATTATTGGGCTTTATTATTCACTTTTATATTAGTTTTGGGACTAACCTATTAACCGGAGGCCCAACCAAGAATTGCTGTTTTTTTGCCTATTTCAGAGTTTCGCAGAAAAGGAATATCAAACGGAGTCCAAACGGAATGAAACCTTCGGGAACGTGATTTTTAGGAAGAATATGATCCAGGAGACTTGGAACCTACGTCAAGAAACAAAAGAGGAGGCCACGAGGTAGGGGGCACGCCCACCCCCCCCCCCAGGGCGCGCCCTCCACCCTCGTGGGCCCCCTGTTGCTCCACCGACGTACTCCTTCCTCCTATATATACCTACGTACCCCCAAACGATCAGATACGGAGCCAAAAACCTAATTCCACCGCCGCAACCTTCTGTACCCACGAGATCCCATCTTGGGGCCTGTTCCGGAGCTCCGCCGGAGGGGGCATCCATCACGGAGGGCTTTTACATCAACACCATAGCCTCTTCGATGAAGTGTGAGTAGCTTACCTCAGACCTTCGGGTCCATAGTTAGTAGCTAGATGGCTTCTTCTCTCTTTTTGGATCTCAATACAATGTTTTCCCCCTCTCTCGTGGAGATCTATTCGATGTAATCTTCTTTTTGCGGTGTGTTTGTTGAGACCGATGAATTGTGCGTTTATGACCAAGATTATCTACGAACAATATTTGAATCTTCTCTGAATTCTTTTATGTATGATTGGTTATGTTTGCAAGTCTCTTTGAATTATCAGTTTGGTTTGGCCTACTAGATTGATCTTTCTTGCAATGGGAGAAGTGCTTAGCTTTGGGTTCAATCTTGCGGTGTCCTTTCCCAGTGACAGTAGGGGCAGCATGGCACGTATTGTATTGTTTCCATCGAGGATAACAAGATGGGGTTTTTATCATATTGCATGAATTTATCCCTCTACATCATGTCATCTTGCTTAAGGCGTTACTCTGTTTCCATGAACTTAATACTCTAGATGCATGCTGGATAGCGGTCGATGAGTGGAGTAATAGTAGTAGATGCAGGCAGGAGTCGGTCTACTTGTCTCGGACGTGATGCCTATATACATGATCATACCTAGATATTCTCATAAATATGCTCAATTCTGTCAATTGCTCAACAGTAATTTGTTCACCCACCGTAAAATATTTTTGCTCTTGAGAGAAGCCACTAGTGAAACCTATGGCCCCCGGGTCTATCTTCATCATATTAATCTTCCAACACTTAGTTATTTCCTTTGCTTTTTTACTTCGCTTTTATTTTACTTTGCATCTTTATCACAAAAATACCAAAAATATTATCCTGTCATATCTATCAGATCTCACTCTCGTAAGTGACCGTGAAGGGATTGACAACCCCTTATCGCGTTGGTTGCGAGGAGTTATTTGTTTTGTGTAGGTACGAGGGAGTCGTGCGTAGCCTCCTACCGGATTGATACCTTGGTTCTCAAAAACTGAGGGAAATACTTACGCTACTTTGCTGCATCACCCTTTCCTCTTCAAGGGAAAACCAACGCAGTGCTCAAGAGGTAGCAACCATATCACATCACAACATGCCCTGCAAAAACAAGTTAGACGTCCTCTACTTGTTGTTGCAAATTTTACGTGGCTGCTACGGGCTTAGCAAGAACCGTTCTTACCTACGCATCAAAAACCACAACAATTTTTCGTCAAGTGTGTTGTTTTAACCTTCAACAAGGACCGGGCGTAGTCACACTTGATTCAACTAAAGTTAGAGAAACAGACACCCACTAGCCACCTGTGTGCGAAGCACGGAGGTAGAACCAGTCTCATGAACGCGGTCATGTAATGTCAGTCTGGGACGCTTCATCTAACAATATCGCCGAATCAAAGTAGGACATGCTGGTAAGCAGTATGACTATTATCGCCCACAACTCATTGTGTTCTACTCGTGCATATAACATCTACGCATAGACCTGGCTCGGATGCCACTGTTGGGGAACGCAGTATTTCAAAAAATTTACCTACGATCACGCAAGATCTATCTGTGTGATGCATAGCAATGAGCGGGGAGAGTGTGTCCACGTACCCTCGTAGACCGAAAGCGGAAGCGTTAAGTAACGCGGTTGATGTAGTCGAACGTCTTCGCGATCCAACCGATCAAGTACCAAACGCACGGCACCTCCGCGATCTGCACACGTTCAGCTCGGAGACGTCCCATGAACTCTAGATCTAGCTAAGGCCGAGGGAGAGTTTCATCAGCACAATGGCGTGGTGACGGTGATGATGAAGTTACCGACGCAGGGCTTCGCCTAAGCACTACGACAATATGACCGAGGTGGAAATCTATGGAGGGGGCACCGCGCACGGCTAAGATCAACTTGTGTGTCTATGGGGTGCCCCCCTCCCCCGTATATAAAGGAGTGGAGGAGGGGGAGGGCCGGCCTCCTATGGCGCGCCCCAAGGGGGGATTCCTACTCCTACTAGGAGTAGGTTTCTCCCCTTTCCTAGTCCAACTAGGAGGGGGGAAGGGAAGAGGGAGAGGAAGGAAAGGGGGGCCGGCCCCCTCCCCAATTCGGATTGAGCTTGGGGGCGCGCCTCCTCCACTTGGCCGCCTCCTCCTCTCTTCCACCATGGCCCATTAAGGCCCATTAACTCCCCGGGGGGTTCCGGTAACCCCCGGGTACTCCGGAAAATGCCCGAACTCATCCGAAACCTTTCCGTTGTCCAAACATAACCTTCCAATATATCAACCTTCATGTCTCGACCATTTAGAGACTCCTCGTCATGTCCGTGATCACATCCGGGACTCCGAACAACCTTCGGTACATCAAAACACATAAACTCATAATACCGATCGTCACCGAATGTTAAGCGTGCGGACCCTACGGGTTCGAGAACTATGTAGACATGACCGAGACTCATCTCCGGTCAATAACTAATAGCGGAACCTCGATGCTCATATTGGCTCCCACATATTCTACGAAGATCTTTATCGGTCAAACCGCATAACAACATATGTTGTTCCCTTTGTCATCGGTATGTTACTTGCCCGAGATTCGATCGTCGTTATTTCAATACCTAGTTCAATCTCGTTACCGACAAGTCTCTTTACTCGTTCCGTAATGCAACATCCCGCAACTAACTCATTAGTCACATTGCTTGCAAGGCTTATAGTGATGTGCATTACCGAGAGGGCCCATACCTCTCCGACAATCGACGTGACAAATCCTAATCTCGATCTATGCCAACTCAACAAACACCATCGGAGATACCTGTAGAGCATCTTTATAATCACCCAGTTACGTTGTGATGTTTTATAGCACACTAAGTGTTCCTCCGGTATTCGGGAGTTGCCTAATCTCATAGTCATAGGAACATGTATAAGTCATGAAGAAAGCAATAGCAACAAACTAAACGATCATCGTGCTAAGCTAATAGATGGGTCTTGTCAATCACATCATTCTCTAACGATGTGATCCCATTAATCAAATGACAACTCATGTCTATGGCTAGGAAACTTAACCATCTTTGATTAACGAGCTAGTCAAGTAGAGGCATACTAGTGACACTCTGTTTGTCTATATATTCACACATGTACTAAGTTTTCGGTTAATACAATTCTAGCATGAATAATAAACATTTATCATGATATAAGGAAATAGAAATAACAACTTAATTATTGCCTCTAGGGCATATTTCCTTCAAAAATGCCGTCATGATCTCCATCGTCACTGGCTTGACACCTTTGATCTCCATCGTAGCGTCGTGGTCGTCTCGCCAACTATTGCTTCTACAACTATCTCTAACGCATAGTGATAAAGTAAAGTAATTATATGGCGTTTGCCTTTCATACAATAAAGCGACAACCATAAGGCTCCTGCCAGTTGCCGATAACTTTTACAAAACATGATCATCTCATACAATAACGTATATCATATCATGTCTTGACCATATCACATCACAACATGCCCTGCAAAAACAAGTTAGACGTTCTCTACTTTGTTGTTGCAAGTTTTACGTGGCTGCTACGGGCTTCTAGTAAGAACCGTTCTTACCTACGCATCAAAACCACAACGGTGATTTATCAAGTTTGTTGTTTTAACCTTCAACAAGGACCGACCACAGTCAAATTCGATTCAACTAAAGTTGGAGAAACAGACACCCGCCAGCCACCTTTATGCAAAACTAGTTGCATGTCTGTCGGTGGAACCGGTCTCATGAACGTGGTCATGTAAGGTTGGCCCGGGCCGCTTCATCCAACAATACCGCCGGATCAAAATAAGACATTGGTGGTAAGCAGTATGATGATCACCGCCCACAACTCTTTGTGTTCTACTCGTGCATATCATCTACGCATTGACCTGGTTCTGATGCCACTGTTAGGGAACGTAGCATGCAATTTTCAAAAAAAAATCCTAAGCTCACGCAAGATCTATCTAGGAGATGCATAGAAATGAGAGGGGGAGAGTGTGTCCACGTACCCTTGTAGACCAAAAGCGGAAGCGTTTGACAACGCGGTTGATGTAGTCGAACTTCTTCTCGTTCCGACCGGTCAAGCACCGAACGTACGGCACCTCCGAGTTCTATCCACGTTCAGCTCGATGACGTCCCTCGAACTCTTGATCCAGCAAAGTGTCGAGGGAGAGTTCTATCAGCACAACGGCGTGGTGACGGTGATGGTGAAGTGATCCGCATAGGGCTTCGTCTAAGCACTACGAAGATATGACTAGAGGCGTAAACTGTGGACGGGGGCGCAGCACACGGCTAGGAATCAATGTTGTGTGTTCTAGCGGTGCCCCCCCCCTCATATATATAGGTTGGAGGGGAGGAGAGGCAGCAAAGGGGGCACCCCAAGTAGGAGGAATCCTACTTGGGCGCCTCCCAGTTCGGCCTCCCCCCTTCCATATTCATCCGGAGGGGGGAGGAAGGAGGAGGGAGGAGAGAAGGAAGGGGGAGGCCGAATCCCTCCCCTTCCTTTCCCTCTTCTCCTCTTTCCTTCCCCCTTATTTCAGCCTACATGGGGCGCACCAGCCCCCTAGGGGCTGGTCTGTCCCCTTCTTGGCCCATTAGGCCTATGTAGTTGCCGGGGGGATGCCCAGAAGCCCTTCCGGTGACCCGATACATACCCGGTACCCCCGGAACACTTCCGGTGTCCGAATACTATCGTCCTATATATGGATCTTTACCTCTCGACCATTTCGAGACTCCTTGTCATGTTCGTGATCTCATTCGGGACTCCGAACAACATTCGGTCACCAAATCACATAACTCATATAATACAAAATTGTCATCGAATGTTAAGCGTGCGGACCCTACGGGTTCGAGAACTATGTAGACATGACCGAGACAGTCAATAACCAATAGCGGAACCTGGATGCTCATATTGGTTCCTACATATTCTACGAAGATCTTTATCGGTCGTACCGCAATGACAACATACGTTATTCCCTTTGTCATCGGTATGTTACTTGCCCGAGATTCGATCGTCGGTATCTTCATACCTAGTTCAATCTCGTTACCGGTAAGTCTCTTTACTCGTTCTGTAATACATCATCCCGCAACTAACTCATTAGTCACATTGCTTGCAAGGCTTATTATGATGTGCATTACCGAGAGGGCCCAGAGATACCTCTCCGATACTCGGAGTGACAAATCCTAATCTCGATCTATGCCAACCCAACAAACACCTTCGGAGATACCTGTAGAGCATCTTTATAATCACCCAGTTACGTTGTGACGTTTGATAGCACACAAGGTATTCCTCTTGTATCCGGGAGTTGCATAATCTCATAGTCAAAGGAATATGTATATGACATGAAGAAAGCTATAGCAATAAAATTGAACGATCAATATGCTAAGCTAACGGATGGGTCATGTCCATCACATCATTCTCCTAATGATGTGATCCCGTTCATCAAATGACAACACATGTCTATGGTTAGGAAACTTAACCATCTTTGATCAACGAGCTAGTCTAGTAGAGGCTTACTAGGGACACGGTGTTTTGTCTATGTATCCACACATGTATCAAGTTTCCAGTTGATACAATTCTAGCATGAATAATAAACATTTATCATGATATAAGGAAATATAAAATACAACTTTATTATTGCCTCTAGGGCATATTTCCTTCAGCTTCTGAGTCAAACATATACATGGATTCGAAAATGTCATCAACCACACACATGACCAAACAACATTACACGTCCATACATATGAACATGACACATCTATTTCACTTGACTCTTACATCTATACATTGGGGGAAACATTGCGAAAGTTTCACCATATAGATACATTGCAACCAACATAACATACTTCTACTTACGCCACATATTCAACGATGCATTGCCATGCATCAAAGCAATGTGATCACTCAATCATGTCTTCAACTATGCCATGATCATCACATATGTGCTAAAACAACATGACATTCAAATTTATTTGCACCTATACATACAAATACATCATTCCTATTTTTTCTTTATCACTAAAAATATTCTATCTCAAATCCAAGTCAATGGTTATATGTGGTACAAAAGCACATTGTTATTTATTTGAACCCAAAATAAACTAATCAATGGAGAGCAACAAACATGGCCCAAAATTTAGAAAAAATGCAAAACTAGGGTTTGATATGGTGCTAAAAAATGCAACCAAAACAACAAGATTCAAGCCATTTCGATAGAATGGAACCATCACATCTCATTCCACTTTGTTCTTAAACCAAACACACCCTAAGATAACCGAAGGAGAATACCTCAAGGTCCTCAACCAACATAAGGGGACAAGATCCACCAAAAAATGCTCGACTCAAGGTAGATTAGAAGGGGTTTGAGTTGGGGAGAGGAAAAACTCCTTTCTATTCTTTGTCACCATCACCACCGCAGACACTTAACTCTTTGACTACTGTTTAATCGCGGCCGTCGTCGTCAACGCCTAGTAAAAATGTCAGATCATAAAATGTTTCAAACAAGGTCATTCCATGCTAATCTCATATCGCGCTATTCGTCATCCTGGGTGAGGAATAGTTATTCTTCACCCCCTCTCTATTTTGAGGTCAATTCACCGTATTTTTAGGTTTCGTAAATTTTCTCTTATTGCATACGTAAAAAGAGAACATAAGAAAATATATACTCGCCGTAAAAATTATTTTATGTTATGTAAAGTTACGAACGTAAAAACATACATAAAATGCGATATTTCTGGTCTTATAACCTATTTTTTGTTTTCTTATACTAAATTTTACATAGTTAATCAATATGAATGTAACAATTTGTATTCCAAACGTAATTTATTTATGAAGCGATCGTAAGATTACCTCGGGTGAAGAATTATTTATTCTGCAACCTGGATGATGAATAGTATTACTATATATATATTAGCTATGCCCAAAACTATTATATACATTTGTATTTACACAAATTTAAGACAAGAGTATTGGGAGGAGGGAGTATAATGTAAGGATAAAAGAAACACATACAGTAGTAATTTGGCATCAGTCGGTCGGTCCCACGAAAGGCAGGTATGAAACGAATACCCATTTCTAGCCCAGGCTTTCTGCACGCGGTGAAGAGAACATTTCAAAAAATAGTTAAAAATCCGCTTTTTTATGAAAGATAATTTTGTGCGTGCGGTGCGCTCCAAATTTCAGATCATTTGAACATATGAGTAGCTCTCAGCAAAAAAGGTAAATTGGGTCAGAACAATACATGAACAATAAAAAAAATTCCAGACCCTAAAGTTGTTTTTTTTTGCTGAGAACTGCTCAGGTGTCTAAATGATCTAAATTTTGTAGAGCACCTCGCGTATCAAATTATCTTCCGTGCAAAAGGAAATCAGAATTTTTTTAATCTTTCTAGTATTCTTTTTGAATTTCTGTTCATCGCGGCTGAGACTGAGCACCGAATCGCCTCGTCCGGTATAAAATTTAAGTCTTTCTTGTGCGCTGCATTCCCCAGGGGAAAATAGAGAAAAGAACACCACGCCGGAACATCGCGCCACGCCCCGGCGGCTGGAGCGTCGCGCTCCGATGCCCCCACCGAGGATCGCCTTGTCCGCGCCCCACCACGACGTACTCCGCCTCCTCGACGCCCAGGACCTACCCGCCGCGGCGCGCCTCGCGGCCGCGCACGCCTCGTCCCCCCTCTCCCTCGCCGCCGTCCTCCTCCGCCACCCGCCGCCCCGTCTCGGGTACTGCCTCCACGCCCGCGCCGCGCGCGCGGGCCTCCTCAACGACCGCTACCTCGCCAACGCCCTCCTCGCCTTCTACGTCCGCCTCCCGCGCCACCTACCCCACGC
Source organism: Aegilops tauschii subsp. strangulata (assembly GCF_002575655.3). NCBI lineage: Eukaryota > Viridiplantae > Streptophyta > Magnoliopsida > Poales > Poaceae > Aegilops > Aegilops tauschii. The sequence goes on from NC_053041.3 coordinate 522,596,939, forward strand.
GCTCAGGGCGTTCGACGACCTCCCTCAGCGCGACGTCGTCGCGCACTCCTCCATCCTCGCCGCGTTCCTCCACGCGGGGCTTCCCCGCCGCGCTCTCCAGTCGCTCAGGTCCATGGCCGCCGGCGCGGACGGCGTCTCACCCAACGCCCACGCATTCTCCGCCGCCGTCAAGGCCTGCGCTGTGCTCCACGACCGCAACGCGGGCGCCTGCGTCCACGGGAGCATCCTTGTCCGCGGATTCAGCGACGATGACATCGTGCTGAGTGCGCTAGTCGACATGTACGGCCATGCGGCTTCGCCAGGTGATGCACGGAAGGCGTTCGAGGAAATGCGCGCCCCTGATGGGATATGCTACACCTCGCTGTTATCAGCATTTGTGCGGAACGATTGGTTTGAGGAGGCTGTGAGATGGTTCCGGACTATGGTCATGACGAATGGGGTTGAGCTGGATGGCTGCACATTTGGTTCAATGATGACAGCGCTAGGGAACTTGAGGAGGGTGAGGCAGGGCCGCGTGGCGCATGCTCAGGTACTGACCCGTGGTCTTTGTGGGAATGTGATCGTGGAGAGCAGCACGCTCGACATGTACGCCAAGTGCGGGGCGATGTTGGAGGCACGCAAGGTGTTTGACAAGATGCAGGTCAGGAATGCAGTTTCATGGTGTGCGTTGCTTGGAGGTTATTGCAATAACACAGAGTACGAGAAGGTTCTTGTGCTGTTTCGACAGATGGATAGGGAATGCGATGACTCATATAGCTTGGGGACTATTCTAAGGGCATGTGCTGGCCTATCTTCTGTAAAGCCAGGAAAAGAGATCCATTGCCGGTTTCTGAGGAGTGGAGGCTGGAGAGATGTGGTTGTTGAGTCTGCACTTGTAGACCTATATGCAAAATGTGGCGCTGTAGACTATGCTTATAGAGTTTTTGAAGCAAGCAGTGTCCGTAACACAATTACTTGGAATGCCATGATTGGCGGCTTCGCTCAGAATGGCCATGCTGAGCACGCTATCAATTTGTTCAATCGGATGGTCAGCGAAGGGGCGAAACCCGACTACGTCAGTTTCATTGGTGTTCTTTTTGCATGTAATCATACTGGAATGGTTGAGCAAGGACGGAACTACTTCAAATCTATGAGCAAAGACTATGGCATTGCCCCCGGAATCGAACACTACAATTGCATTGTTGATCTTCTCAGCAGAGTAGAACTTCTGGAGGAGGCTGAAGATCTGATAAACAAGTCACCTTTCAGAGATGATTCGTCCTTGTGGGCACCAATCCTTGGTGCTTCTTCCACACATTCAAACCCAGATGTAGCAGAAAGGGTTGCCAAGAAAATGATGGAGTTAAAGCCTCAGTACCACTTGAGCTACGTTCTTCTTGAAAATGTGTACAGAACAGTTGGACGGTGGGAAGATGCTTTAGAGATAAGGAGGCTGATGAGATCAAGAAAGGTCGAAAAGGAGCCCGGAATGAGCTGGATTGATGTAAACAGAAGCAAACAACATATGTCAAATGTTAATGGGGCAGCTTCAGAACTAGTAGCCTCCGAGGACATCATCACATGTGACAACTGACCTTAACATTTTCTGTCTCTGCTTTTGTTGGCGATTCTGTCCTGTGATTGGCTTATGAGTCATTCGGAGTTTGGGATGAATTCTAGCATGTATTGTTCCCAAAATGCTCTACTGTTATAGCTGCATCCCTGAAAATTGATACCAGCTGGTGTCTTGCAAAGTTCAACGCGTCAGTTGATAGAGACATGAATAATTTGTTGAGCACATATATTCGTATATGCTTTGCGGCATATGTGTTTATGTGGGTGCAATGCCCTTATTTGACATGGCAGGCTTGGATGGGATGTGGCCTTAGCCACCATTAACACAGAAGTGGGACTCTCAGACAGGCTGTCTACTTATTGGCTTCATTTGTAACCACAAGTACGTTTTCTCTGTACTTGGCTCTGTAATTGTTTTACTTATGTCTCTGCTCAGAGAGATGAAAAATGCTCGCTTCCATTAATAATGGATAGCATAGGTACTAGCAGGCTAACCTGCTATACTAATCCAACTGCAGAGACATTTTAGAATATTTTTGTAGGGTAGCTTTGTGTTCTTTTTTCTCAAAGGCATCTGTGTATCACTGTGTCTTGAGCTTGAATTAATCTTTAACATATATGGCATATGCAAGAATCTCAAAACATTTCCTGCATATTATGCTTGATTTGAACGCAGTTGTACAGTTTGATGCAAGTAAATAGTTTTCGTAGACAAGCTTCTTTTGGTGCTTCCTGTTTATTTCCTCTTAACATTCATGAGACTGAAATCACAGAACATTGTTAGTCGTTGTCACAAGTAGTAATGATTAGCACCTATGTATAGTATCAAGGATTGTATTGCCTACCATCTCAATTCTCTTCCATGGAACAAAGAAAATGTATAGGTTTAACATCAGATTACGCCATTTTAGTGAATATATACAAGCAACATGCATTTTGATGTGTGTTTGAGAGAAAAAAAAGTGTTAAGCCTTAGACAATGATATTAACTGAAGCATATGGCCCTATGCTAAATCACAGGCGCTTGATCGATGCTTGGTTATTTCATGACCTCCGTGCTTGATCTAGTGGTACTTGTAAATCCAGAGATAATGCTCTCAGGATGCGAGGAGAGAGCCCTTACCCCGCGGCCGATTGTGATTGGTGCAGCAGAGATGCAGAATGATTGAACGCGTGGAGCCACTGGTAAGTACTCCTACCTAGTATGATGATGATTGATGGCCCTGCCTGATCCGCATAACCGGTCATTGGTACTGCAGCATACATACGTCAGATGTGCTCGAAACGAGGGACAATTCGGAGACACGCCTGGCCTGCCTATGCCGATGACGCTTCATCCTGGGCTTCAGTCTAGGACACCCAGCTGTCAAACTCAAACTCCTAGCTCATGTCATCAGATCTCCGACAGATGCGGCATCCAGCTCACCGGTTGTACGTCGTTCACTACACCCTAAATCGGTTTCTGCTTTGGTTTCCCCATTACACCAGCCGACGCCGGGTGGTGGATTCAGCCAGGAGCGGTGGTGAAAATTCTTCAGCTGTTCTTGGACTCTCGCCTCTCGGATGAAACTGACCAGGCCGGTGAAACCCCTGCCGTTACTCCTCTGCCCGTCCATGAACTACTCCCTCCGTTCCAGATTACTCGTCGTGGTTTTAGTTCAAATTAATTTGGAACGGAGGGAGTATAATTGAAGGAGCAGTTCAAGGGATTTGCGCTGTCAGCACAGTTCGACCTGAGGCTCGGAGCTGTGTTTTTCGACTGGCTTGGGTTTGGCACAGCGAAATGAAGACCGGTGCCACAGGATTCATGCGTCGGCCACGGTCGAGGCTTCAGTTCAGAGTCGAGACTTGACTTGAGTTGAGGTCCGGGCTCTGAGATCCTGCCGGTTGCTGTCACCAGGCAGGCACCAGGCAGGCGGGTACCGAACCTAGTGTGCTGCTCTGTGAGCTTTTATCGTATGATATGGTGATGAGAAATCTGCAGCGTGGTGCGGTTTGAGAGTAGGGCCGTAGGAGAGGGGAGAAGGGAATATGGGTGCACCCTGGAGCAAGCAAGGCCAAACAAAACAAAAGGTTAGGTTGGATGAGGCGAAGGCGAGCGAAGCCATGTGAGGATCCAGTGTAAAAGGGCGCACGTCTAGAGCCTTTATCTCCGGGCATTCTTCCCCGCTAATCTCCTTTATTTCCTCACTCTCCGTGAGAAGGCTAATATAAGTAAGCCCCTGCCGACAGATCCATGTCTGTACCCGAACTGCGTACGGCGGCAACCGCCCAGGCAAGAGGTCGACAGCCGGAGGTCGAAGCCTGTACCCCTCCATGATGGATGAATGGACTGACGGTGACTGTCCGGATGCCAAGTGATGATAGCCATGGCGAAACACGGCCTCTTAACCACTACTAACCCCCTCCTCCCCCTGAAGTTAGTAACCAGATCGTTTTAGAACATGTCCAAAAGAGGGAGAGCAGTGTGGAAGAAGACGCTCCAGTCCAGCTCTAAAGCCCCCCTTGCCTCCTCTCCTCTGCCAGACCCAAAAGAAAGCCCAACACATGGGGCCTCGTCTCTCCCTGTCTGTCATCATCAAGGCCACCGCGGCGTGTGCGGATCCGCCAATCAAACGCGCGCCCGCGCCTGCGCCTGCCTTTACACACGCAAAGTTGCACCGAACCAAAGCAACCGCATCGCATCTCATCTCTGCCTGTTTTGGTTGGATTCACCACCTCTCTGCTCCGTACCGCGCGAGTCCAGTGAGTCCGTGGCCGATAGCCGGGTGGTGGTGCCGTCGCTATAAGGGCACCCAGCTAGCCACACGCACGGCTCCGTCGCCTTGGATCGGGCTCGTCAGTGAGTCAGCGAGTCAGGGCCTTGGCACGGCGCGGTTCACCCATGGGCCTCGCCGGCGGCATTGTCCGGAGAGTCCTCTCCAAGAGCCCCTGCGGCTCCTCCTCGTCGGCCGGCGGCGGACGCGGCGGCCACAGCGTGCGTGCATTGCATTCTCAACAGCAGCTCGAGAGTTCAGTCTGCCGCCGCAATGTTGACATTCTTCTTCTTCGCAGGAAAGGAGCCCCGGCGACCACAAGAGGAGGTGGGGCTCTCTGAGGCTGTACCTGTACCTGTGCGGCGACGAGAACGGCGCGGGTGCCGAGGACGGGGAGGACGACGATGACGGGACGGTCTCGGCCAGGAGCTTTGAGACCTGCGCGATGACGCAGGACGCCCAAGCTCCGGCGGCAGCCGATCAGCGTCGCCGTGACGTGAACGGCGGCGCACACGGCCACGCTGAACAAGTGCACGTTCAGTGGAGCCCCGGCGAGCGGACGAAGCCGTTCACCGAGGACGAGGCGGCGACGCTGATCCAGTCCGCATTCAGGAGGTTCATGGTGCGTTTCCTGAATGAAAAATCCTGGTTCAGAGCCCAGACTGCGTCTAGCTAGCTACGTCTCCTGAATGAAGATCATGGTGCGTTTGCCGTGCCGCAGGAAAGGGGGCGCTTGCTGCAGGAGGAGCTGAGGAGAAGCTCCGGACAAGAGTGCTGCTACGGTGAAGCGCTCAAGAGCCCTGCCTCGGCGTGCACCATCGCCGCGTCGGTGGAGGTCCAGGTAGGGGAGTCCCTGAGCAACCTCCGGCTGAGCGACGACGGCGCGTCGGTGTCGGCGCAGCACCGGGCGGGCCATAGCCAGAAGCCGCGGCCCCAGGTCTTCAGAGCCAAGGTACTGTTGCTACACTGTACTAGCACACAGGGACTTGACTGCAATGGCATCACTTTGGTCAAGAAAATTAGTGTTACGGCTTAATTTGGCACCTAAATGAACAGTGAACTTATATTATATAAATGTGATGTTTCAGGAGGAGTGGGACGACAGCACGCTGAGCTCCAACGTGCTGAGGATGAGGATCCAGAGCAAGATGGAGGCCACCACGCGGCGCGAGCGGGCCCTCGCCTACGCCTTCTCGCAGCAGGTACGCACGCACATCGTCGCAGCTTTGAGGGAGTCTCTTCTCAACTCGTCTTGATCGGCAGCTGAGGAGCGGCGGCACGAAGAAGCGGTCGTCGCGGTCGGAGCAGGGGGAGTTCAACGTGGGGTGGAGCTGGCTGGAGCGGTGGATGGCGACGCGGCAGGCCGAGCCCGGCGCCGACGACAGCGCGAGCAAGAACGCCACGGACGCCGGGTCAGCGGTGGCCGGGCGGCGGGTGGTGGTGGTGAGGCGGCGGCAGGACGTGGCCGTCGAGGAGAAGGAGAGCTGCGGCTCCAACGACGTGTCCGCCATCAGCTTCGACGGCTCCAGCGCCGGCGGCCGGAGCGGCCTGAGCTGCTACAGGCCCGGCAAGAACCGGCTCAGGGGGCCCAGGAACCTGCCGCGGCGCAAGGTGGCGGCCGCGTCGTCGGACCACCACCGGCTCCAACAAAGATCCCACAAGGTGAGCAAGAAGGCGCGTCAGAGGGAGGAGAAGCAGCAGCTGCAGAAGGATCATCAAGTCGAGGCCGAGGCCTACGATCCCCGCCAGCCTCCGACGGATTACTGAAACCGAGACAACGGAATGATGTACATAGCTTCGTCAGATCCTGATTGCTGTGTTGGCTTTGTGTCGCCATGATTTTTCTCTTACTTTTCAGTTGCTTGGTGCTGAAGTGTTTGATGATTCGAGCTGATTTAAGTGCGGAGATCTGCAAGACTGACAAGTCGGTCGTGTAAAAGTTGGTCACTAAATAAAGTACGCACGCGGGTGATGAAACATTTGTAAAAGTGTCGGTTATTCATAGCACCAGCTGCATTCGATCTACAACACGAGACGAACATCCATGATCCATCCAGTTACAAAGGCGACTCCCGCCATGACTATATCACATCCAACTTGCTCCACCTAGCTGAGCTAAGCTAAGCTAAGCACTATAATCTCCGGACTACTGCACAGTTATACTTCTCCGACACTGGCACCAGCCATACGTGTCAGGTCGAAGACGCTTGCGAAGCCGCGTCGTCCTTGGCGATGGCCACGTAGTTCACCGGCGCCGATGGCCTGACACTCTCCCTGCGGCCGTCCCGGCTCGCCGATCGCACGCCGTTCTGCTGCTGCACCGACAGCCTCCGGTTCGGCGTCCCATTCACCGCGCCGCCGTTGGCCCGAGGGCCAGGCAACTTCTTCGCAGACTGGGGCCGGGCCGGGCTCGGCTTTGACCCGAACAGCTTCTCCTGCTCGGCGGCTAGCTGGTCGTTTATCTTCTTCTGGTCCTGGAATGAACGGCAGATAGAACAGTTGAGCAAACATGGGACGCGGAGATGATTCGCTGGACATAGCCGTTGGACATGACAAAAAGGAACGGCACAAAAGAGTACTCACCCTCATTCTTCGCTTCTCTTCCTCCTTCTCCTGTCTCAAGATTCTGTATTCGTCCAGCATCGCAAGAAGTGCGACGCCGTCGTAGGTGAATGCTGTGTTGTGTTCTTGCTCCCAAGCCTGGGTCTTCGCCACCAGCATGTCAACAATGGCTGCAGTAAAGATATGCATGAAAAGTTAGGTCAGGTTAGGACTAGCACTGACGTTCCCATCACATATCATGCAAGTACGTAATATAATGAGCCCCAAGCCAGCGGCCATAAGGTAATGTGATGCAATTCCCAGGAAGAAACCATTTTCAGAACATACCTGGGATTTTATTAACCAAAACACGAGCTTTTTCCGCACGCTTGAGGTTCAGATGTGCGCCTCTAGTTGCGCTGTATCTGTTATCATCCTGTCAATAAGAGAACATCAATGTGAGAGTCCACAGCCAATCAAGTGGTTTCAACTTCATGGAGAATGGAATTGGAAGAACAATGCTGGTGCGAAGGAGCACCATATGCCTGAAACACACTTGATATCCTCCCTTTCGAGCATTAAAATGGAGACAGAGAAAGGGTAACATGACAAATTTTGCGTACCCGGCTATAGTCTTCAAGCCAGCTCTCTTCTTCGCATGCTAGCATCCACCTGTCGACCTTCTCCAATATGTCCTTTCTGCTCGAGGCCTCCTCCTTTGCTTTAAGTATCTGGTTCTCCATATCAGCCAGTAGTTCTGATGGCTCGAACATACTAGAATCAATAACAGACAGTATTCTATCTCTTGCAGCACTAGTATCTATTGCAATATGAGCCTGGGCATATATATCTTCAAGTTCAGTCTGCCTTTTGAATGCAATATCCTTCATCCTACTAGCTTTTAGCTGATCCAGCCTTTCAACTTCATGTTCAGCCTTTAGAATGCAAAAATATGTCAGGTGACAGGTGAACAACAAGGACTACTACATCAATACACCAAACTCGCTGAGAGAAGAAAACACATCTTAACCTGATCAATTACATCAAGAGCCAAAGCTCCAGGAACTGTGACTCTATCCAATGTTGAGGACATATTGCATGTGACGTGATCGAAAAGTTGCCGTTCCTCCACAGTGGCATCCATTAAGTTCCAAAGGTCAGTTAGCTGGGAGGCTAGAGCTTGAATCTAAGAGAGCATAGCAGTTAGTCAGAAACAAGATCACATACGAAGTGATATCAAAGACACCTAAAGAGAGGATAAGCAATAACAAGAGGCTCACTGAAAATTTACCTTTCCAAGCCTCTTAACTTTCTCTTCTTTAAGTTCGGTCACCATCTTAGACAGCCTGGATATTGTTTCATCACTAACACTCTTGGAGTGAGCACCCACAGAGTCAATGAGGCTAGGATGAACTTCAGTAACAGTGGCCAAGAAATCCATCCCAAGGACAGAACAAAGATCGTGCACAGAGCTCACAAAGTCAAGAATCTTGTGCAACCTATCACTCTGCGATACAAAAGAAATTAAGAGTGCCATTTCAAGTCAGGTCATTTTAGATAATCCAGACCAAAGGCATTACACTGACTGTCATCAGCAATATCAGTAGCCTATTGCTTTGGCCATTAATATGGTACAGGATTATGTGCTAATGCCACAGTTTAGACTTCAACATCAAGGGGGTAATGATTACTGAAGTTATGCAGACTTGGCATATGAAGTGGATTTGAGAAACACATAAAACATTCAAAATTATGTGTGTACTGCACAAACATACAATGCCTTCAGGCTCCAGCAAGCTTTGACGTTTGGAATATTAGCACATTAACAGAACAGAGCCAGTTCTTGTGCAAAGCAAACTATGGAATCGGTACCAACCTTTTCCTTTTGAAGTGCTTGTAGTTCAAAAAGAAATTCATTTAATTTCTTCATTGAAAGATCATCCTCGTTGACATGGGGCATTTCCAAGTGGTCACCAACTTGTAGAGTACCCGCAATTTCACCACGTATTGTTTGAATTTGGAGTTGAACATCAGCAAACTCTTTCACCCTCTTCTCTTTTTTCCTGCAGAGCTGTTCCAAGAATGGTGATGTCGCTGCTAGTTGCTCCTTGATTGTACCAGTTGTCTTGTCAGGCTGTAAATCAGGAGAAAGGGGACATATTTACTATATTAGCAGAAGAGATATTATACTTGAAGATAAACTCTAGCAGAAATGCAGAAGCAAAATAAATGTATGACAAACTATTAAGTACGGAGTATCAACTAAGTATAGTTGGGTAGTATGTACATATAAAGGACCTAGGTTGAGATGGGAGTTGGGGGGCTATTCCCAGATACTTACAACTATAACACCAGAAATAGACAGTTCTCCCAGCGAAGAAAGGAGTCTAGTAAGCTCGGATTTGGAGTTGGCAAGTTGTTGAAGAAGACGAGCTCTGGAACTAGAAGCCTGATCAACCTTTCTCCTGTAAACATCTAAACATTCCTGCTCTAGCTGAAGTAACATCTTGTCGCGATCATCATCGCTCTCACCAACCTCATCCCATATCAGCTGAAATAACACAGACCAGTTACAAATAAAACCTAGTATCTTCCTGCTTAAACATGATATGTTCACTCTTATTGATGCAAATGAGTTGAAATGGTGTTTGTGTTGCCATTGTTTTCAATTTATCTCTCAAAAAGTGTGAGGAACAAAATGATAATTCTTAAGAGGGAGGGAGAGTTGGCAAAGCACCTGTAGTTGCTGCAGCAAAGACCCACATGTGGTTTCACCTAACAAAGGATCGTTGTGACCGGCCACTCCCATTTTAGGTCAAAATCTGCAATGATGGCAATACGTGATCATGCATATACAAGATTTCAGGGCAAATTTAACTCTGAAACTATCATGATTCAAGGCATGTTCACTTCGAGCGCCATAAAAATCTAAAAGCTACACACATTACACAAACAATGAAGCTATATGTCTCACACCCAAACAGAAGAAAAAAATGAAACTAGAGCCTGAATTTTCATGGTATGATGCAATTTTAGACCATTAGCAAATAATCTATTGTACAAACTAAATACCACGAAATCTATTGTTGTGATACTCTGAAAGCAGACTGAATCACTTCGATAGCAGTTGCAAACATAAGCTACTCGAATCCATAAAGATAGATGGGCAAGACTACACAATACAGGCTATGGCACACAATTCTGCCAGAAGAATTCTCTCATAGACCTTCCCAGACTTTCAAGAAATGGTGATAGGCCCAATGGGCCATTCTGATACATTCATCTGCTGACCCACGTATGCCTTGCGTCGCTTCAACCATACATTTATGGACGTTCAGATAATGTTGAAGCATTCAGATTCTGAACAGTAAATTCCATCTGGCGATAATATTTGGCACTAGATTTAACAATTCTCCACAAAGAACAGCAACGAGAAAACCATAACGACCTTCTTGGAATTTCTAGCCATACGAGCTATTCCAACATTCGACTGCGCCAAAATTACCCGATTCTGTTAAAGCTCCTAAATTCCCAAAAAAAAAAAGTCCAAAATTTCCGGCGAGTTCTTGCACCCAGAGATCCAATCTGGCCCTTCAGAGTTGCAAACAGGCAACCGGACGCGCGAGAACACAGCGAAATCGCTGAAATGACCGACCCGAGCGCCGCGCAAGAAAAAAAAATCAATAAACCCGACAAAACCCTCCCCAAACCCCACGGAATCCGGAGTAAAATCCCCAGAAATAAACCACCCACGGGACCAAGAAACTGCCCCTGACCCCTAGTCCAGTCGCCAAGAAACCCCAGGGGCGCCCATTTCGGGCGGAGATCGCCGCGGAGGCGACAGGAAACCAGAGAAGCGCCGCGGGAGGGGGGCGACCGGGGGGAGACAATGGCGGCGCGGAGGCGTCCTCACCTTGGGGCTGCCCGGGCTAGGGTTCTTGCTTCCTCTCGGCCTCGTGCCCTCGCGACGAGGCTTCCGGTTTCTGCAACCGCGGGGTGCGCGTGAGGTGACGACCGCCAGGAGAGAGATAGAGAGAGAGGTGGGGGAGGGGCGGAGTCAAAGGGGGGAGTGAGGAGGCGGACGACAGGGAGAAGAGAAAACGGCGTGTGGGGTGAAAAGTGCGGGGGTTCGGAATAAAAAAAAGCGATGCTAGGCGCCCGCGCACCGGCCGAACAGTTTCGGCCGGTCCAGCCCTGGCCGTCCGATGCGAGCCGCGCGCGGTTAGATCTGGAGCAAAAAAAAAACTCGCCCCCAACTTTTTCTTCCTCGGCTCGATCCCCTCGCTCGGGCTGCGCCGCGCCGCGCCTCCTATCCCTCGCCGCCCGTCTCCGTCGCCGCTTCCAACCCTCGCCGCCCGTCCCCGTCGCCGCTTCCAACCCTCACTGGTCGTCCTCATGGTCGCCGCGACACATGAAACAACTACATCTGCGGTTGCAGCTTGCAGCGGCGACGCTTGTAGCTTTCCCCGGTTGTAGCTCCGCCGCCACCCCTCGCCGTTGATGCTCATCGCTACACGAAATTGCGTCGACGACGGCCGCCAGCCATCCACTGTGATTGCGGCTCGGTGGCGACACGCGCAGGTCGAAGCATTTCGCACATACGATTGAAGCTTTCTCTGCAACGGATGCAACTTTTCTGGTTATGGAGTGTATGGTTGTAGCTTTCTTTTTCAATGGTTGTAGCTTTTTTCATCTACGGTCGAAGCTTTTCTATCAACGGTTGCAGCTTTTTTCTTTGTAGCAGCCTTGGTTAATGCTTTCTCTATCGTTTCGGGTTGAAACTTTTTCATCAAGGGTTGTAGCATTTTATGTCGACGGTTGTAGCACTCCGCCATGGCAATGACTGCTTGCAGCTTTTGATGTATCTGGTTGAAGCTTTTTTCATCTTGGTTTGAAGCATTTTGGTTAACGGTTGTAGCATGAGGGCGTGCGGCAGGTTCTGCAATGCCTCCGCCATGTCTGCAGCGCGAGCGCCGCCGTCCTCGCAGCTCGCCGTCACCATGCTCGCCATCCATGATGGCAGCTCTCCTGGGCACCGGTTGCAGCAGGCCACGACGCGGTTCCAGCTTCCGCCGGGGCCGGCGAGCGAGGACGGCGAACGGCGATGGGGATGGCCGGCGCGGATGGCCACCGGCGATGAGGACGGCCGGCGGGGGCGGCGAACGGCGACGGCCAACTGAGGTAGGGACCGGCGAGATGAAATAGAGAAAGAGAGAGGAAGCAGCGCAACCGCGTGGGGCGTTAATGGCGAGCGATTTGTGGGCCGATGGAAGGGGATCGCACAGGTCGCGCGCGACCGGCCGAGTGGTTCGGCCGATGCCCCGGCCCCAAACGTTTCCTAAAAAAAGGGAAAATGTTTTTGGGTTGGAACCCTGCGTATGTTTTTCCTTTTGTCCTGATATAAGTTTTGGTTGAATTCCTTTGAGTATTAGAGACATTACCTCCGTAAACAAATATAAGACGTTTTAGATCACTAAAGTAGTGACTAGAACATTGTTTTAGATGGAGTATATCATTTCTAGTGGTCCAGATAGCCAAAATGACCAAGATGATCCATACAAAATGGAAGGTGCGCCCATGTTTCTTGCACCTTCAAATGGTGTGGTCTCCATGTTCAGCATATGCATACCGGACCAGTTAAGAATGTCTCGGAAGAGTTAGTGATTCAGTCGAACTTTCTGAACTGGTTTTTCGTGCCGAGAATGGCTCATTTGCGGGGCCCCAACTTTTGATCTCTCCTTCCACCTCCCTCGCCAGCTTCTCTTCCTCCCGTCGCCGGCGGCCATGGTGGCGGACAATGAGCAGGGGAGAGGTTATGTTGGTAGTTGTTGTAGGTTTATTTTTTAGTACTCTTCTCTTTGGTGAATAACAAAGCGCCCAGTGCTCCTCTCCCTCAAGCTCGTGTTGACGACGGAACGGCGGAGGTGCATAGAGGGCTAGCTATTGAATCCTATGATGGAACTCTTTGGTCGGATCCATGGCGTTGTGTTGCTTCAGCCACTGCTACTCCGTTCTCCTCCCCCAGCTCTCCTTCAGTAATAAGGTGACCCGACGTGCGAGAAGAAACCCTGCCATCAAGCTGGAGGCTCACGATGGGGATCATGTGCACCACACGCGGTGGGTTTGGAGGAGCCATGGCGCCCACATCGGCTGGCCTGCTTCTTCCGATGACCCGTCACATTCTCAGCCGAAGGGCCACAAAAATCATTCCTCCCAACCATCGATCGTGTTTTTATTTTTCTATCCAGAGTCTTCATTGTAAAACTCATCTCCACTTTTCTGTAGGGTCTTATGTGTTGATGTTGTATGCCACCGCTTTGACTAAATAAAAGCATCTAGGGCCTTCGTGCCCCTTCCCGGTGTTCAAAAAAAAACAAGTTAAGAACTTTAACCCTTTCTTCTTCTTCTTCTTTATTTTTCAGGGTGCACAATTTTTGCATTGTTTATTCAACTTCAAGTCATGAGAAAGTAGCGGAAAAACGTCTTGCCTTATCCCAAAAAAATTGGCTACAAGTTTGACATTTTTGACATCTATCATCCTTGTTCATTGTTTGCTAACTTTTCATCAAAAATTTATTGTCCCCAACTCAACATTATCTATTACCAACAATAAACTGAACAATTACATAGGAGAATCACATGGTTAGCACAACGCAGCCATGTGTTCTTTCCAATAATCTACAAGGTAAAAAAATCATAGCAATAAAAAATCAAACTAGACTTCAACACACAATTACTAATGCACGAGTAAAATACCAATGTTGTGCTTGTTTATTTATAGGAGGTGCTATTGTAGTTCGTCGCGCAAGCACTGATCAACTTAATATTTATCATAGTCAGTTTTGAAGCCCTGTCAAGGAAATGTTTAAGGTATTGAACCATAAAAGGTGCTACTAAACACCTTGGACAGTCAAATAATTTTCATTAGAATCATGAAAATCATAAAACATCGTAATATGTGATAAGACATATTGTAGGAAATCCAACCAAATCATTGTACCTTCAATGTTCATGCGGAAATCTACTGAGGTTTGATATTGTCAAGTAGCATCTTTTGTGCCCAATTAGTGTTTATTTGATAAATTAAGGGGATGTGTTGTGATATTTAGTATGCTATTACTACTGGATTTGATTAGTTCATGAGTAAATGCAGGATTCGTTAGGTTAGAGTTGGATTGCAATTGTTTGGATTCCTCTCACTCCCGTATATTTATATTGGCTTGTAACTCCGCACAGAGAAGTTTTAATGTGATAATCGAAACATGTATAAGGATAATTCTATCGATTTTACAAGTAGACGTGTTTTCTGTTAAATTTTACATGTTTTCTTACCTACAATTCAACATTGCTGATACTGGAAACACTATGCAACCATATAATTTTGCATGCCATTTCGAGCCTTCAAGTATGAATCATCATATAATTTATATTAAACTGAGAAAGATTGTTTCAGAGTTTTCAATTACATCCACATTTTGACAATAAATAGATGTAACCCTTTTTTAGTAAATATATATGACACAATTTCTTATGAAAAGCATGAAACGGAAAATTCTCATGTATCAAAATGAAATTATAGGCGAGTTAGGTCATAATGAAACACAACTAATATGTTACAAGTACATTGGACACTAGAGGTATTTTCCCACAGCCACTTGGTATGAGATTCAGTTAAATATTTTGAAAATATAAAATTATTCCAAACAACTAGTGATTTCTAATATACTAAAATAGACATGGGAATAATGAGTAATAGACTTGCTCAATCACTTTTATGATCATAAGGATGGGTAAAAGTGGAACGGCGTGAGCGATAGTGCAATAGAAGAGGGATGATCAAGGTGGCAGAGACGCTGGTCGTGGGTGATGTCGATCAGCATTGGAGGGTAGGTTGACGGGGTGCGAAGGGGAAGACGATGGCGACAACGGCCGACGCGCCAAAATTTTACCGATGAATAGTTAACACCCCACACATGCACATGCAAAACTGATACTAACTAGATGATACCCCGCAAGTTACTGCGGAAACAGTTGCAACATATTTCAACGTGTTTCGGTTGTATGAAACATGAATAATTGAATTTATAATATATGAACTAAAACTAAAGGTACATATTATATATTTTATTTGATTATTATATAGTTGAAAAATATTTGTTTAATATAAGTGGCATAATATAATAGAAAAAATCCACATGCATGTTGAGTGGACCCTTAATGAGGTTGCATGTGTGGTAAGGTGGGGATGTGTGCATATTGAGATAAATAAAAGTAGTGGAGATCAACTAATAGTGGGGAAAAAATCTCATGTATGTTATGTTGTCTTTGATGAGGTGACATGTATGCATGTGTTATGATAAAAGAGACAGTGGGTGCGAAGCAAGAAAGGATGTCAGTATGTTACAAGTTGTGCCCAGTGCCCGGGATCGTGCGCTGAACTTGCAATGTTGCGGGTATCTACTTGTGTCGAACTTGGCCACCTTCACCCACTTGTCACACCACCCGCAGGCAGACACCAGTATGCAACGAGGAATGGGGATCTTCAGCTACTCCTTGAGGGACTTTTGGAAAGTCGTCGGGACGACAAGCATTGCCATGTCGTCAATGTCCATTTGGACACAGACGCAACATGACATTTGTTCTCTCAGCTCATGACCCAACTTGGTTCGACGGTCATGGGTGTGTAGAGGCACCACCGCTGCCTCCCTTCTCCCCGACACTATGGACTTCAGTGCCAAGCGGTTGACCGAGAGCACGTCTTGGAAGCTAGGCGGTGCGTGGCGGCCCAAAGCTGCGGACTGACATGCAC
Organism: Aegilops tauschii subsp. strangulata; assembly: GCF_002575655.3. NCBI lineage: Eukaryota > Viridiplantae > Streptophyta > Magnoliopsida > Poales > Poaceae > Aegilops > Aegilops tauschii. The sequence goes on from NC_053041.3 coordinate 522,612,599, forward strand.
ATTGCCTGCCGCAATGAATCGAATCTACGGATCTGAAAAAAAAAACCATGTGTCTTCATCGGGAAAATAGCATTGCCGTCGGAGGTGGAGCAGCAAGCATCGCTAAAGAGGCCTACAAGCCCTTACCGCCTATCAAATCCACTACCCCTCTCCGGTGTAGATCTACGAAGCTAGGTAAGCAAGAATGCGGTTTGAGGTACTTACAATGGCTGTCGAAGGTGGAGTTGGTGCCACTGGAGCTGAAGAAGAAGGCGTCCCCGCTTGCATTGCAGTCGTCATGGGGGCCTCGAATCCCAGCCGCCGCCGCCACTACAAATTTCGCGAGATCGGCAACGGAAGTGCGCTCCCGTCTGCCCGCTCGCCCCCCCTCCCCGGCGACGGGCGGCCCCCTGCCCCCTCTCCTTCGGCCTCCTCCCCGTCCATCTCCCTCCCCGCCGCCGCCGGCCGGAGCCGCCGGGCCCTGCCCGCGCGGCGCTGGCGGCGGCGGGCCGTCCCTTCCCCGCTGTAACACCCCGCATGTAACTTGCCATTTTTGTAACTCCGACTCTTGCCATTTCCGGCTATGTGATATGTTTTTCCCTCCGTTGTCGGGTTTTGTTTTTCATTTTGTATTTTGTCATGTCATGCATTTTCATATCATGTCATCATGTGCATTGCATTCGCATACGTGTCCGTCTCATGCATCCGAGCATTTTCCCCGTTGTCCGTTTTCCAATCCGGCGCTCCTATCTCCTCCGGTGCACCCCTCTTGTTTTCTTTCGTGTGCGTGTATCAAACTTTCTCGGAATGGACCGAGGCTTGTCAAGTGGTCTTAATATACCACCCGGAGCCTACCGGTCAAGTTTCGTTTCATTCGGAGGTCGTTTGGTACTCCATTGGTTAACCGGGCCTCCGCAATGTCCATTTGAGTATCCGCAAAAACCCCTCCAAAACCAGCCCAAAACCCACCAAACTCTCTTCCATGCTCTAGGTCGTTCGATCACGATCGTGTGGGCGAAAACCGCACCTCATTTGGAGCCTCCTAGCTCCCTCTACCTATTTATAAGTGGGCATCCCGAAAAACGAAATCACAGACGAACCCTAGCCCTGGTCCCACTCCGCCGCCGGACACGTCCGGGCGGAGCCGGACACGTCCAACCGCCGCCGCCGGCCCGCGAAGCCCGCAGCGGGCCCGCCCGAGCCCGCGCCGCCGCCCGCCCGCGCCGCCGCCGCGCCCCGCCGCCGGCCCCGCCGCGCGCCGCCACCGACGGCCGGCCCCGCCGCCGCCGCCATCGCCGCCGGCCGGCTCGCCTTCTCCGCCGCCGGCGCCGTGCCCGCCGCCCCGGCGCCGCCTCCTCCGGCCCCGCCGCCGGCGCCCCTCCTCCGGCGCCCCTCCGCCCGCCGCCGGCCACGCCTCCCTCGGGCCGCCGCGCCTCCTCTCCTTCCTTCACCGTCGCCGGCGAGCGACCCGGCCCCGATCTGGATCTCCCCCCGTGAGCCCGTTGACTTTCCTCGAAACCCCCCTTTTTTCTCTAAGTCTGGATTTTCATCAGCATGTGCTTCTGTTCGAGATGCGATAACTTTGTGCATGTAGCTCCGATTAGCGCGTATAATATGTCAAATTGTTCGTCTCGTGATGCTCTTCATTTTGTTCAATTGCACCATTTTCATTAGAGGTCATCTTGATGCCCAAATCTTCGTTGGAAGAGGGCTAGTTGCTGTTAATCTCTGGTTCTTGTCAGAACTTGGAGATTTGTCATTTTTGTATCATTTAATCTGTGCATCTTTTGAGCATGAGCTCTACATGTGTTTTGAAGTATGCCATGCCATCTTTTCAGTGGTATAGTCCATGTATTTTTGTGATCTCTGTGGTGACTAGCACAAGCATGCAAAGTAGGCCCCGTAATAATTCTGATTTCAGGGACTTGGTGATTTCTCTAAGTCTTTGTCTGCTGTAATTTTGTTGCCATGTAAACTTGATGCTACATAGAGATCCATGCATATTTTGGAGTTGTTCAGTAAGGATGTTTTGTAGATATAGTTGTAATTGATCCATTGCAGCAATTTTTTGCAATTTTAAAGCACCATAGCATGACCCAATCTTGCTCTACTTTTGCTATAAAATATTTCTGGCAGATTCTTAACATGACATGCATTTTCGCCAAGCTTATTGTAGTTGATCCATACATGCTATGTAATTGTTCTTACCATGGATAGCTTCATAAACATGCCATCTTGCTGTAGGTATGCTTGTTTTGTCATGAATTGCTCTGTATTGAGTGCATCAAGCTCACAAAGAGGCCTATATATTAATATTTCTGCCATGCTCTGTTTTCTGCCAAGTCTAAAACCTGATCACGAAACTTGCTATGTTTACATGCTTGCCATCATATCTTCTGGTCCTTTTTGGCTTATGGTCAGTAAGGGACTTTTGTCATGTGCATTTAGTAGAACACTACCATGCCTTGTTTTGCTATGTTAAGTTCCTGTAACATGTTGATTTCGTGCTCTGAACATTGCTACCTGATGCTGATTTCTGCCATGTCCAGTTTTTCACTAAGTCTGTGAACCTGTAATCTTTTGCACTTTTGCCATGCTTGTTTGAGCTTGATATGTTGTGAACTAGCAGTAGCTCAGTGTTCATATTTTGTCAAGCATCTCCTGTAGATTACTGCCATGTGCTTTGTTGCTATGTTGGGGTGCTGTAGCATTGTTGCTTGTTGCATTTTAAATGCTATTTTGCTGTTTATCGCAGATTAGTGTCATTCTTGTTTTGCTCGCCATTTGCAAACCGTGCATCCGATTCCGGTGATCTTTATATCGATTTAGACCGAAATCATCTCATCTTTCCAGTGGCATGCTTGGTTTGCCAAGTTACTACCATGTTCATCATTTTCCTTCCGGAGCACGCATATGCATCGCATATCATATCTTGCATATCATACATGTTTTGCATCATGTTGCTTGCGCATTTTCTCGTTGCTGATTGTGGTTCCGTTTGTTTGTGTTCTTGTCTTGGGTAGAGCCGGGAGACGAGTTCGTGAACGAGGAACCTGTTGAGTACGCTTACGAGGATCAAACTTTCGACAACTCTGAGAATCTTGCAGGCAAGATGACCACCCCTCGAAATCACTTCTATCTTTGCTATGCTAGTTGTTCGCTCTATTGCCATGCTCCGCTACCTATCACTTGCTATATCATGTCTCCTATTTTAGCCATGTCAGCCTCTAATCATCCTTTCCTAGCAAACCGTTGTTTGGCTATGTTACCGCTTTTGCTCAGCCCCTCTTATAGCGTTGCTAGCTGCAGGTGAAGTTGAAGTTTGTTCCATGTCGGAACATGGATATGTTGGGATATCACAATATCTCTTATTTAATTAATGCATCTATATAATTGGTAAAGGGTGGAAGGCTCGGCCTTATGCCTGGTGTTTTGTTCCACTCTTGCCGCCCTAGTTACTATTATACCGGGATTATGTTCCTTGAGTTTGCGTTCCTTACGCGGTCGGGTGATTTATGGGACCCCCTTGACAGTTCGCCTTGAATAAAACTCCTCCAGCAAGGCCCAACCTTGGTTTTACCATTTGCGACCTATACCTTTTTCCCCCGGGTTTTCTAGAGCCCGAGGGTCATCTTTATTTTAAACCCCCGGGCCAGTGCTCCTCTGAGTATTGGTCCAAACTGTCAGTCGCCGGTGGCCACCAGGGGCAACTCTGGTCTGGCCTATCGGAAGCTTGGACATCCGGTGTGCCCTGAGAACGAGATATGTGCAGCTCCTATCGGGATTTGTCGGCACATTCGGGAGGCTTTGCTGGTCTTGTTTTACCATTGTCGAGATGTCTTGTAAACCGGGATTCCGAGACTGATCGGGTCTTTCCGGGAGAAGGTTTATCCTTCGTTGACCGTGAGAGCTTATGATGGGCTAAGTTGGGACACCCCTGCAGGGTATTATCTTTCGAAAGCCGTGCCCGCGGTTATGAGGCAGATGGGAATTTGTTAATGTCCGGTTGTAGATAACTTGTCACTTGACCCTATTAAAATACACCAAGTGCGTGTGTAACCGTGATGGTCTCTTCTCGGCGGAGTCCGGGAGGTGAACACGGTCTGTGTTATGTTTGACGTAAGTAGGTGTTCAGGATCACTTCTTGGTCATTGCTAGATGACGACCGCTCCTTTGCTTCTCTTCTCGCTCTCATTTGCGCAGTTAGCCACCTTACATGCTTTTGCCGCTGCAGCTCCACCTTTTTGCACCTCCTTGTTCTACAAGCTTAAATAGTCTTGATCTCGCGGGTGTGAGATTGCTGAGTCCCCGTGACTCACAGATACTTCCAACACCAGTTGCAGGTGCCGACGATGCCAGTGCAGACGATGGCGTCGATCTCAAGTGGGAGTTCGACGAGGAACGTGGTCGTTACTATGTGTCTTTTCCTGATGATCAGTAGTGGAGCCCAGTTGGGACGATCGGGGATCTAGCATTTTGGGTTGTCTTATTTTCATCTGGATTTTGACCGTAGTCGGTCTATATGATTGTATTTTGGATGATAAATGATGATATTAATTATGTATTGTGTGAAGTGGCGATTGTAAGCCAACTCTTTATCCCCTTCTTGTTCATTACATGGGATTGTGTGAAGATGACCCTTCTTGCGACAAAACCACTATGCGGTTATGCCTCTAAGTCGTGCCTCGACACGTGGGAGATATAGCCGCATCGTGGGCGTTACACCCGCTTGCTCTTGGGGGGCGCGGGGGCCTCCCGATGGCGGCGGTGCTGCTCAGCTGCTGCGGTGGGGTTCGGCGGCGGGAGTCCGGCGAGCTTCGTGGTTCTCGGTGCGGCGGCGCGGCCGTTGGCCGCCGGGCGGCGTGGCGGTGCTGGTGGCCGGCGGCGCCCGCGCGACCCAGATCTGGGCCCTTTCGGGCTCCATCTGGGCTAGGGTGGGCCGGCGACTCGATGCGTGGCGGCGCTGCTCCCTGGTTGGTGGTGAAGTGGCGGTGGTCTGCGGGCGGTGGCGGCTTCGTCGGCCGGTGAGCTGCCGCGTGACGGCAGGGGCTGTCCGGACCCTTTTGGGTCCGGCCGGGCCTCGGTGCCTGGCAGGCCCCTTGTCCGCGCGTCCGGTCGGCTCTGCGGTGGCGATGGTGGTTGTCCCCTCACGTCGGTGATGTTGCGGATGCCCCCAAGGCCACTCTCCCTTCTCCCATCCTCCAGGTCTCGTGTCGGTGACCTCAGGGAGACGGCGAAGTTGATTCGGTGACCGTGGTGGCACATGTTGGTGGGCGGCGCGATGTGCGGTGCACTATGATTCGTCTGGGGTGGTGGTGGGGGTTTGGGTTGGGAGAAATCTCTGGCGGCTCGTCCGGCCCCGACGCCTGTGGGTGCCGCCGGACCTTCCTGAAGGGCGTCGGGTACACCCCTCCCCTCACTGCCCCCCCCCCCTACCGGGGAAACCCTAGGACTAGTCCGGGCAGCAGCGGCGGCGGCGTCGCCTCCTTCTTGAAGGTGTTGCTTGGTACGCGGCGCTTCGGGTGCTGGGAACGTGGTGGTACTTCTCCGAAGGATGCAGCGGTCGCCGGTCATCTTCGTTTCGTCGATCTTCCGTAGTTGGCATTTGTTTCTCTTCCTTTCTTCTTTGTTTTTTTGAGCTTGTTTGTGCTGCGGCCCCAGCACCTATCGTTGGATGTATCGGTGGTTGCTTTGTAATACAAAGCAGGGAACCTTTTTCATAAGTGCCCGCCGGATCGTAGAAGTCCTACAGGTCATACTCGAGGTGCCCGCCTTAGATGGAGGCTCAATACATGTTGAGCGCGGCCGAGTGTGGAAGGGGGCTGTAGCCTTCAACATCCTCTCCAAGTCCTCGGGTATCAAGCTCCTCGACTCAACGCTGGCGAGCCACTAGTGTAGGGGCAAGGATTTGGAGGCACGATGGTGGAGCATGGCAACGAAGGGATGGCGAGAGAACATGTGTTTGAGTGATAAGAGGAGTGGAATAGGGAGTTAACACCGAAGCGTCCCGTCTCCCGCGCTTCCCAACGCGTGCAACCTCATGCCACGTTGCGCCTGCTGGAGTCTGGCTGTGAGGAAATGGCCGATTCATCCGGTTCTTCTCAGCCAGACCGAGGGCTGCTTTGACAATCAAATTTGAGGGAGCCCAGCCAACCAAATATGCCCTCTGTGTATATGCTTGTCACCACTTCTCTGTTTCTTTACTTGCATCGAAGCGTACCAATTCCATCGCTTACAGTTGGTGTATACGCATTTCTCACATATATATGTAACTATAGTTATTATGTATAGCCACTGACCATTTGGTGGATGAAGCCTAGTTATTCAATAATCACCAGGAGCCTGTCAATCAGCATGATCCGGGGGCGAAGCCGACGGTCTTCTTGCCGAGGTCGTAGAGCACGCCGTAGGTCTTCTGCTGCGTGTTCCCGACGATGGCGACGCTCTCGTCGTCGCCGTTGGACGCGAACGCCAGGCACACCTGCGCCTGGCTGATGGCGTACACGATCCCGGACACGTCCACGTCCAGGCACGCGCCGCCCTGGAACACCAGCGACACCGTCGGCAGCGCCACATCGCTCAGCCCCGTGAAGTCGTAGCAGGTGTCCAGGATCGAGTACGCCGGCGCCGTCTTGTACCCGCTCGCCGACATGCCCGTGGCGAACGCCTTGGACAGCGCGGTGTACGCGGTCGCCGGGAGCCGCGTGATCACGGTGCCGGAGTCCACCAGCGTCCCGGCCGTGGAGAACACCGACTCCGCGATGGGCACCTGCTGCCCGCCCACGCGGATGCCCGTCATGCCCACGTAGTAGAACGTCGGCCCCTTGTCGGTGAGCATCGGCGTCAGCCTCGCGTTGTTGCCCGCCGACCCCGGGCCGAAGTCCAGGTACCCTGTCCCCGACGACGACGCCGGGAGGCAGTAGGCGAACGCGCCGCCGTACTTGTCGTAGGCCTGCACCGTCAGCGACGTCTTCCCGCGGCCGAGCCCCATCAGCCCCGCCGTCTTCCCGAACAGCCCGCTGTTCTTCTCCCCGCACCCGAACCGGAACCCCTGCAGCACGTCCACGTACAACGCCATGTCAATATTGTTCGATCCGTGTCACGTGACGTACGCATTTGGCCATTGGCGCACGTGTAGACTAGTGGGTAGTAACCTTGATGGCGTCGTGGGCGATGGTGAGGGTGTCCTGGGCGAAGAAGCCGACGGTGTAGGAGCCGTCGCCGTACTGGACAGCGTAGAGGCAGTGGCCGCCGGTGCAGCCGTTGCTGTCGAGGTCGGAGCAGGCGGGGTCGGAGCAGGAGACGTTGGCGTAGGTGGACGACTTGGCCGGGTCGAAGAGCGGCTCCTTCTGCCTGTAGCACTTGACCACGCAGGGGCGGCACTGCACCCACGTCGTGTCGCTGCCGGTGTCGAACACCACCGTGTACTTGGACGCCGGCGTGCCGAGCCCGACGGTCACCACGTAGTTGCCCGTGCTCAGCGCGCGGCCCGACGTCGCCGGGAGCGACGGGGTGGAGGAGGACGCCGAGTGCCCGGGGCTCTTCTTTGGCCCGGGCTGGACAGGCGCAGCGCGCTTCGTCAGTTTGCCCCGGCCGGCGGTCGCCGACACCCGGCGCTGGATCGACTCGACGCGGTTCTGGTCAGCGGCGAGGATCTCGTCGTGGGCCGGCCGCTTGCCGTGCGCATCGGCCAGAGGGGAGCATGGGCCGTGCTGGTGGACGATCCTCATCCTCGCTGACGCCGCAGCGCTGGGTCCGTGCTCTGCATTGTCAGGGGCATGTTCCGCTTGGATCAGAAAATTCAGATTTTACTTGGGCTAGATAATATTCAGGATGAAAATTAAACTCTTTCTAGTAAAATAAATTCGGATTACAGGTGTAATCAATGAAATCGAACCATCCTTGTCAGGAATTGCAGACAATCTGTACTGGTGGTGGGTTTTGGTCAGAGTGTCGCTCTAGCTACTTGGTCTCTGGTTGGTCACGTTCGACCAGTCAAAGAACAGTAAAAGACAACTCAGCTATTTTTGTTCACTTCAGCTGTTCTGTAGCAAACAGCATTTTGTAGTCAAATAACGTCTTACATTATGGAATGAAGTCATGCATGCAATATTCCGTGGATGGATCCAATCGTCCATCACTACTCTGAGGTTCATGCTACTGCTTTAGTATTGGACAAAAAATATATTATTTTAGTGTGTTACATAATGTTTCATTGCATTTTTGTAGAAAAAGTATATCATAGGGTTTCGTCGAGTATCAGAAAAAAGAGCTCACTCATTTTTTCTTATAAAAAAGATTCCCTAAGAAAGAAGAAGAATTTCTTTTTATCAATCAAACCTATAAAACATGGCACGAACCCAAGAGCAAACGGTTGAAGGTGGATCCATATCCCGTGGCACGGTAGAATTCATTTTCTCGAAGAATACTGGAAAGATTTTATTCAACAGTTCTTATAAGTCCGGTCTATTTTTGGTGGGACAAAATCACACTTCACTCTCTGTCGATCCAATACTTAGAGAAACTAAATCATCTATATTTAACGTGTAGTCGTTGCTAGGTGGTCTACATACCTGGGTATAATTTTTACTTCTAGTGTTCTTTGTACTAATCATCGTTAGGTTATCTACGGATCAGGATGTACTTTATACTTCTAGTGTTCTTTGTACTGCCTTGACAAGTAATGAATCGGTCACAAGTTTTTTTTCTTCAAAAAACAAGACCCAAAAAGACACATGCAA